>NC_052071.1:33020232-33321982 GCF_015852505.1 Tachyglossus aculeatus
CTACCTCCACTGAAGAAATAGTCTATTACTCCCAGTGTCTTCACAGAGACTCATGCACCCACTAGCAAAGCTCTTCTTTTCTGAGCAGGGAAGAAAGAAGGTCATAAACACATACTTAGACACATCATTTCAGTTGTTGTAAAAGACGCATATATTTTACAGTTATTGGTGGGCAACTCCTCACAGTCCCGCACAGATCCCAGGAGCCAAGGCAGTTCTTATTTATTTTATAGATATATATTTCCTCCAAAAGAGCTTGAGGCATTGCATATGAAACCGTAAATACAGCACATTCAAATATTGCAAGGAAGAAAGCAGGGGAACTAAATAGGCAGGGTAAAATGGAAAACAGAGGGCAGCAAAAATAATATCTGGAAGGAGGGGAGAAGTCCCTGCTGGCATGGTCAGCCCCTGGCGCCTCCTCCCCGGATTCCTGGCAGAAGTAGCTCCACAGGCGAGGAGGCTGGGAGAGGGACTGCTGGTTTAGTTTTTATTAGCAATACATATATCCATATTTCTCAGTAAATCGCCATCCTGGCCTCCTGAACCTTGGCCATTTCTGGAATTTACTTCTACTGAGGATTTTACTGGAAGCAAAAACCTGGTACTTCATTTATCCTAATTTGGAAACTGCCCAGTTAGCTTGAGACTGCACCTTGAAATGAAAGCATACAAGTAAAAATTGCTTGGTAGCAAGGTGGTTTATGCTACCTTAACTGGAGAAGCCAAGCAGTTTTAAGGGACTGTATGGGGAAAATAATAATGCTGTGGAGAAAATGTTTAGTGCTGTGGGGAAAATGTTTTAATTTGGTAGAGGATGCATATTTAAGTCTGCCTAAGGCTGAAAAACACTCTCCATAAGCCACCCTGTCCAGCAAAGACATGATATGTTTGAGGATTTAGCAAGGTGATAATCCACATAAAGGTTTGATGAGGATAGTTTTTTTTTACCATAGGTTCATCTTAAAGTAACCTTTAGTGGCACCATTTATCACTGCCTACTCTGACAACAAAATGACATTTATTCTTTGAGTTAATTGTGACATATTGTAGTTTACACCCACAGAACCTAGTGAGAGAAACATGGCTTATCCTGATTATTGACATCTTAATATAGTGTATCACATCAAAGACGGCAAATATATTTTTGGTCTTGGACTGCTTATGAAATGAAAGAGGGAGACATTCTCATGCGGCAACATTGATATCTCTGAAGAAGACCACCTGTTGAAGATTGCATGGCTTTTTGCCTGTAGCAGTTAGTGCTGTATCAATCAACAGCAAGCTGTCAGTACTTGGCTTGTTTGTATCGTTTCCTTCTACGGTGAGAACATCAAATAACACAAATATAATTCTGGTTAATCCACACCCTCTAGAAATATCATATCACAGTGTCCTCTTTGTCGTACAGATCAGCTGTTAGCTGCACCTATTCCCTGCTAGGAGATGTCTGGGATAGAGTCCCAGTCCACATACATCTCCTTTTTGCTCTCAATTTTGATTTGGCAGGATCCCTGCACGTTACCTGTGATAGGTTGAGCTGGGTGTTGATTGAAACAGCATAGCTGTGAGTAATATGTCCCTTGACCTTTCTTTGACAGGTGGCCTCCTTTAGAGATACCAGTGTTATCTCATCAGAACTTTTCTGGCTTCCGCTTCAAAAGCAGCGCAAACCCCAAAATATATCAACTCAGCTGCCAGAGTTTCTAACTCATAGGACACTTATTCTGGCAGCTGGAAACAGTAAAGGAAATGGACTCCTTACAGTCAGAGTTGTATTGAAGAAGGAGGTGGTTCCCTTTGCATAGGGATTAATCAGAGAATCTCTCAAAATGTCCTCTTCTGGAATCCAGGGTGCCTCCGATTTCAGGGCCAAGGCTGCTGTGCCAGATCTTGGGTTTCCTGTAGTCCTTGATTTAACCTTTAAATCAGAGCCATTATCTCCCATTCAGCCAATTTCCTAGTTTCTGCAGTCACTTCATTTTTCCCATTAATGAATACAGATGCCGTCAGGGCCTTCTGTTTTAAAATTAAGTTTCCCCTCTCTGGAAAGGGACAGTTTTACATTATTCCAGCAATTCTTTGGCCTGTACTTTGTCAACCTATTGACATTGATGCATTGGAGACCTGAAGAGGCATAGATTCTGTCAGTTCTTCAACATGAGTTCTTTCTTTCAAATTGGAATCGTTCAACCCCATTATAGAGAATGGAGGTTAGATATCTGATATAGGCCATACCCTTGGGGAAAAAAATAGCATCACTCTTTGGAAAGTTATCCATTAAACATCTATGTGACCATCTGGACTAGGCAGAAGGCGGTGTCTAGCTCTCCATGGTAACAGATAGATAGGAGTCCTTACACTTGTTTTGCATATCTTATCTCTTCCTACTCCATCACACATTTACTAGCTGTCTGTCAATCAAGCCTTCTAATCAGGGAGACATTTTCTTTTTGCGTTTATTTTCCAGCCCTTATTTTCTCCTTTTCAGCCCACCAGGATTTCACAGAGGTAAGGGAAAATATCATGTACCAATTTGTAGTGTTTTTCAACATTTTTAAAGATTTGTCCCAGATTTTAGCACTGGAGTAGGTGCAGGTAGTGTTTCACAGCCACCGCATGGAAAAATTGGGTAAAGAGGTGCTGCTGTCCTTCTCCTTAGGGGGTTGATGGAACACAACAGTGGGGATTTCCACCAAATGACCTACACAGCATAGTTACAGAGCCACTCCCTTGCCAGACTGCAGCAGTCCATGCTTCCAGCCTTCCCTGGTCAGTGCTGTCCCAGATAATAGTAGGGCATTCAAAATTCTTGGCCATAGCCATCCTATCAGGTGCTCTCAGATAATACCTCGTTGATTGCCCCCACTTTCCCATGTTGTTGATAGAATTGGACTCCTGAGGAGCATGGGAAGCTTCTGGAAGATTGCTGCTCCTCTTACGCACAGCAGGTCTACCAGGTAAAGGTGGAAGAAAGCTAATTTCCCAAAACAGGAGCCATATTTCCCCAAGGTAGTGGATTCACAGCAGACAGACTTCACAGGTATTTCTCTTAGAAAAATATTTTCCAGGAAGGAGTGTGTTTTAGGGGAAACAGAACTGGGAATTGAACGACCTGAGTCCTAATTTCAACTCAGCCACTTGCCTTCTGTATGACTCTGAACCTCAGTTTTCTCATCTGCAAAATGGGGATTAAATAATTGTTTTCTCTCCCCATTAGGTTGAGAGTCCTGGACAGGGACCTGTATAATCCGATGGTATCTTATCTACTTCAGCACTTAGTATAGTACTTAGTACATAGTAAGTGCTTAGCAAGTACCACAATTCTTTCATTTAAATATATTCAGTATATATTCAGGTTTGATTCTTGTGTCTCACTTTGCAGTAATAGTTAAACTAACGGCAACAGAAACTTTAGAACCCGAAGTGACCCTAGCCTCTCACTGATCCTTAACTTGGGCTACCCCAAAACTAGCAAGCTCCACTTACCTTTTCTCCTCATAGTAGGCCTCCCAAATGAAGCTGCTTTCTTCATTGAACTGGCCAACCAAGACTCTCACTTAGCTCCAGGTGTTCTAAGGAAAGCAAATTGTGGAGGTGGCAGCAGGGTGACACAAGGCAGTGAACACAATTTGGTGGGAATCTTGGTTTGAAGTCCCCTGACTGTGCCTCAGTTGACCCCATGTGGAGCCAAGGAGCCTCCTGACCCTTAATTGTTCCCTGACGTGGCTGAAGAATGCTGGCGGCACCCCACCTGGCGTGAAATCTGGGGCAAATCTTTCCTACTGGGGCAGAAAATGTCACACAATTTTAGGTCTTTTTAAACTTACATCCTGTCTTTCCGTTGCAGTGTTGATAATGAATGGGTTGTTGTAGTTTGCAAAGCACAGTAAGTATCCACCTCCCTGACTTAGAGGAAAAAGAAGGCTCCGTAAGATTGTCATGAGACAAGTTATGTCCCCAGTTGGCACTGATACCTTGCAATGTTCTGGACATTCTGTCAGTAAAAGGATGTATCCCACTTTCGGATGGAAGATAGATTAATCGGCTAGCTACCATAAGCATTGCTCTGAGATAATATTTATAAAGGTGTGTCTTTTTCTTCAGCATTCTCCCCTTTATCTTCCCTTCCCACCCTCTGTTTCTTTCCCACTGGCATTTTCCTGAAGCAAGTCATGACCTAGGGAAGCAGTGTGGCCTAGTGGCAAGAGCACAGGCTTGGGAGTCAGATGACGTGGGTTCTAACCCCAGCTCCACTTTTTGTCTGCTGTGTGACCTTGGGCGAGTCACTTAACTTCTCTGTGCCTCAGTTACCTCATCTGTAGAATGAGGATTAAGACTGTGAGCCCTGTGTAGGACAGGGACTGTGTCCAACCTGATTACCTTCTATGAACCTCAGTGCTTAGAACAGTGCTTGGCACATAGTAAGCACTTAACAAATGCCATAATTATTATTACTGCCCTTGCAGTTAAAATAGTTAAATAAATAAATAAATATCTAATGCTTTTTCTCAGTGACAGTTTTCTAGGTTAGTTATTAAAGGAGGTTGAATACTCAGAAGCTGAGGCAGGGAACAGGGAACAGTTTCCTTGGTATTTTTTTCCCTCTGATAAGCAGGGTCTCATCATTTTTTTCCCCCATAGGCCTGCTCAGGCTGTTCTGTGATCGACCCAGAGCATTGTTTGGATGAGAGCAATTCCCAGGGTTCGGAGAGGCTACCTCATGGGTTCATCCTGCATCACTGGCCTGCCCACTCTGTCCACATTTAGGCTTTCCCAGAGACGGGTCCCCTGGGCCGCCATCCGTCCTCCCCCTTCCCTTGAATACACTGTTGGCTTCTGGACAGTTTGTGCATAGAAGGACATAAACATCTCCATCTCTGTGGGGCCCTGGACTGCAATGTATTACTATCAATATTACAATGTTTGGGTGGCTTGTGAAACCCAACAATCTCAGTTCCTCTAAATAGAGTTGTTTTCAGGAGTATATTGCTCGTTAAATTCAATCCTTCCCCATAAAAGTCACCCTTATCATCACTCTGTAAAATCAGTGACATTAAGCAGGAAAACAACCATATGAAATGAAGTGTGTTGAGAGTGGCAGAATCTGAAGGTCATAAAATTCTTGTTTGAAACAATATCCATTACCTATCACCCACTGTCCATTATTTAATGGGCAAGCTTACCCTCCATATGTGAAGGGGCATGGAAAAAGGAAAAAGGTTTGTAATCTTTGCATGAACTGGGAAGCTTTGTCAGCCCAACTCAGACCTCTGATCCCATCTTCCATCCTTCCATCCCCCTGCCTAAGGGCAAGGTTGAATAGGGTGCCACAGATAATAGTAGGTAGTTGTATCATTTTCAGCAAATAATTTCCCAATTGTGGCTCTATTATGTAGTCATTGTTTGATGTTCTCCACAGCTTTATTTCCCCATTTGGAAACCCATCCCAATCTATCAAACTAGGACCATCCTTTTCTCCAGATTGTAGGTCAGAGCCTTCCAGGCTGTACCAGTTTATCCAATTTCCACTGGGTCCAAAAGCACTGTAAATCGTGAGCCTAGGATATTTACTTTTATTAAGCATTTTGGTGTCATTTCCAGATATTGTGGGGAGATGGCACCTAATCCAAAACCTTCCTGTGCCCCATGCCACGTGCACGATCCCAACCATGTCTTCTGAGACTGTGAGCCCACTGTTGGTTAGGGACTGTCTCTATATGTTGCCAATTTATACTTCCCAAGCGCTTAGTACAGTGCTCTGCACGTAGTAAGCGCGCAATAAATACGATTGATGATGACCCCTCTCTTTGAGAGAAAATTCCCTAAATCTGCCATTGGGTTTTCAACCACATTCTGGCTGATCTCTCTCGGCCAAACAACTGGAGCCCCTTAGCTCCAGATTCCAAAGCTAATATCTTGAGGAAATTAAGCTCTTCCTTCCACCCTTCCCTGCCTCCCTCTCTGTGTCACAGTAGATGAGGACCCGGAAGTCAAGAACAAAAACGTGGAGCCTGCATAGAGATTATGTGAAGTGTGTGAAAAAGATAATTCTTTTCATTCAATCATTCATTCAATCGTATTTATTGAGGATTGGGGATCCTCAATTAGACATTTCGATATTTTCCTACTCCGTTTTGCCTCTTCAGTGATCAGTCTTCACCTATCATGAGATTCTTCTTCCCATCCAACCTAAATCGTTCTTACTTAAATGTAAGCCCATTTCTTCTTCTTCCTAAACTGTAAGGAAGTACAGCTGTGACCATCTTTCATGTAAGATACCACTGGTGGATTGGTATGAACAAGAATAATATAAAATGAATCTCCTGGATATTCTTGTTTTGTTACCTTTTTCGTGTGGTCTAAGTTTAAAATTGTATGCGTGCTTTATTTTTGCATGGGCTTAATTGAATTGACTCTACTTTGTCCTAAATTTCATTCACATTTCTCTATGAAATCTTTATTTCTGCTTTGTTTGCCTATTTTGTGACATACATCTTTACTTTATAGCTTTACCACTCTCTATACTGCCACATTGCAACTCCTTATATGACAACACTGGATATTCTAAAAAGATTTAGTGGAATTGCTTTCTGTTTTCTTACTCAGTTTCTTTCACACTGTCTTCATGCTCCTGTAGATTTTGCTATTTTTCACCTCCTCTGCCTAAGGCTTCTTAATGCAACCACCACTGTCCTTTTTCCCCGCCTCATCCTACATCCACACTCTCTTGTGTCATCATGGTGGGTGTAAACTCCTTCTCACGCTCTCCTCACCATCTGGAACAGATTCTTTGCTTTTCTATGTTTAAATGACTTCTTGACTCTATTCCAGATCCCATCTAAAACCAATCTTTTAGGCCTCCCTCACAGTGGGATTCATAACAAGGCTGTAATTGGTTTATAATGCAGCTACACCCTCACATATATTGTGTCTACACCAAACTAGTTAAAAGCCAATTTTCAGTTCTGTTAGAAGACTGCAGTACAACTATCTCTTCTTTGCCTTTGATTTCTATCTGCTCCTTGATTTCCTTAATTTCCTTAATTTTACAGATACATTGTAATCTCCTGATCAATTACATGGAATGGTTAATGGAATGCATAACCAATTTGCAATGATGAAATTTTTCTGGATAAATTTTTCTATGAATCATTCCATAATCATTTAGAAATGTCCCTGATGACCTGGCCAGCTGCTTTGCTGATTAAATCAAAACTCTTAGGTGTGACCTCCCTAAAGTCTCCTCACCTTCCAAGCTTCTTCTCACCCCAACATCCCTTCAAGACACCTCACAAGAGATCACCCCTCTGCTTTCAAATCCTATCACCTCTTCCTATGCCTCTATTAGTATCCCTTCTCATTGACTAAAAACAGTTTTGCCCACTCTTCATACTATCCTAACTGTGATTACTATTGCTCACTCTCTGATGGCTCCTTCCACTCTGCTTTCAACCCTATTCATTCATTCATTCAATCGTATTTATTGAGCACTTACTGTGTGCAGAGCACTGTACTAAGCACTTGGGAAGTACAAGTTGGCAACATATAGAGATGGTCCCTACCCAACAATGGGCTCAGAGTCTAGAAGGGGCAGACAGACAACAAAACAAAATATATTAACAAAATAAAATAAATAGAATAGTAAATATGTAGAAATAAAATAGAGTAATAAATATGTACAAACACATATACAGGTGCTGTGGGGAGGGGAAGGAGGTAAGGCGGGGTGATGGGGAGGGGGGAGGGGGAGAGGAAGGAGGGGGCTCAGTCTGGGAAGGCCTCCTGGAGAAGGTGAGCTCTCAGTAGGGCTTTGAAGGGAAGAAGAGAGCTAGCTTGGCGGATTTGCGGAGGGAGGGCATTCCAGGCCAGGGGGAGGACGTGGGCCGGGGGTCGATGGCGGGACAGGCGAGAACGACGTACGATGAGGAGATTAGTGGCAGAGGAGTGGAGGGTGTGGGGTGGGCTGGAGAAGGAGAGAAGGGAGGTGAGGTAGGAGGGGGCGAGGTGCTGGAGAGCCTTGAAGCCGAGAGTGAGGAGTTTTTGCCTGATGCGTAGGTTGATTGGTATCCACTGGAGATTTTTGAGGAGTGGAGTAACATGCCCAGAGCGTTTCTGCACAAAGATGATCCAGGCAGCAGTGTGAAGTATAGATTGAAGTGGGGAGAGACAGGAGGATGGGAGATCAAAGAGGAGGCTGATGCAGTAATCCAGTAGGGATAGGATGAGAGATTGAACCAGCAGGGTAGCAGTTTGGATGGAGAGGAAAGGGTGGATCTTGGTGATGTTGCAGAGGTGAGACCGACAGGTTTTGGTGACGGATTGGATGTGAGGGGTGAATGATAGAGCAGAGTCGAGGATGACACCATGGTTGCGGGCTTGTGAGATGGAAAGGATGGTAGTGCCGTCAACAGTGATGGGAAAGTCAGGGAGAGGGCAGGGTTTGGGAGGGAAGATAAGGAGTTTAGTCTTGGATATATTCATGTCTTCTGCAATCTGAGAAAACCCCTGGATTTTATTGAATCCTCCAGCCGTTGCCCCATCTCCTTCTTCCCCTCGTGTCCAAACTCCTTGGATGGGTGGTTGTACACCTACTGCTCCACTTCCTCTCCTCCAACATTTTCCTTAAGCTTCCACAATCTGCTTTCCACCATTTTCACCCTACTGAATCCGCTCTGTCACCAATATCCAGTTTCTTGCCAAATCTAATGGATGTTACTCCATCCTAATCCTCCTCAATCTCTCTGCTTCTTTTGAACTGTAGGTCACTCCCTCCTTTGCCCTCCCCCACTCTTAGCCCCACAGCACTGATGTACATATCTGTAATTTTATTTATTTGTATTGATGTCCATCTCGCCAATTCTAGAATGTAAGCTCATTGTGGGCAGGGAATGTGACTGTTTATTGTATTGTGCTCTTCCAAGTGCTTAGTACAGTGCTCTGCACACAGTAAACGCTCAGTAAATGCAACTGAATGAATGAATGATTGAAAGAAACATTCTCTACCTTGGTTTCTACTGACCCAGTTCTCTCCTGGTTCTCCTTCTACCCTCTGGCTGTTCCTTCTGGTCCCTTTTGCTTCCCTTTCCCCTGTCTCTCACCCTTCTACTGTGGGTGGCCCCTGAGGGTATCCTTCACTCATGGCCCTGTCTGGGAGTCCTCTTTACTTCACATTCACTCCTTTGGTGAGATCATCCGCTCCCAGATCCCCCTCTACTTCCCATTTACTTAATTTTCCCATAGCAGTTGACAATTCAATCTGTTGCCAAATCCTGTCTGTTTTTCCTTCATAACATTTTCAGAATCCTCCACTTCATCTTCATCCAAACAGCCACTATGGTTACCATAGGTCTCTATGTTTCCAAATTATTTCCTCCCCAGTCTGTACTTCCATTCCCACTCTGTCCACATCATTGTTATAAAATTTCATTTGGTTACACATCTCCCTACTCCTCAAAAACCTCCAGTGGTTACCAATTCCATTTTTTTGAATTTCTGTCAAGCAGGAATTCTTGATAGTTGGCTTTGAGGCACTTCATGCTTATCCACTCTTCTTCCACACACTCCAGCTCATAATCTCTGTTCCTCTCTGAGTCTCTCCTAACTCAGACCTCTTGCTTACTCCTTTCTTCCTGCCTGAAACACGCTATTACTTCAAATCTGACAGCCCATATCTTCTCCCCATTTTTACAGCCCTTTTGGAATCACATCTCCTCCAAGAGGCCTTTTCCAATTAGTGTCTAATTTCCCCCTGTATATCCCTGCTAACTTCCATCCTGTTACTTAAGCACTTACTCAAGTAGATGTACACTGTTCCTTCATCATCCTGTCAGTAAATTATTGTAGTGTTTTGCTTCACCCACCAGATTGTAAGCTCCTTCGGCAGGAGTCATTTCTACATTTACTCTATTGCATTCTTCCAGTTGCCTGGTATGGTGTCTGTACCTAGTTGACACTCAATAAATACTACTGATTCACTGAAGGAGAAAAACTGTTAACAAGAAATGTCTTATTATTTTTGTGAGCTCTACAAAGAAAGAAATTTAGATTGGATTTTTGGCTTCATTTTACAAATATCCTTTCCTCCTCTAACATATTTACTGTAGCTGTATTTCCTTAATTTTTATGGGATTGCTGGGATGTCTCTTTTAGGGGCAGGGCTTTTAGGTCTTCCCAGCTGAGCTGTTCTTCTCAGGGACTCTGAGCATTCCCCAAGTTCCCCACCTCTTGTTCACAGCTTTAAAAGCTATTAGCACCCAGAAACTTAAATGGACATGGTGCCCCACTGATGTCCCAAGGACCCAGGCTGCTGTTCTGGGTCTTCCTCTCCCCCCTACCCCACCGCCCCTTTGCCCATACTACCTCCAAGTAGGGCAGAGACATTGATCTGGACAGCAGAAGTGGAATGGTTCCCAAAGCTCCCAGAGGGCCATTCCGTTTATTTTTGTGTTAGCAGCAGGAGGAGTAAATTCTTCCAGTGCCCCTGACCAGGCCTTGCTGCCCACAGAAAGGGTAGCAGAAACCCTCCTGCAATTTCTCTGGACACAGATCCTTCATAGCAAGTAGGTTCCTCCATTTTACTGGGGAAATTTCACTGGAAGTTGGACATCTTTCAAGTTAAAGTCGATGCTACTAATGGTGGGATTTGATCTGTATGTGTGAGTGTGATTGATAAGGCTGAGTAATGGCTGGCTGATTCCCCATCCCATCCTGCGCATCAGAGCGATGCTACGTATTATTCTGTGTTGCTTGATAGTTACAGTCGGGGCCAAAATTTTGGTTTTCTTCCTTTTTGTTACAATCTTAAAACTTCTCTGTACTATATAATCCATAGCTAAAAATTGTCTAGTGGTATTGGGAACTTTATGCAATGGTGCAGGACCACCACAAGATGGCACTCTGAGAATATAGTAAGTTTCAATTTTATACTCTATTGAAAACTGCTTATTAAGTTCATTAACTGAACAATTTTCACCACAGTCTGATCCTATAGAAATTCTGCCTGCTACGAAGCAACTTGGACACTTAAATATGTTGGAAAAAGAGTTTTCCTGTGGTTCATCATCTACTTGCCAAATCAGTAATTGGGAATATGTTTAACTTTCTAACATTGCTGATGTTTGGAAGCAGCGTGGCCCAGTGGAAAGAGACCAGGCTTTGGAGTCAGAGGTCATGGGTTCGAATCCCGGCTCCGCCACTTGTCAGCTGTGTGACTTTGGGCAAGTCACAACTTCTCTGTGCCTCAGTTACCTCATCTGTAAAATGGGGTTAAGTCTGTGAGCCCCACGTGGGGCAACTTGATTACCTTGTAGCTACCCCAGTGCTTAGAACAGTGCTTTGCACATAGTAAGCGCTTAATAAATGCCATAATTATTATTATTATTTACCCATATTATCTTTTCTAGAGATTGTCCTCTTTTCAGTATTTGTCCTCAAGTCTCTTAGAGTCTTTGGGGAATAAACTATTTTTAACCCTTTGCTAAATGTAAAGAAAATAATAGGGGCCCTCTCTCTTATTGTAGTTTGAGACTGGGATCATCTAGGTGGCTTTGATTAGGAAGGCAAAAGTTTAGGGGTATGTTGGTGTAGGAGAGGAAGTCTTGGGAATTTCTTCTTCAGAATTTGGACAAAGTGAGTAAGATGGTGAACAGAAACTTTATTGGTTTTTTCCAAAGTGACTCCTCACCCTGAAAAATGACAGAGTATCCCTCTTTTTCTGGCTAATGTTATATGACCTTCCTTTGCAAGTACCAATAAAGTTTGAGTCATAAAATGGATGGAGGTGTCATTTTTGTAAGATTATTTTGTAAATTTTCAGTTTTTCAAATATCCTGCCTGAGAAACATATGATGTACTTGTAACGTTGTATGATTGGAAAGACGCAGTCTTAAGGATAACGTTTCTTAGACAATACTCCTTACCTACGAAATACCCATGATAAGCATGTGATGCTATTTCAGACGTCTTATGATCCATGTCACAATCCTTCACCACTGAAATGTATAGAATAGATGAGGAAAAGTTATATTCGGAAGAGACTTGAAATTTGCAATTAGTTTAATTATGAGTGTAACTAAATAGATTAGCCCACCTGTTCTATGAAATCGGCATTTGCTAAAAGCTTTTACTTCACCCACTCATTGTGAGCTGGGTTTAGTTGGTGATTTCCATGGCTAAAATGGCCCTTCTCTGTATTCTGTGTCCTGTAAAGGGCCATGTAAACGGTGGCACCATATAAAATGATAAATTATTGTTAAAATCACCAAAACATAGCCAAAGGAGGAAAGCGAAATTCTGAATTAATGCAAAAATTACAATGACATCCTTAACTGTTTCCCTTTGTGTCCTTGTAACAGAGTGCATATGGTATGTAAAATTCCCCAGTGCTGAGAGGCCCCCTAAGAGGGCAACACATATGTCCAAAGGCTGTTGCAGTGGTGCTGAATTAAGCAGGAGATTAAGTTCAACATTTCCCTTCTTCTGTCTTCAATTGCCCTTAGTGTTTTTGAATGTCTTTGTTATAAGGCTCTAATCATTAGGAAAAGTGAATATAACTGCCTCTCTTGTGAAGGGCAGCTATTCAAAGGATGGTGGCCCTCGTGTTTGTGAGGGCATATAGACCATTGTTGGGTAGGGACCGTCTCTATATGTTGCCGACTTGAACTTCCCAAGTGCTTAGTACAGTGCTCTGCACACAATAAGCACTCAATAAACACGACTGAATGAATGAGTGAATGAATGAATCTAGAGTTGGTGGGCCTTTTTGAACACTAGCCTATGAGCTCAACCAATAATGCATGCTGAGGATTTCCAAACTAGTTGGCTACCTCTGCCCTAATATTCTTCTAGAGAGGGATGGAGCCCCGTTCCTATTGCTAGGAGCAAATCCCATGGCACATTAAGCATTAGAGAAGGAAGTGGGTCCCTAAGACTTTGAAAATAGAAAGGCGGAGACACAGTGCAGGAGAGAAAAATGCATTCACTAATTGGTGGAAACTCACTTAGGGAGAAGCCTTGGTTTATATGGCTTTGTATGGAACAGTCTGGTTACCAGCTGGTCTGTCCCCTATCTGGTATAGATAGTGCACCAGACACATTTTTGTCCTGTATTTTTTATTGTTTTTTTGCTCCCAGCCTCTCTCTACCTTGGATTCCCCCCAAGTTCCTTGATTCAGAAGCAGCACCCATATTCAAAGGGCTCTGGGAAGAGAATGCTGACGCTATAGAGCATGGGGGAAGGGGTCAGGAGCCTTTTCCAAGAAACACTGTAGCGTCAGGAGGAATTCTACATCATGCTTTCCATGATGTCATTATCTGGGCTATGTGCCAGTGTAGCACACTCAGTGTTATGTGCTTCTCATGGTACACTCCCCGTGAGGGTGGCTAGTGGTCATTCTGAGGGGGCACTAAAGTTCCCTATTCCCAAAGGACCCTTTTCAAGGCCTCTAATCTGGACCAACCACCGAGAAACTTTCCCTTTTTCCATTCCTAGAGCTTATCGGCATTTGTGGGCAAGGGTATGTGATCCAATGGCTCTTCTGAATGGAGCTTCCCTCAGGGTGAGGATCCAGTCTGGAACCACACACCTAGGTTTAGTGATCCTTACCCTTGGTTCTGGAGTTCACATAGCAATCCTCCAGCTCTAGACTTGTCAAAAGAAAATGTAGATGAGGAGAGGGAGAGGGAAAAAAAGGGCAGTTGGTGAAGTGGAAATGGTAAAGGTTTAGGATTTTCTACTTTATCAAAAATGTCTCTAGCTGCCCCAGGGCCAGCAAGTGTTCAATAAATACCATTAATTTATTTATATTAATGTCTGTCTCCCCTTTTAGACTTTGAGGTTGTTGTAGGCAGGAATGTGTTTGTTGTTATATTGTACTCTCCCAAGCATTAGTATAGTACTTTGTACACAGTAATTGCTCAATAAATACGATTGAATGAATGAATTAATATTACTACTACTTCTACTACTACTGTGCTCATACAGACAGCAGTCATCATGCAAAATCAATCATATTTATTGTGCGCTTACTGTGGGCAGAGCAGTGTTGGTAAATGCTTGGGAGAGTGCCATATACAGAATTGGTAGACATGTTCCCTGCCCACAAGGACCTTACCATTTAGAGGGAGAATTTGCAGTATAGAGGTTTTGTAGGTGTAGGTCTTGCAGTCAATAGCTCAACTAGTTGGCTTTTTGCAGTAGAACATTTTTTTTTTCTTGGTTTTGTGAGTCTTTTGAGGCAGGATTGGAAATGCCTGTTCTTCAGGAGCAAGTATCTAAAGGGTTTTTTTCCAGAAATGATGAATCAAATTCTGATGTCCTTCATCTTAGCATCTGATTTCCTGCATGGTGGCAAGCAGGCAGGTCACTGAAAACCTATGTCCAAAGCAGCATTTCTTCTCCACTCCACTGAACTCAGTTGCATTGCCAGTTTTGCAGGTGAGCTTGGAGCTTAGCCAATTTCAATTTCTGAAGTGAATGGTGAGAGGTTGATTTGTGCTCAGACTCAGAGCTTTAGCAGAGGAGAATCTGAAAGAGTCCTGTGTCCACAGGTAGCCCTTTGGGGACAGCACATCCCATTGGCTGTGACAGGTTTTAACCCCATCTGAAAATTCCTGAGATTCATTTCAGAAGATTTATGTCAGCTTCTCCCCTTTCGTAGTAAGTGATGCCTCCATTTCAGTGGAGCATCCTCTCCATCGTGAACTGGACTGAGTTGATAACCATGAGAAGTAGCATGGCCTAATGGAAAGAGCATGGGCCTGCAAGTCAGAGGACCTGACTTCTAATTCCAGCTCTGCAAGTTGCCTGCTTATGACTTTGGTCCAGTCACTTAACTTTTTTGTGACTCAGTTTCCTCATTTGTAAAATAGGTAATCAATATTGTCCTCGTGCCTTCTTAGACTGTGAGCCCTATGTGGAACAGGGATTGTGCCTGACCTTACTATCTTGTACCTTCCATAGCTCTTAGTACAATGCTTGGCATAGATGAAGTGCTTAGCAAATACCACAGTTATTATTAGTAGCAGTATTATTATCCATCAGAAGGTACCTAGGTCCTCAGAGAAAAGCATCCCGTGAAAATGAGGTCTAGGACTTTCCTTTTTAATATTTTCCCTCTATCTCCCAGATTCCAGAGGTGATGGTGGATTTTAAAATTCTGGGAAATAATTTTAGTTGAACTCAATATTTTAAAGGTTTTTCTTTTAAAAGAAACACAAGAGTATATAGACTAAAATTGAATGGGGCAGAGTTTCATAATATGAAATATTTTCCCCCTATTTCAACAGTTTCCAAAGTCATAAATTTGATTTAGAAATCCCTTTAGTTTTGTTTTCCACAGGTAGTAAACATAAGTATCCTAAGTTTATTTTGTGTAAATCCTAATAACCTAAATCACAAGGAACCATTAGAGTATCACACAATGTATGACAAAACAGCTTTAGTACTAATTTTCATAATAAAGGATTCAAATAACAAATCAACCCTAATACCTTGGTACGCATCTGCACTGTTGGAACTGAATGGAGGGGAGCCCAGGGCTAGTTTGACTTTTTAGAAGGTGTTCAGATTAGGAGGAACTAACTTGATGGCTTGATGCTCCCACACTGTGGAAGAGAATAAAAGAAGAAAACTGTATATTTTGCCTTGAGCTGGAGAACATGTCTGGAGTAACAGTGTCGGGGCAAAGGTGGGATAAAGAAGTGACACAATTTGCTAGTTAGTTATCGTCCAAGTGGAAACCGGTGCAACTTGATACGAAGGGACAGAACTACCACAGAGTTTAAACATTTACCCTTCTGATATTTTTAGTGTTCTCAATGGTATTCTAGGAACTTGGATTTTTGAAGTAAGACCTATGTCATGCCCCTGGGGAATTTATTCACAAACATTCACTTTAGCCCATATGCTCTCTTTCCATATGCAGCACAGAGGGGAGCTGACGGGCCTAATTTATGCCACACAGGGCCTGGGAAGGCCTCCTAAGGAAATCTAACTACAAGATCGGCAGGAAGTTATGGGGGGAGGGGGAGAAGAGGAGGCAGAGAGTGCATCTATTCTGTGTATATTTCCTCCTCAGTAGTAACATACTTGTTTCCCTCTCAAGTCAGGGCCACTGAGAGCAGCCTTCCCTCTGCTCTGGGTGAACCCTATCAATTCAGGGTCACTGAGGTCTTGGAGACAGCAGAGTGGGAAGCTCCTGGGAGCCTCTTGCTGGAATCAGCCATGACACTTGGGGCCAATGTGGGAGGGAGCCTGGGGCCATGGCTTGAGACCAGAACTTCAGGTCCTTCCCCTGAATGTCCCCAGAATGTCATCTTCTCCATCCTGAGGGAGAAAGTAACCCAACCCTGGCGTCTCTATTGGCCTTAACTTTCCTGAGAAAGTTAAAATGTGCCCTTTCCTCTCCATCCAAACTGTTACCACATTAACCCAAGCACTTCTCCTATCCTACCTCAATTACTATATCAGCTTCCTTGCTGACCTCCCTGCCTCCTGTCTCTCCCCACTCCAGTCCATACCTCACTCTGCTCCCTAAACTTTGCTCCTCTAATACCGACCTACTCACTGTACCTTGATCTCGTCTATCTCGCTGCCAACTCTTGCCCTTGTCCTGTCTCTGGCTTGGAACTTCCTCCCTCTTCATATCTGACAATTATTCTCCCCCACCTTCAGAGTCTTATTGAAGGTACACCTCCTCCAGTAGACCTTCCCTGACTGAGCTCTCATTTCATCTTCTTCCCCTCCCTTGTGTGTCACCCTGATTTGTTCCCTTTATTCATCCATCCCTCAGGCCCTCAGCACTTACGTACATATCCATAATTTATTTGTTCATATTAGTGTCTGTCTCCCTCTCTAGACTGTAAGCTTGTTGTGGGTAGGGATTGTGTCTAGCAACTTTGTTGTACTTTCCCAAGTGCTTAGTACAGTGCACTGCACACAATAAGTGTTCAGTAAATACAATTGATTTAAATACGATTGATTGAGAAATTCTTATTTCCACCATTCACTTATGAAATCGATAATAGGGAGATGGGGGAGCTTGGGATCAGCCTCAACTCCTCACCCAAAGGTTTCAGCACTCTTCCTTGAGTTCCTTTAGTGGAACTTCTCTCGAGAGTGTTAGCTGAAAACTTTGAGGAAAGATGTGGTCTGCTTTGACAGAGACCACGCCATGCTCTTCTTCTTACCTCTGTTTGCCTTCACTCTTTCAGGTACAGTCATCAGGTGGTCAGGAATGGAGTCAAAGTTCAGTTTGGCCATCATGACTTGAAAACCAAAGGCACCGAGCCAGTAATCAATCAGATTATTGACAAACTGAAGCACATTAACCAGGTAGGTGGTTCATTAAGCAGTAAAGGGGCCTGAAGGGCCTGGCTTCAACCGGCAGTGGGAAATTATGGTGTTTCAGTGTACGTGTTGTTATAAATTTGGCTTGGACTTTTATCATTAAGTAAAAGTAAAGGAATTAAATAGTGCTATCCTTAATTAAAAATTACGTGAACTGGTAGTAAAGCTGTGTCTAGACAAAGGGAAGCAGGAAATGGAGATGTTATCACCCACTGAAGGAAAAAATCCTACTCGGGAGGGGAAAGCATGTGGGTTTGTAGCAGAGAGATCCTTATTTTCCCTGAACAAGCCCCACTAACCACACATGTGTAGCTCCAGCCTAATTTCTTTCAAGGCTCCTTCTGCTATCATGGTAGTCTGGCTGTCTTGAGTAAATAAATGCTGACACTGATTGGTGACAGCACCAAATTCACTTGACCTGTAAGCACAGATTTCCTCTCAAGAGGAAAATCCACTAACTTTTCCCATGAAATTCCACTAACATAAAAATTAGAGGTACCATCTGTTTGTGCTCTTCTCTGGGAGTATTTGTTCTTGCACATGCCTACAGTTCTCTAAGGTAACACAATAAGAAAGTAAAGAGTATGTCCTAAAGCAGTAGCATTACCACTGCTCTGCAGATCATTGGCATGATAATCTTTAGCTCTTATTAAAGTGGCCTTTATTCTGTGCCATCAGCTCAGGCCAAGGCTGGAACACAAGTCCAGGCCAGAAATGTGGTTTCTGTCTAATGCCATCAGCATGTTTTTGTTTTTTAATAAAAAATTTAGTGGAAACATTTGTAGTTTCCAGAAAGTGTTTGGGACTAACCTGGCACATGCCATTTCTCTATAAATCACATTGCAAAAATGCCGAAGACGTGAACATGCCATAGCAGTTTCAGAAAATAGCAGATCTGTTCCTTTTATGAATGTTCATAGTAATATAATGTTCTGCAAAGGCCAACTGGTAATAACAAGATTATATTTCTAAAAGTATCTGAAGGTTTTAGAGCACAGATTATCTAAACCATGTTAATTTGAGGTCGTGGTGTTTCAATCTATTGCTTTTAGAAGTATTTTACTATGTGACTAGCCCCGAAAATGTCACAGCTTTAAAGAAAAGCAATATTGTCTTCTGAACAGCTCTGTCTTACTGTTGTAAATGTGTGGTTATGTGGAAAACAACTGTTTCTCATTGAGGCCTGGTTGTATACAGTTTGCAATGTTGAAATTGAACTGTGCAAATTCTCCCATGCTTAAGTATTTTTTTCTATGTATGTGACTTTAAAACAGATCATTTTAAAGTTTGGAACATTTTTATTAAGGCTAAGCATGGAATGTATCAGTTCTAAAGAAAAACTTTTCCAAAAAATTATGAATGAGAAAAAGACAACTTGTCTTTTACCTGGTACCTGTCTCTTGAAGAGTTCAGTGTTTAATAAACTCCCTGTGAAGAAAATATTGGTGGTGACGATGTTTGGAACCATCCCTTGTGGTGGTACTGACCATGAGACCTATCCGTGTGGTCAGGTGTGGCTGAAAAGACTGATGTGTAATTGATGCAGTCTTCAGCATAGTTTGCAAATAAAAAATTGTTTCTTACTTGGCTATTAGATTTGTCCCATATGGACGAATGCTTTTGAACCTGTTGCTTAGTATCCTGATCTTTGTGGAGCCTTTGAGTGCTGAGATCAAGCACCTCTCGTGCTCGCTACTCACCAGACAGGTTTGTCTGCCTCAGTAGTTCCTCCATCAGTCCACCTCTCTGTCTCGCTGTTTTAGGTGGTGCTTCAGTTTGTCTCCCATGGCCCACCCAGGACGGCTGTGTTGTTCTGAGGACTGTATTTTTAATGGTATCTGTTAAGCACTTACTACGTGCCAAGCACTATTCTAAGTGCTGGAGCAGATACGAGTTAATCAGGGCAGATCCAGTACCTGCCCACATGGAGCTCACAGTCTAAGTAGAAGGGAGAATAGGCACTGAATCCCCATTTTGCAAATGAGGAAACTGAGGCACGAAGAAGTAATGTGACTTGCCCAAAGTCACAAAGCAGGCAGCTGGCAGAGCTGGGATTAGAACACAGGCCTTCAGACTGCCAGGCCTGTGTTTTTTCCACTAGGCCACGCGACTTTAATGCTGGTCATGACTGTATTCCAGGACCTCGTCATTGATTTTCTTGTCCCGCCATTTGGTGCTGACTATGGTTTGTAGACGACACTGATGAGACTGCTCCAGGAGCTGGATGTGTCTTCCCTCCCTAGTAGATTTAGGAGGACAACACAACACCCATGTACACCTTCCACTTGGTAGGTTTCTTAGCCAGAGCCGATTGCCACTTTGCAGGCTTCGTAGGTCTCCATTTTGTTATGATCATAAATTGCTGTGAGGCAGTGTAGATGCATTTGTTGGTTTGCTAAGAGTAGGTTTTATTTCACTTTTGAACCAGTCTCGATGGTATCATCTGACCATTCTGCAAAGTCTTGATTGCCTTCCCAGTGTCTCTGAGAAGGCTCATTTGCTGTTCATATTGTGACTTGTAGCTGCAGAGGTTTGTTCCAATAGGATTTTGGGGTGGTTGTGAGAACCCCTTTTGGGTTTCTTGGTTTTCCAGGAGCCTGTTATTTAACCTTCTTGATAATATTTTTGTCACCTCTTGGAAGTTTTGAAACACCTAGTTTATCCCCGATTGGTGTTGGAATCCACAGACAGGAGACGAGCCACAAAGCTGTAGCATGAGTCTTAAAGGGCTTTTGATACCTTGAAAGTCATAGATGCCCCAAGGGAGAGAGGGAAGGGATTAAATATGATTTCCACAGTGGCAATACCAAAGTGCAGCCTTGAGAGAAAGGGTCGAGGTCAGGCCTTGTCCACCGAGAGCCTGCAGGTGTGGAGTGGGTCTTTTTAAGGAGCTAGAGTTCATCTGTAGCCTCCCTGATGATTGAAGGTGAAGGCCTGTCTTTTGCTTCAGTTGGAGTTATTCATGAGTGCAAGGATGAATATGCTGGGGAAGGGCTTTAGCTCTCTGGAACTCCTTTCATCCTGGAATTTGCTGGACTGTGACACTCTTCTCAGTTACATTTTTGTTAGCTTTTCTATGCTACAAAGGCCTTAGTTTTGCAGATGAATAGTGCACACTATTAAGGTTATTAATAGTTACTATCTACTACTATTCCTGATATAATACCATGAACCATTCATCCACTTGCTGTATTTGTCCATAATATTTTATTTCCCTGGAACCAGAGCTCTGTAGTGTTATAGTCAGACCAAAAGCTGGGGCAGAAGTTATTGCTTCCAAAGAAAACCCAGCATTTATTGCTTTTCCCTTTCTAGTTCAGGTGCAAATGACATTCCAGAAATGGCTTGCATGCCATATCATAGCAGGGAACCGAGAGTAGCTAAGACCAGCTTGGATTCATTCCTTCAAAATGCGGTCATTGGGGGAGTTAAAACAAGGTGAAATGGTGGGCCCACTCGGTGATTCTCGATGGATGGGTTAGAGTCCTGAGAATTTGCTTGGCAGCCATCTTAATTGATCATACTTGGCTGGACACCCACACATGGGAGTGTGCTCATATCATTGAGAAGCAGAACTGCAGAGTGAAAAGCATCATGGCATAGTGGAAAGAGCATGGCCCTGGGAGTCAGAAGGTCATGGTTTCTAATCCCAGCTCTGCCACATGTCTGCTGTGTGATGTTGGGCAAGTCACTTCACTTCTTTGGGCCTCACTTCCCTCATCTGTAAAATGAGAATTTAGGCTGGAAGCGCCATGTGGGACAGGGACTGTGTCCATCCTAAAAACCTTGTATCTAGCCTAGTCTTAGTACAGTGCCTACTGTACCTAGTCCAGTACATAGTACCGTACAGTACATAGTAACAAATACCGCAGTTATTATTGTTATTATTATCATTAAGGTGTAATCAAATACAGTGTTAGAACATAAGCTCCTTGAGGGCAGGGATTATGTCTTTTAACTCTATGGTACTGTCCTAAGCAGTTAGTAATACTCTGCATTGTCAGCGCTCAATACGTATGATTAATTGGCCTCCATCTGGACCCCTGGATTAGCCCTGCCCCTTGGATTCTGGCAGAGGAATGCCCTGGTGGGATGCACCAGAGCAAGTGACTTCTACAGTCCATTCCACTCCCTGGGATTCTGGGGTGTGTGATTGTGGTTCAAAGTCAGGGTTCGACACTGTGTCGTCTTGAAGAAGCATTTTGGCCTGAGGGCTAATAAAGAATGGAAACTCCAGTGCTCTCTCCCTCTTCCAAATCACGTGTGCCTCCTTGAGGGCGTGGTTGAAGCTAAAGTGTTGAGCCTCATTCAGCACTCCGGATTAATTTTCATGGAAGGGAACCCCTTGTACCTGGAATGCTTCGGCCCTTGGCAAACTGAAAATAAATAGACACTGGCAGACGCTTGCTTTTGGGCCTAAGTGCTGCAGCAGCACCACAACGTTTCATCTCTTGGCCCAGTTAATAATAAGTCTCAGAAGTAAAGGAATTTCCACTCCTCCAGCCTGGTCAAACTCTGAGCCACCTTCTACAAAACTGAATGAGAGAAAACATGCCCTTTACTGGTCATTTTCTTCATTTCCCCAAGGAAAGTAATATTTAATAATAATAATAATAATGACATTTGTTAAGCGCTTACTTTGTGCCAAGCACTGATCTGAGCACTGAGGGGGGGATACAAGGTAACCAGGTTGTCCTAAATGAGGTTCACAGTTTTAATCCCCATTTTACAGATGAGGTAACTGAGGCACAGAGAAGTGAAGTGAGTTGCCCAAAGTCACACAGCTGACAAGTGACGGAGCCTGGATTTGAACCCATGACCTCTGACTCCCAAGCCTGTGCTCTTTCCACTGAGCCATTTAATGTGAGAGGTGCTTTGAGGTTCTGAGTGGGGCATTTAAATGCAGCTCTCCTTTCTGGGGTTGAAACTGATATTCACACACGGGTTAGTTCTTCCATGCCAGGGGGCATATGCTGGATTCTACAACAAGATCTTACACTGTATCCTCGTGATTGACTTGTTTGGTGTTTTGCGAACCAAACAGAAATCTGGAGATGTGCTGTGTCAATCAATCAAGAAATCAGTGGTATTTATTGAGTGATTGCCCGGTGCAGAGCACTGTACTAAGAAGTGCTTGAGAAAGTAAGCAGAGAAGCAGTGTGGCTAATGGATATAGCGCAGTCCTGGGAGTCAAAGGACCATTGATTGATTGATTGATTGGAATGCCCTCCCTCTGCCCATCTGCCAAGCTAGCTCTCTTCCTCCCTTCAAGGCCCTACTGAGAGCTCACCTCCTCCAGGAGGCCTTCCCAGACTGAGCCCCTTTCTTCCTCTCCCCCTCGTCCCCCTCTCCATCCCCCCATCTTACCTCCTTCCCTTCCCCACAGCACCTGTATATATGTACATATGTTTGTACATATTTATTACTCTATTTATTTATTTATTTTACTTGTACATGTCTATTCTATTTATTTTATTTTGTTAGTATGTTTGGTTTTGTTCTCTGTCTCCCCCTTTTAGACTGTGAGCCCACTGTTGGGTAGGGACTGTCTCTATATGTTGCCAACTTATACTTCCCAAGCACTTAGTACAGTGCTCTGCACACAGTAAGCGCTCAATAAATATGATTGATGATGATGATGACCTGGGTTCTAATCCTAGCTACACCACTTGTCCATTGTGTGACCTGGGGCAAGTCACTTCACTTCTGTGAACCTCAGTTATCTCATCTGTAAAATGGGGATTAATACTGTGAGCCTCATATGGGACGTGGATTGAGTCCAACCTGATTAGTTTATATTTTCCCCAGCACTTAGTACAGTGCCTGGCACATAGTAAGTACTTAACAAATACCATTAAAAGAAAAGTATGATACAGTGGAGTTGGTAGTCATGATCCCTGCTAACAGTCTCCTGGGGAGGCAGACATTAAAATAAATTGCAGCTAAGGATACACTACCTGAATGATTGCAGATGGAGATGGGTGTTGTGGGAGAAATGTGTGCATGGAGTCGCTACGGGTCAGAGATGACATGACAGTATAAGCCAAGGGGAAATAGGGAAATATAAGAATACCCATATTTTATCTGTTTATATTAATGTCTGTCTCCCCCCCTGTTTCCCCCTCCAGACACTAATCTTGTTGTGGGCAGGGAATGTGTCAGTTATATTGTTCTCTCCCAAGCATTTAGTACAGTGCTCTGCACATAGTGCTCAATAAATAGAATTGATTGACTGATAAGAATATATATGTAAATGTGGTGCTGGGGTGAGTATCAAAGTGCTTAAGGGGTACACATTCAACCGCAAAGGCAAGGCAGGGGAGAGGGCCAAAAGAGAAAATGTGGGCTTAGCCAGGAAAAACCTCTTGGAGGAACTGCAATTTTAGGAGGGCTTTGAAGTTGGGGAGAGTGACAGACTTTTGGATATGAAGGAGGAGGAAATTCCAGGCTTTTGGGAGGACATGAAGTCAGTGGCTGGTAGAAAAGATTGAAGTCTAGAGAATAGATTGGTTTAGAGAAGCAAAGTGTACAGAGTGCACTGTAGTGTGGGATCAGCCCAGTAAGATAGGAGGGAGAAAGCTTATTGATTGCCTTAAAGACAACAATATGGAGTTTCTGTTTGATGTGGAGGTGAATGGGCAACCACTGAAGATTTCCATGACCTATATCCTCCTTTGCCATCATCAATACCACAGAACCAACAATATTTATTGATCACCTTCTCTGAGTAGAGCATTGTGCAGTGTCTTTCCGAGAGTTCAGCAGAATATCTGTTCCTTTTCTCGAGGAACTTACCTTCTAATGGGGGGAACTGAGAAATTGTAAATAGACAAAATGTACAAGAGAAAAAGCAGGGGTTCAAATGATGGAAACAAAAGTGCAAAATGAGTAAATGAGTGAAATACACATGTTCATGTGAGTGCTAAGGGATAGCTAATAGAATGATGTGGCCAGGATGATGGGGGTCAGGCAGGGAATGCCTCCTGGAGGAGGTGGCTTTTTAGGAGCTCTTGGAGGGAAAGGAGGGACATGGTTTGGCAGATTATGGCAGGGAAGGAGTTTCAGAGAAGCAGATGCCTGTACCCCCTCCTATATATCACATGTACACAAAAGCTGGAGCCACACAAGTTGCCTACCGGATGGTGTATCTTGATTATGTTTATTTTGGCTGTCTTGGGTTTGCTTTTTGTTTCTCTTTTATATTTTAGTCATTGGGTAAATTTCATGAGGTTGTCATAGGGGAAAGGGAAGGGATAGGGAGGAGGGGCCACTACTGATGACCTGTGTGTACATCAAACCAACAGGTGTACATGACATTGCGTGTTAGACCGAGTAACCAGTGTAATGTGATGCCATCACACTGTACCTTGTGTTTGAGTTTCCCAGCTCCAACTCCTCACTCAGGCTCTTCCCCTGGCTTGGAATTCCCTCCCCTGAACAATCTGCCAAACCACAGCTCTCCCCATCTTCAAAGCCTTCCCACAATCCCACCTCTTCTGGGAATAATAATAATAATGACATTTATTAAGTGCTTACTATGTGCAAAGCACTGTTCTAAGCCCTGCGGAGGTTATAAGGTGATCAGGTTGTCCCATGGGGGGCTCACAGTCTTAATCCTCATTTTACAGATGAGGTAACTAAGGCACAGAGAAGTTAAGTGACTGGCCTAAAGTCACACAGCTGACAATTGGCGGAGCCAGGATTTGAACCCATGACCTCTGACTCCAAAGCCCATGCTCTTTCCACTGAGCCACGCTGCTTAGCTTTTCCTAACTAATTTGTAGCACCCCAGTCTTATCAACCCAATACCATCTTAGCACTTAAATAATCCTCTCCTATGCATGTCTATATATGGGCACATTTTTTGTTTGTATAGTCTATTTTTCCTGTTATATTCATTCTATTTCATGCTATATTATTTTTCCTCCTGGTCCCATAATCTGAAAATGCCTTTTGTCTATATACTTACTCCATTAGATTGTAGGCTCCTGATGGGCAGTGATCATGTGTCTTGTATTCACCCGTGTGTTTAGTTTGGGTTTCACATTCATTCGCATTTTGTGGAAGTCCTTTTGAGGCTACCCAAAAATAGAGCGTTTCTCTCAGGGGAACCTAACCCCCTTTCACTAGCTCCATAAGCTTTGTGTTCCTTTCCTAGCTCCTTGAGAATGTGGGCACCTCTTCTGAGCTACAGAACTTGGCAGCAGAAACCCTGGAGAGAGAGCCTGGGCGATGAAAATAAATGCCAGACATGAAGAGATTTGGCACTGCATCAGAACTGGCAGGGGTCAGAGCAGCTGAAAACTCGATTGTCCAGTATAAAACTTGATAAAAGGCCACCCTAGGGAGATAACGCAGTGGGTTGAAGAGGGAAAGTAAAGATTGGGAAACAGTTTGGGGGCTAGTTTGGTAAGAGCGTAGGAGGTGAATTGGAGTGTAACAGAAGGAAGAGTAAGTAGAAATAAGAGGAGCTCATAGACTGTAGGTTCTGGTACTAAGGTAAATTGAATGCATTTCCCCCCTCCTACCTCACCTCACTGCTCTCCTTCCACAACTCGGCCCTCACACTTTGTTCCTCAAATGCCAAACTACTCACTGGACCTCGATCTCATCTCTCTCTCCACTGACATCTTGCCCACATCCTGCCTCTGGTCTAGAATGCCCTCCCTCTTCATATCTGCCAACTACGCTCCCCACCTTCAAAACCTAATTGAAGTCACATCTCCAAGAGGCCTTCCCTAAGCCCTCATTTCCTCTTTTCCCATTCCCTTCTATGACACCCTGATTTGCTCCCTTTTTTCACCCCTCCCTCGGTCCCACAGTCTTATATACATATACATAATTTATATATTTATAATAATAATAATAATAATAATGGCATTTATTAAGCACGTACTATGTGCAAAGCACTGTTTTAAGCGCTGGAGAGGTTACAAGGTGATCAGGTTGTCCCATGGGGGGCTCACAATCATAATCCTCATTTTACAGATGAGGTAACTGAGGCACAGAGAAGTTAAGTGACTTGCCCAAGTCACACAGCTGACAAGTGGCGGAGCCGGGATTTGAACCCATGACCTCTGATTCCCAAGCCCGTGCTCTTTCCAATGAGCCACGCTTCTTCCTGTAGTTTATATTTATATCCGTCTCTCCCTCTAGACTATGAGCTTGTTGTGGACACAGAAATGTGCCTACCAGCTCTGTTGTATTGTACTCTCCCAAGCACTTAGTACCGTGCTCTGCACACAGTAAGTGCTCAATAAATACAGTTGATTGATTGGTCAAATATTTTTAATTATTGTATTTAGTCAATGAGTTTCTGAATTTGTAAACTCTTCGTGAGCAGAGAACTTATTTACGAACTGTGTTGTACTCTCCCAAGCACTTACTACAGTGGTCAAACTCAGTAAGCACTCAATAAATGTCATTGATTGATTGATACAGCTGAGGAGCAATTTATATTCTAAGACAATACAACCAGGATCAATTAGGCTGTGGTAAGTTCCAGGCAGATGCCTGTACCCCCTCCTATACATCACATGCACACAAAAGCTGGAGCCACACAAGCTGCCTACCGGATGGTGTATCTTAATTATGTTTATTTTGGCTGTACTGGGTTTGCTCTTTGTTTCTCTTTTATATTTTAGTCATTGGGTAAATTTCAAGAGGTTGTCATAGGAAAAGACAGTGGACTGTGGGATGGGCACACATCCCCCCCAAGGTTTCCAAATCTAGCTTCCTGTGTGAGCTGGGTTATGAAAGCAGTTTTGAATGAGGCAAGGGGCTAAATTGGAAGACTATGGGATAGGATGGAAGGAGGCTTAAAATCAGCGTGAAGAGAAAGAGACAAAAGGAGTTGAGCAGCTTGGATGACTACAGTGGGGGTGGCAGAGGGGAGGATGTGTGAGAGAGTGATGTTGATGGAGATAGGCTGACAGGAGACCAGGAATCATAGGGATTGGGGAGGGGTTGGGAGTGGGGGACAGAATACCAGTGACAGATGGTGGTTGGTTAGGGAAGGCTTGGAGAACAGAATGATATACCCCAAGATCTGGGCAAATTAAATTGTTTTTGCATTTGCCTCTCCTGCACCCCCCAAGAAATTGAGTGGCGATGAGTATATATATATATATATATATATATATTAAAACACAATCACCACCCATAAACTCCATAAGCAGTAACATTTCAAAACACCTTGGGCTTCAAATTGATCTGCTCAAAGCAAAATATGTCTGATCAGGGTGGGCTGAAAAGTAGCAATTCTGTTTTAAATATGGGAAGACATTGCAGAATGAGAGTCTAAATATTTGTGAGGCTGTGCTTTAACATAGCTTTGATTCATTCAACAAACATCCGGAATGTATTATGCTACATGAGGACTGTGTTTTTGAATGTAATATATACTTTCTTTCCAGAAATCAAACTTCAGTAGGGTGTATTTGAAAAACCCACTTGAGATTCAGAGCTTGGGATGTAGGCTTGAAGAACCTTGTGAAATTAGGGGTTTTTCTTCCATTATTTGGAAAGTAGAATATATATTTCTAGATTTGAGGAGTAATTTTTTTAAAAAAATATACCTAATCATTTGCTTCCTTTGTCATTTCCTTTTGAATTCTATGGTGTAGCATGATGCTGTACAATCAAAGCCAGGAAAGTCAGATGAAAAAGATGAAAGAAAGCAATTAAGACCAGAATTCCCATAGAGTATTTGTGTGGCATAAACATAAATTCGGAGTTGGGCATAAAACATCAAATGTTAAGGTTTTTATTGTGCACTTAAGTGACTATGACCTTGTTCGTACAGAAACTGTTCTTCAAAGCAATACCATCTCTCTCTTTCTACAGTAGCATTTGCTGTGCCAGATTTTTCCATTCTACAAGTAGCATTGCATCCAAATATTGCATGGAATAAAAGAGGTGTTTATGGGAAGCTAGGGTGAGGTTGTTGTAACAAATGTTGTATTGAATTTTGCTGGGCAGTGACTAAAATGAAACCTATTAAATAAGATCTAGGAGGCCCTGTAGATTTAACAGATCTTTTAGAAATATATTTTTGACTGTGTAAACCTGCTAACCTCCTCAATCTGATAGAATTCCCTGTTGTCGGGTAGTACCTGATCTGTAAATCTGTACCTGTAAATCTCATATTTACACTGTTTTAATATAGAAACCGTATTTCAAAGTATCATAATTTAAAAAGTGATAGCATTCCTAAGTGCGTTCAATTTACCCCACTCCCGGAACCAGTGGCTCATAGCTGACAAATTTTCCATTTTTTTGGTCATTTCACATCGCAATAGGAATCCCAATTTAGGAGCTTCACCATGTGCATTCTAAATGAAGCTCACAGATCAATTTATTCAGCAACTGGAATTGTATTGCAAGAAATTAAATTAAAAGTTCTCGGGAATTCTTTTTTGCCCAATGTTAGCTTGCCCAATGGGTGGCAATTATGATATTGAAAACACATGCTCTGAAAAGTCACCAGACATGGTAATTATTTCTTTTTCAGGCTATTAAGTAAAATGACAGAAGGTTGGTTTTTTTTAATGATAAATGTGCTTTGGAATGTATCAGCTAATTCCCTTTTACTACAAGAAATGATCTAGAGCTCCACAAAGTCTAAGTCTGTTATTTGAAGACTAATTTACATTGTCCTTTGCGACTCAGGAGTCTCTCATTGGCTCTTTTTAATATGCCATTATAAACACTCTTTCCTTATTCTAACTCCACATGGGAGGAGCATTGCTATGCTTTGCTATGCCATTTAAATCGGAACCAGTGTGACAGACACTAATTGAAGCACAAATAAGTTTGGAAGTGTTTTGTATTTATATTTTACTTCTCCAGTGATTTTCCTTTTGATAATTTCAGGATGATTAAGATTTGCTTTCCTGATAACTTAGGTATTAATCAGTTAATGGCATCCTTATTTGTGACCTGCATTAGTGTTAATGTTAGAGTGTTATTAAAGTGGATTGTGTGGTGGGGGTAGGCAAAGGGTTCTATCATATCTAAAATTAATTTACTTTGCTCCTGCTTTTTAAATCGTATGTTAAGAAAATAACTGGGTGCTTTCCTGTTACTTTCATAAATAATTAGAATTTAATTTTCATGGTGTGATGTAGTGTCCCAGAGCTTTTATGTCAGGAGTTTTAAAATTATTATAAAATTATTTTAGCGAAAACTTTTCTAATGAAAATCTTGAACAACTTAAGACGTTTCTTAGCTTATTCTAGGCCATCTAACATTTTCATATATTGGAAAACAGGCAGCACTTTCCCTTCACTCTGTGTATCATTGCTGTTAGCAACTAGATTCCTCCCTGGGCATTGCCCTTGGGCTGTCGAACTGGGAGAAGGATTGGGGTGAAATGTCTTAAGTTTTTTTGGGTTTTTTTTTTTTTTAGTCGAAAAAGAAGGCATGCAGGCAGACACTTTGCAATGTATGTCCACTGTTTAGAACCCATAGAAAACATTTTCTGAATCTTCCCTTCTGTTAATTTATAGCTTCTCAGATTTCCTCAGCATGGAATTTTACCTGACATTATTTCTTTGCTGGTAATTTAGAGCCAGTTGAGACTTCAATATCTTTGACAGCTTTGTGGTTGAGAAGGGTTTTATTTTTTAAGCTATGAATCTTTCCCATAGTTAGTCTTATTCCTCAAGGGTGTTTGCTTACACATTGGCCATAAGATTTGGTCTCCAAAATATCTTAAATCCATTTGCACCTCATTTTTGTCCAGTAAATAAGGCATCTCCATGGATTGTACATATTGATAATAGTAAATCTCAAATGCTTTTCTGTATTTGAAATGCTGCTTTTCTGTTTAAAAATAGTTCCTGCCTCAAAATAGAAAAGTAGCTTGATGCTGCCGTGTAGTTTTAAAATGAAAATATTTAAGGTGCCTAATTTACAAGCTGTGAAGGGTTTCTTGTTTGCACACATTCCTGCCTCCTCCAACTGCAAATAGGAGTTGCAGGGAGATGGTGATAAAACTGTTCTCTTGGGCAGCTTAGGAGGTGTTGGACTAGTTGAACCAACTCGCCTGTGCTAAAAGTAGCCCAGCACGAGCCCCTTCCACCAGTCAAGACTGATGGCATTTGCCCTGCTTGCTCCTGTTTTCCAAATCACCTTGAAATTATTATTACTATTATTATTTTGTATTTGGTAAGCAGTTACCATGTGTCAAGCATTGTTCTAAGAGTTGGGGTAAATACAAGTTAATCAGGTTAGACATAGTCCCTGTCCTAGATGGAACTCACAGTTTAAGTCTTGGGGGGAAAAGGCATTGAATCCCCATTTTACAGATGAGGAAACTGATGCACAGTGGGCAACTGGCAGAGCTGGAATTAGAACCCAGGTCCTCTGACGCCCAGGCTCTTTTCACTAGGCTATGCTGTTCCTTAATAATCACTTGAATTTATAATGAAGCCTATCTATTAACTTCTTCCTTCATTTTGCCAGAATAATCTATAGTCCCAGCCAACCCTTTCAAGAGGCTTCATCTCTAAAATGGGGATAAAATAACTGCTTGTCCTTCCTCTTAGATTGAGAGTCTCATGTGGGACAGGGATTGTGCCTGATCTGATTCTTTAATATTTTTCATCACCATCTGTGGTATTTTATTGAGCACTTACTATCCCAGCACTTAACGCATAGTATTTTGAAAATAAAACAGTAGCAATTTTAATTCTAAACCCTTCCCTACCTCATTTTCCTGTAGCAACTTCAATGATTTTCTGCAGAGCAATCATACCTGAAGTGTATCCAGGCAAACTTAAAAATCTATTTAACGAACGGTCCACAATATAAAAAATGCTGAAGTCATTTGCTTTTACTAGGTGATTTCTCTTGTGCAACAAAGATCATTTCAATTGAAAACATCATTTTTCCACCTTTCTTCATTTTTATGAGTCATTCAAGTTGGTGGTCTCTCCAAACTCACCAATTTCTTGGTAAGCCATTTCTCCTTGGTCTGATAGCTAATCAGAATTAGCAGGCAACCAGATAATAAGGTGAAATTAGGTGAAGGCATTTATCACGGATGTTTCAGCTCTGATGTTGCACTTCATTGCTGCTCAAACAGTAAAGATGGTGATATCAGGATCAGGTGTTTCCTGCCTCACTGTTGCTTACGTGAAACGTGGTTTTAAGCAATGTTTTGAACAAATACCTATTAAAGGAATTCAACTTTTTTGTACCAAAACAGTATCAACGTAGTGCAGCTCAACAAACACCAGATGTCCTGCTGAAAATAAATCATGGTTGAGGTTTTTTTAAATAACTCCTATTTTTAAATAACTCCTACAAACAATTGGATGCAGAGTCCTGATTGAAAGGACATGAACTAAACAGTAGAGCAGAGACGTACACTAAAGTGGGAGTCATTAGAATGGCAAACATTTTCTCAAATTTACGAGATTTCAGAACCTTAATCCACCCTGCTGTGTAAGGAGGAAAATGAAGATTGTAATGATGAAATATAAAAGGCTTGGGATTTGAATCAGGTTGCATCCAACTCTACAGGGTTTATGACTTTCCCAGGCATGAACTCTGCACTTCGGTCCACGTTCTATAAATAAGCAGACCGGCCTTCGCCTGTTGGGACGGCTCATGACCCTTTCAATAGGATCCAGAAGTCTCATTTTAATCTTCAGCTCCACTGGGACCTTACCTAGGAAGATAGCATCCAGTGGGAGGACATCAGAGCTGTAAAGTTCAGGGTATCAATCTGCATTCCTTTTATGTTTTGATCTCTTGATGAGGCTAATGAGAATTTCCTATATTTGAAGGCCAGATGGCATGAAGCTCTACTAGGTAGATTACTCCCTTGGGGGATGAAGAATGACCCTGAGCAGCATATTATGTGTAAATGTATGTGTGTAACATGCAGGCAAATGAGAGAATCAGCCTGGAAAGGGAATGCCAGGCTACTATTTGCCAAGATTGCTACCAGGTGCTATAGTGGTACAATCCTGTAATTAATACAGGAGGGAAAGTGAGTCGGAACCCCCAACTTCAGTGACCTGGCCCCCCCAAAAATAACTGCCATTGAGGACATTTTGGTACAAATGGTTTCAGTGCAGTTGCCTCCCTCCTCTGCAGCTCAGGAGAGGGGCTGATACAGCAGGCCAGGGGCTCCAAGGTGGTGGGAACTCCAGGCTAATACTTGCCTCACTGGTTTGCTGGGGTTCCCATAGCTTAGTGTGAAGGAGCATAGTTGCTCCCACCATGGGACCAGCCCCGGCCCAAGGCCCAGCCCAGGACCTGGGCTGTCACAGCCAGTTGGACCCTGTGGCACCATCTGCTCCTATAGCTCTGGGGGAGAAAGCTGGCCCATATGCCCACCATTGTCATTCTTTCAGGTGCCAAGACATGGTCCCCACCCACTCCCCAGGCCCATCACCCTCCCCAGGCCACAGAGAAACTTTAGAGCAGTTCTTAACCCCTGCCCCTCCTGCCCATGCAGTGTCCACTCTCTCTCCTCGCAAAGGATTTAAGTACCTCAACCCCCTCTCCACAATGCTTGTTTGCTGTTCTGGTAAATTAAATTATTTTCTTTCATCCCTGCATCAACATCATTGATATTGATTGCTCATATGGCTAGAGGAACCCCTCATTTCCCTCAATGCCCCAACACACACACATCAGCTCCCGTAGGAGTGGGAGGTGAGCAGAAACCATTGTTCAGTTTATTAAATTTGGGGTAGGTTGTGGCAGTTTGGTGCTGCTGAGCGTGATAAAGAGCCCGAGGTGATATGGACTCTCCCATAAACTAATGCACTGTTGTTTTGGAATTGTTTAATTTTCGACTATTACCATTTCCCCCTTTAAGTTAGTCCTCTGCATTTTAGATTGTGAGTCTCTTGGGGGCCAGGGGCCAGGCCTAAATCGTTGTCCATGATTTTTCCTCAGAGGCAATTATTAATAGTAATAATGATAATTCTGGTATTTTTAAGTGCTTACTATGGGCCAAGAAGTGTACTGATCCACGTACTGCACAAGAAGCAGCGTGGCTCAGTGGAAAGAGCCCAGGCTTTGGAGTCAGAGGTCATGGGTTCAAATCCCGGCTCCGCCACTTGTCAGCTGTGTGACTTTGGGCAAGTCACTTTACTTCTCTGGGCCTCAGTTACCTCATCTGTAAAATGGGGATTAAGACTGTGAGCCCCCCGTGGGACAACCTGATCACCTTGTAACCTCCCCAGCACTTAGAACAGTGCTTTGCACGTAGTAAGCGCTTAATAAATGCTATTATTATTATTACAGGGAAAGCTATAGGATTATAAGGTCAGACATGGACCCTGACCCACATGGGGCTCACAGTCTAATTAGGAGAGCTTAGTACAGTACTCTCTATTCATTAAATGCTCAATAAATACAAATGACTGAGAAAGAACAGATAAAATTTGGGGATTAAGAAGTCTTGCACCAGTTGAAGAAGAACCTGAGGGCCTCATTTCCTGTAAATAGCATTAAGCAATATCATAGTTATGTTTAACATTGTACATACCCCAGTGCTTAGAACAGTACTTGGCACATAATAAGTACTATGTCTACTACTTAACATACCATCATTATTAAAAAAGTATATAGTACGTAGAGGAATTTCATATTTTTCTGAAGGTTCTGGATCAAACCTCAGTTTATAACTTGAAAGTCTTTGGGAATACATACTCCATGATGCAGTTTTATATTCATTTGCTGTGTCATTGGGTGTGACTGGACAGCAAGAGCTCTTCTTTAGAAATAATCAAGTTTATTTTTGAAATATTGAAATAGTAATTATAATGATAATTATGGCATTTGTTAAGCACTTTGTGCGAAGCACTGTACTAAGTGCTAGGGTTGATACAAGCAAATCAGATTGGACATAATATTCGTGGTAGCATTTATTAAGCACTTACTATGTGCAAGGCACAGTTCTATGCGCTGGGGAGGTTACAAGGTGATCAGGTTGTCCCACGGGGGGATCACAGTCTTAATCCCCATTTTACAGATGAGGTAACTGCACACAGAGAAGTGAAATGACTTCCCCAAGGTCACACAGCAGACACGTGGTGGAGCCGGGATTAGAATCCATGATATTCAGATTCCCAGAACCATGCTATATCCACTATGCCAAGCTGCTTTTGTTGCCACCCTTGCAGCTTTTGTGGATCAGTATTTGTGCCCTTGTAGCTTGTGGTACTAATAATGCCTCTAGACCATCAGTCAGTGATATTTATGGAATGCTTATTGTGCATAAAACACTGTACTAAGCACTTGGGAGAGAACAATACAACAGCGTTGGAAGACATGCTCCCAGCCCACAATGATGTTACAGTCTAGAGAGGGAGACTGTAAATTAATACTGTATGATATATAATTTATAGTTACGAATATAAGTGTTCTGGGTCTGAGAGGGGGTGAATAGCAAATGCCCAGCGGTCACAGATAATAATAATAATGCTATTTGTTAAGCGCTTACTATGTTCTAAACCCTGGGATAAATACAAGATAATCAGGTTGTCCCATGTGGGGCTCACAGCCTTCATCCCCATTTTACAGATGAGGTAACTGAAGCACAGAGAAGTTAAGTGACTTGCCCAAGGTCACACAGCTGACAAGTGGTAGAGCCGGGATTAGAACCCAAGACCTCTGACTCCCAAACTGAGGCTCTTTCCACTAAACCACACTGCTGTTTCTACACAGATCCACGTGCATAGATAACACAGGGGGAAAGGAGCATAGCCTAGTGGATGGAGCAAAGGCCTGGGAGTTAGAAAGACTAGGGTTCTTATCCCACTTCACCACTTGTATGCTGTGTGACCTTGGGCACATCACTTAACTTCTCTGTGCCTCAGTTCCCTCATCTGTAAAACAGGGATTAAGACTGTGAGCCCCATATGGAATATGGCTGCGCCCAAACTGATTATCTTGTACCTACCCCAGTGCTTATTCCAGTGCCTAGCACTTAGTAAGTGCTTAACAAGTACCATTAAAAAAGAAAGGAAAAGAGATGGGGGGAATCGGGCAGTGGGAGGGAGTTCCAGGCTAGAGCGAGGACATGAGAAAGGGGTTGGCAGTGAGATAGTTGAGATCAGGGCACAGGGAACAAGCTGGCATTAGAGAAGCAAAGTGTGTGGGTTGGGCTGTAGTATATCAGAGAAGATAGGAGGGAGCAAGCTGAGTGAGTGCTTTAAAGCTGGTGGTAGGGAGTTTGATGCAGAGGTAGATGAACAACCACTGGAGGTTCTCGAGTGGGGAAGCATGGACCAAACAGTTTTTCAGAAAAACAATCCAGACAGCAGAGTGAAGTACAGACTGAAGAGAGGAGTGATAAGATGCAAGGAGGTCAGCATGGAAGTTGATGAAGTCATCAAGGAGGGAAATGATGAGTGCTTGGGTCAGCGTGGTAACAGTTTGGAAGGAGAGGAAAGGGAGGATTTTAGGAATATTGTGAAGGTTGAACTGACAGGATTTGGTGATAGATTGAATAAGTGGGGTGAATGAGAGAGCTGAAGTGAGAGCACCACCACAGTTACTGTTTTGTGAGATAGGAAGGACAGTGGTGTTGTCTTCAGAGATGGGAAAGGCAAGGGGAATGCAGAGCTTGGATGAGAAGATGAGGAGTTCTGTTTTGGACATTTTTAGTTTAAGGTGTTGGCAAGACACCCAGGTAATGATGTCCTGATGGCAGGAAGCAGTGTAAGACCGCACAGAAGGAGAGAGGTCAGGACTGGAAATATGCATTTGGGAATCAGCTGCATAGAGATGGTAGTTGAAGCCATGAGAGCAAAATGAGTTCTGGAAGGGAGTGGGTGTAGATAGGGAGTAGAAGGGGACCCAAAGCTGAGCCTTGAGGGACTCCTAGTATCAGAGGGTGGGAGGCAGAGAAGGAGACTTCAAAATAGATTGAGGAGTGGGCAGACGGATCGAAGGAGAAACGAGAAAACAGTGTAGGTGAAGCCAAAGTTGAATAAAGTTTCAAGGAGAACGGGATGGTCCACAATGTCAAAGGCAGATGAGAGATCTTGAAGGACTGTGATGGAGTAGAGGCCATCAGGTTTGGCGAAAAGAAGGCCATTGGTTACCTTAGGGCTGTTTCCGTGGAGTGGACAGAAACCAGATTGGAAGGGATCAAGGAATTGGAGGAGAGGAAGTGGAGACAGCAGATGTAAACAACTCTCTCAAGAAGTTTGGAGAGGAATTGAAAGAGGGAAATGAGGTGGAAATTGGACAGAGCCATGGGGTTAAGGCAGGGTTTTTTTTAGGATAGGGGTTGCAGGGAGCATGTTTGAAAGCAGTGGGGGAAAAACCCATTGGAAAGAGATCGCTGAAGAGACAATCAAGGAGGGAAGAAGGGAGAGATTTTTGTTGTGACAACAGTCGTAACGTCCATCCTTCCATAGGTGGGACAGACTAAATGTCAGACTTTGTCACCTAACTCCTGGTCCTCCACATCATTGGTAGCCCAGGGGGCCTGTCCAGCAGTCCTTAGACTGTATTAAAGGCAGGCAGGGAGCAAGGGAAAGATTCTGTTCTCAGGTTAGAATAAAGCACAGGTGTGATTCTGCCAACCAGGCCTGCTTTTAAATAGGCATTATAAAGAGAAATCCAGTGCACACAAAGTCACATGTAAGTGGTAAAGACTTCTTTATGTTGCCAACTTGTACTTCCCAAGCGCTTAGTACAGTGCTCTGCACACAGTAAGTGCTCAATAAATACAATTGATTGATTGATTGATCTGTGGAACCAGACTTCTCGAAGCTGGTGACAAATTCCTAGTGCCAGATCACTCCCTGAACCTTAAATAATAGTTCTCAAAAAAAGTGTCTTTAGTTTACCTCATAAATGTGTTAGATTTCTTTATAATCAACGTGTTACACACATTTCAGTACCCTAGATTCCAGTTAAATAGGGCTCATTGGCTTTGAATATGGAATGCCCTGGTAGGAGGATTCTCCAATTAACCCAAACTTTGAGAAATAGTAATCCTAAAGAATTGCATCTTTTTATCAGCTGTCATGCTCTGAAAGAAATATCTGTGCTTCGTGACAGCCTCTCACCGAGTCATGGGGAAGACAGGTGGTGGCGAGGGCGGTCTGCCTTTCAGATGCTGGCTTCCAACACATTTTGATATTTATTATCGAATATTGTGGTCTTCACATCATCACCCATCTTCCCATTTGTGCTGTTGTTCTTAAACGCACTCAGAGCACGTCACAAGAAGTATTTGTCACTGCTCACTCCAGTCTAGACCCTAAGTTCTTAATGGGCAGGGAAAGGTGTTTCACTACTCTGTTACATTGTTCTCTCCCAAGCTTACTACAGTGCTCTGCAAACAGTAAAGCGCTCCACAAATGCCATTGATGATGATTTACTATTGAGATTTATGTTCTTCAGACCCATCTTCCCATTTGTGCTGTTGTTCAAAAAGGGTCTTAGAGCTCTTCACGAAAAATATTTGGCACTGTTGATTCTGTTCTAAACTGTAGACTCCTTGTGGACAGGGAACGTGTCTACCTACTCTGTTAAATTGTACTCTCCCAAGCACTTAGTACAATCCTCTAGGTTCAGTAAGTGCTCAATAGATACCATTGATTAATTGACTCACCTTGCTAATTCTCACCCACAGTTGACTGGTAAATGGTGTGAAAAATAGGTTTACTGGTAAAATCTGAGACCATCCCACTCCTAGTTTAGTATTCTTCCTTGCCAGATGTCTTTGAGTTGAGGCAGACAGAAGCTAGAAACCATGTGGGTGGAGTTTATCTTCCTCTGGAGGCTCTGGACACTGCAGTTGAACTATCTGTTGGCGTGGGGCTGCCTCCCTCCTTCTGCCCAGCATCATGAGAGCAAAGGCAACTTTTCCAGTGGCCAGAAGTTGGGGAAGGTTGTGCACCTTGTTAAACAGGACTGTTTGTCTGGGAGGATGAGGTAACCATGGACTGCCTTCTCCAAGAACATGCCTTGTTATTTGTAACATATCCTTATTGTTCTATTGTCTGTCCTCCCCTAAATAGATTTAGGAAACCATATGGCCTAGTGGAAAGAGAAGAAAACTGGGAGTCAGGAGACCTGCAGAGAGCAGGAGATCTCTGCTCTACCACTTGTCTGCTGTGTGACCTTGGATAAATCAGTTAACTTCTCTGTGCTTGTTACCTCATCTGTAAAATGGGGGTTTAGATTGTGTGCCGTGTGTGGGACATGGACTGTGCCCAACCTGATCAGTTCATATCTACCCCAGCACTTAGTACAGTACCTGGCACCCAGTAAGCACTTAAGAAATACTCTTATCATTATTATTATTAGTAATATTATTGGGTGCGACTTATGGGACCGGGACCTAGTCTGAATTGTTTGTTATACTACAGCACTTAGTGCAGTTCTCTGCACATAGCGCTTAATAAATATTAGTAGCAGTAATGATAACAGTGATGTTTATTTGGCCATAGCAGATGTTGAGAAGAGACTTCAACTATTTATGTAAAGCTTTGGCCAACTTACTCGTCTCGTCTCTCTGCCTCCAGCCTCTCCCCTCTTCAGTCTGGCCTACATAGAGCAGCTCAGATCATCTTAAAACAGTTCAGAACACACAACTCCCCTCCTGGAAGACCCCCAATTGGCAACCCCTTTGATCTGCATTAAATAAAGATTTGTGTCTGGTTGTCTCACTCCATTAGATAGTGAGTGCCTTCATAAACTGGTACCATTTCTTTTACTTTTATTTTGTGTTCCCAAGTGCTGAGACCCAGCACATGGCTGAATAAATCCTGGTGCCGTTGATGATGATGGTGATGAAGAATCACCCGGATTCCGTTTTCCATTTAATTCTGATTTGTGGGGAAAATACTAATAGGAAGTGGGTGGGGCTAATAATGGACATAAATACTCATTTCATCATTGATTACAAAATAAAATGGATTAACTTAGTAAGCAAGAAATAGTCCCAGTATGCAAAGATTATTGGTTTTAAATGCAGATACTGGGTAATTGAATCCTCTAAAATGTAAGAAATATGCTTGTGCTTACCCAACACTTCACTGTGATGGCTATATTTCCCTTACCTTAAACATCCTGCATTGAATTGGGCCTGGAAAACTCAGCAATTACTTCAAATTGCAGGCTCCCTATCATGACCTTTACCCACCACACACATAGATTCCGTGAGCCTGTAGCTAAGATAGTGGAAATTATAGAAAGGTAAAGAGTTTCTGACTGCCATTCTAGGTTTATGCGCTTGCTTCAACTTCTGTGATGCAGAAAAAACGGAAAGCTGTTTCTGTCCGAGTCTGAATAATGTGCACTCTCATTTTCTTGGCTGCTCCCTTTCACTCACAACTCAACCTGTTGGGGTTTGAAGATTTGAGATGAATGAGTCATTAGCCTATCTCTTTTTCTCCAGCTTTACTCTTAGTCTCATTTCTGTGCTTGAAGTGCTGAGGGAAAAGGTGCCAGGGCAGGAACGTTTCCCCTTGTGGGTGTGCTTTCCCATATGGTCTTTGCAGCAGTGAAGAAAATGGATGTTTGTCAAAACCTTTTTCAAATCTTTCAGTCTTTTTGATTACTCTGACCTATCCTGTGATGAGAGAGTTGTCAAAGAAATGAAATGGGTTGGAGACATCCTGCATTTTGGGGGGCTGGCTGTTGGGCCTGTTCTGATCTAGGGGATTCTAACTGACCTGTTCTAAAAATTTCACATATCTATCCTCACAACAGCTCCCTTAAAGCGTTCACCTCAATAACTGCTGTTTAGGTCCTCATACTCATTCCAGGACTCTTGTCCCTGTTGCCCATTGCTTTGAGTGCGCTACTTCACTGCACGTAATCTTTTAGTAACCTCCTATTCCAGAGTAGAGCAGGATCAAGGACCTCATTTACTGCTCCTGAATTTTCCCATTCCCTAGTTTTCTTCCACTTCCTGTTCTGACCTCTTCCCAGGTCAGTTCACTCCACACTCCAGTTTCCAGTCATTCCATTCCCTGTGCCTGAATTGCCTCCCAACCCCTACATTCCCCTCTCATGGAAAAAACTCATACATTTTTACCTTCTCCATAAAGCGTTTCCCAACTAGAAAAGAAGTAGCAATTTCCCATAACATGCAGTTCCCATGACTTGCTTTTTCTCACCCACTAAATATCCTCACCTTTGCTTGCAAGTAACATAAATGCTTACTTTGGTTACATATTTGTCATTTGAATATCTTAATACATGTCAGTGATGTCCAAATAAACTCTGTGATAGCACATCCATTTAACACACCAAAGTGAACATTGAGGATAGTTACGAATGTAAATAGGTGTTTTTAAATGGTTTTGTTGGTGATGATGAGCCACACTATGTTTCAGAGCAGCAAGAACAGAAACTTCAGGTTTCAAAGTAGTAGCCGTAGTAGTAGTAATAGTACTTATTGAGCATCCATTGGGTATAATGCATTGTATTAAGCACTAGGAGAGTACAAAGCAAAGAAGTGACATTTTCCATATCCACAAAGAGCTTACAGTCTAATGGGGGAGATGGGCATGAAAATATTTACAAATAGAGTAGTCAAAATTGACAGTTAAATATGCAGTTTCATCAACATATATTCAAAAGTGCAGAGGTTGGGTATGAGTCAGAAGGATTTGGGTTCTAATCTCTGCTCTGCCACTTATCTGCTGTGTGACCCTGGGTAAGTCACCTCATCTGTAAAACAAGGATTAAGACTGTGAGCCCCATGTGGGACATGGATTGTGTCCAACCTGATTATCTTGTATCTATCCCAGCACTTAGTACAGTCACTGGCACATAGTGCTTAACAAATACCTTATTTTTTAAAGGCACAAATAGGCAAGGTGCTTAGGTGTAAAAATATAGTGCTATGGGTGATTGTAGGATGGATGTGACCTGGGAAGGCTGAGTATAATCAAGGAATACCTCCTGGAGGAGGTGGGGTTTCAAGAGGGCTTTGAAGATGAGGAGAGCTGTGGCCTGTCCAATTTGAGGGAGTAGAGAGGTGCTGGTGGTGGAACAATTGGGAACAGGGCACAGTGAAGTTAGCTTGGGAAGACCAAAAGGGTGGGAGCTGACTGTACTGGGGTAAGATAGCTGATAAGTAAGATGGAAGGAGCTGGTGGAGTGCTTCAAAGTCAGTGGTGAGGAGCTTCTGCTTGTTGTAGAAAGTAGTGGATAACAGTTGGAGATTTTTGAGAAGGAGTCCCTGATAGTATTTATTGATTGTCCACCAGGTACAGAGCACCATTAGGGAGCACCATACTAACTGTTTGGGAAAGTACAATATAACAGAGTTAGTAGACGTGATACCTGCTCTCAAGGAGCTTAAAGGCTATTTGGAGAGACAGACATTAAAAAACATTACAGATAGGGGAAGCAGCAGAATATAAGGATATGTACATTAATTGCTGTGGGGCTGAGAGTAGGGTCACTATCAAAGTGCATAAGGAATACACACCCAAGTGCATAAGTTAGGGCAGAGGGGAGGAAATTCCAGGTTAAAGGTTACCTCACCCTCCCCTGGAGATTTGGTGGATACAGGATCTCTCTGTGGCCGTGGTCTTGGACTAGGCAGTTCCAAGGGTTCAGTCTGGCTGTAGTCCGGAAAATATTCAGAACGTTGGGCCCTTTCAGGAATCACCCCAGGAGACCCTAGACCAATCACAGATTGGCATCAACTCTGTTGGATTCAAGTAGAATTGACTCAGACCCTCTGCTTCACAATTTACCAGGCTGTCTTTGGTCCAGCACACACCTAGCTAATGTTTGCTAGGCAAGAGTTCACCATTAAGGCATGTACCATCCTGTGTAAGCCACCCCACAGCCCCCGCTTCTAGTCAGTGGAATTTGTTACACTCCTTGACGATACCATCAAATCAGGTATTACCCATCGAAGATAATTGCCCCACCCAAGTGATGAATGACTTTTGCCATTAATTACTAAGGGGTCTTGCCAGTTGAATTCATCTTCAGGAAAGGAGGCAAATACCAGTCTGGACAATTAGTTACTGTAGGTGGGAGAAGGAATTTGGCCAGAGGCAGTTTTCTTTGGAAGGAGATAGAAAGGAGAGAGAGCTTGAAATATTTTTACTTGTGCAGGGAAATAAGGGTATAGAATAACTTGGTGGGAAGTTCAGTGGAGAAGATGAACATCTGGAGTTTTCTCATAGTCCCCCAAAACTTTTAGAAGCTTGTTTTTATTAGGTGTTAGCCTGGGTTTGGGGATGGAGTAGGAAACACATTTTTCAAATATTAAATAATTTGTGTCATTTCCAAATTCCAATTTTGATCACCTTATGGGATGTGTTTTAGGGACACATTATTCAGGGAACTAACTTTTCCCCTTCTTATCAAGGAATTGGATTTCTTTCCTTTCCTCCATGCACACAGTAGGTTCCAGAAAACAACAAAAACTGAGGCAATTTCAACATCATTGAAGAAAAATCTAAGGCAAGTAAAGCAGAAATCTCACAATTACCCAGCTCTCAGTTAGGTGGAGGGAGAAAGCAAAATAAACAGGGGCACTAGACTTAAAACAGGTCAGTCTGCCTCTGTTAACCAGTAAAGTAAGTTTTACACCTGTGTAGTTAATAACATTCAGGGTTGGCATAGGAAAGCAGTCAAATTTTTATCACGTTCACTCTGAGGCACTTTCTGCTCACCTTTTAGAGAGAAAAATTTCAGTCAGTTTCCTCCTCTAACCTATGGCACACAACCAGCTAAAGGGCCCTGCCAGGAAATTGAAAAATCAAAATTGAGATATAAGGAGGAAAGTAGAGAGAGCTTAAGAAGAATTCCTTAAAATATATGCATACACACAATATGTACTATACTATATATATACTGTATGTACACATTATGCATGGAGTTGCCCTTTGTACTCAAGGAAGTTGTCAGTGATGGTGAAATATCTGTGTGTGTGTGTGACTCAAAAGACCAATGCAGCACTCACAGTTGAGTGCACAAAAAGGCCATCTCTTGTAGTATCATGATTGATGTTTGTAGCACCTTTCACTGTTTTTGCTTTGCCTCCTTGTCTCATGTTCCTTAGGAAGCTTTTGCTCAAAGAAAGCCACTCCTTTTTTGATAGCAGCTCACTACATTTGTCTATCTTTGGCAGTTGACTCCCAGTTTTTCAGCTGGGTTGCAATATTGTCTGAGATTCTGTTTCACCAAGTCCTTGTGTATCCCATAAATGATGCTGTTGGAACTACTTAAGTGGACAGGTAGATGCTAGATTTACTTAGCAGGAAGGAGAGGTGTTGCTTTTTAGCACAGGCAGTCGCATAGCAGTCTTTATGCAGAACCTATCAATAACTTTCTCTGCTAGAAAACTAGAAAACAATGACTCCTTCCAAAATACTGTAAATCTGTTTGCAAAATATGCTGTATCTCAACTTTCTAAAGGGAAAAACCCTGTGAATTTGAAATTTGGTTTTGTTTCTTAACTGTGATTAGGTCTATATTTACAAGTTATTTGGATTTTTTTTCATTTGATTGTATTTATTGAGCGCTTACTGTGTGCAGAGCACTGTACTGAGCACTTGGGAAGTACAAATCGGCAACATATAGAGATGGTCCCTACCCAACAGTGGGCTCACGGTCTAGAAGGGGGAGACAGACGACAAAAGAAAACAAGCAGACAGGTGTCAAAACCATCAGAATAAATAGAATTATAGCTACATACACATCATTAATAAAATAGAGTAACAAATATGTACAAATATATACAAGTGCTGTTGGGAGGGGAAGGGAGTAGGGCAGAGGGAGAGAGGGGGAGATGGGGGGAGGAGGAGAGGAAAAAGGGGGGCTCAGTCTGGGAAGGCCTCCTGGAGGAGGTGAGCTCTCAGTAGGGCTTTGAAGGGAGGAAGAAAGCTAGTATGGCAGATGTGTGGAGGGAGGGCATTCCAGGCCAGAAGAAGGATGTGGGCCAGGGGTTGATGGTGGGACAGGTGAGAACGAGGCACAGTGAGGAGGTTAGCAGCAGAGGAGTGGAGTGTGTGGGCTGGGATGTAGAAGGAGAGAAGGGAGGTGAGGTAGGAGGGGGCGAGGTGATGGAGAGGAGTTTGGATAATGTAGGCCCTAAAGTGCACTCTGGCAAGAATGGATCCAGGTAGTTCTGTCAAGTGGTTCAGGAAAGATATCGTTCCCACCTGTGTTCATGGCATAATGTTTTTATCAGAGAAGCAGCGTGGCTTAGTGGAAAGAGCCCGGGCTTGGAAGTCAGAGGTTGTGGGTTCTAATCCCGCCTCCACCACTTGTCTGCTGTGTGACCTTGGGCAAGTCACTTAACTTCTTTGTGCCTCAATTACCTCATTTCTAAAATGGGGATTAAAAGCGTGAGCCCCACGTGGGACAACCTGATTACCCTGTATCTACCCCAGCGCTTAGAACAGTGCTTAGCATATAGTAAGCGCTTAACAAATGCCATTATCATTATTATCCCGAGGAGCATATGAACATTTCTAACATAGGACTGACACTTTAAGCTTGAAGTAATGTAGGTAAGAAACTTCTTACCATCAGCTTTAAAGCACTCAATCAGCTTCCCCACTCCTGCCTTACCTAGATGATTGCCTAGTACAGCCCAGGCCACACATTTCACTCTTCTAGTGCCAGCTTGCTCACTGTGCCTCAGTCTCATCTATCCTGCTGCCAACCCCTTTCCCACTTCCTCCCTCGGGCCTCCCTCCCCCTCCATATATGCCAGACTACCATTCTCCTCACCTTCACAGCCTTATTAAGGTCACATGCCCTCGAAGGGGCCTTCCCTGAGTAAGCCTTCCTTTGCCTGGCTCCCTCTCCCTTCCGCGTCATCTATGCACTTGGACCTGTACTCTTTGCACACTTGGAATTTACCCCACTCTCAGCCCCTCAGCTCTTTTTATGTACATTTCTGTAATGTATTCATTTATATTAATGTCTTTCTCCTTCTCAAGACTGTAAGTTCGCTGTGGGCAGGGAACCTGTCTACCAACTCTGTTTGTACTCTCCTAAGCGCATAGTACAGTGCTCTGTGCTCAGCAAGCACTCAATAAATACCATTGACTGATTGATTAGGCTTTGGACTTTCACAGGAGGTGGAGGTAGAACACTAGAGGCCTGGCAATACTCTGAGATGTTGCATTCCTATTCCTTTCCTGGGGAAGTTGCGTACAGGAACTAGAGTCAGAAAAAAGTGACTTCACATTTACCTGGTTTGCCTCTTTGCTCCCACACTCCCTTTACCTTTCAGCCCCAGGGAAATGCGAGGAAGGGAAATGCTAGAGTTTGGAAGAGAGGGATGGCAAAAGGGCAGGAAGATAGGAGGTCGGGAGGAGATTGTTTGCCAGAGTGTCTGTGGGGAAGGAGGGAGGGAACTACGAGAATCTTAGGAGACTAAAGACAAGCAACACAGATCTGGAAGAATCTTTATTTGACCCTGGAGCTTTGCATCTTCCTCCTCTCTTCCAAGTTTCAGTTTTATCCCCCCTTTTCCTCACACTTCTCCTTTCCTGTTCCCTTTTTCTTCTCTCCCTCTCCCCTCTTATCTTTTTTCACATTTCTTCCTCTCCCCCACACCAAAAAAATTATGTTTCAGCTCTCTTCCTGCCTCCCCCTCCAAAGGCTTTAGTCCTAACCTGTCCTTCCTAAGGGAAGCAGTTTCTGAAGTTTTGAAGCCCTAATGACAGAGCCACTTTATCAACTAAAGAACCAAAGGAAGTTACCCAGTCAGGAGAAGGTGGATCTAGGACTGAGGTCTTCTGATTTCCACTGTTCAAGGTTAAAGCTTTTATCTTAAGATGTGACAAAAGTACATGGGTACATTCCAGTTTTGTAGCAATCTTTGACGGTCCATGTGGATGATATCTTCCGCTGGCTACTTAACTTGTCCTGTTCCTTCCTGTACTAATATAGACATAAACCACAAATAGACTTCATTCATAAACACCGGGAGTGAGAAGGAGAGAAAGAATTGGTTCATTTTTATGCCTTAGAGAGAGAATTAACTGATCATAAATTCCAGGTAGTCTGTTTTCTACTGTGTTATGAAATGAATAACTATTTGTTCACATTTGGGAAGTAACACCTTTACAATATCTGACTGAAATCACAGCCAAGATACATTTATTCCTTTTGTCTAGGTGCCAGTAAAAATTAACCACCCATCTCTTCCTGGGAGAATGGTGTGAATGTCTGATCCCTTCCCCTAAATAATTTCCAAGTGATTAAAAAAACTGATCTTTTCAGGTGTGAACTGATTACAGCGGATCAATTCCTACTGCCACTAAAATAGAGTTAATTTAAAGACCTGAGACTGACTAATTTTAATGGCCAGGTGTTTAGAAGTCTGTATGCCTTTCCTGTTGCCTCAGGGAATTTAAGATCATTTCGAATTAGATAAATACACCATACAAATGGAGTTGCCTTCTGGATCCTATAGTATACCTCCGAGCCTTTGAGTAACTTTCTACTAGGGACGCCCTATAGTCATGCCAATTTTCTGAATTGTCAAGTGAAATTTGGTTGTTTTCCTTTGGGCTAGTGTGTGCTAAAAGCATATGTTGCTCTTTATAACATCTGTATTTCCTGCTCGTTTTCTGTTGCCTAATTCTACAAGGTCTAGAACACCTGCCTTGTATTTGAAGGAAGTTAAGTGTCACAGGTCAGGGAGAAGGAGAAGAAAATGAGGACAGATTTGGCTCACTCCCAGTCTATTTGAGATTGGGGGTTGAAGAAAGGAATGGAGGTTGTTATTGAACTACAGTTGGGTCTCCACTTTAAAAAGGAGCATATTTGAAAGATTTCAAGTGGGGCTGGCATTCACCGCACATTGGTGTAGGATCCTCTGGCCACAGCAAGTTCTGTGAGGCCATCTTGTCCTTGGATGGAACCACCTTCCAGGATTCAAGCAGTGAAGATGCTTAGAGAGAATGTGTTAGTAAGGCAATCAATAACACGTTCCCCTCCAGCACAAAATCAGAAGAATGCCCCAGCAGAAGTGAAGGAGGCACTCTGCTGTTGAAGGAACCATTTCAAATGCAGCGCAATGCCAAGATCTTAATGCCTTCTAGTCATTGAAGATCCCATGGCATTTCCTGTCAAAGTGTTAACTCTTGGGCTCTGGCCAAATTCCACATCTGGTAATTGCATTTGTCTGCATTGGTTCCCCATGCCATTTCAGTTGCTGCGATATTGCTACTCACATCCTGTCCTGGATGGTCATGTAGTGTTACGTGCTGTCACGCATAAACAACTTTTGGGTTTCACCATATGTAAAGCAGATGAAGACTCAACTACATAAAAATTGGATCATCATCTCTCTTGCTATCCATGAAGTGAAAGATGTAAGAGCAAATTCAACATATGATGTTCAAGAGAGTCATTCTAATTCTCAACAAAGTAAAAAATGACTGTCAGCAGTTAGGCAACTTAGACTGTGAACCCCCTGTGGGACAGGGACTGTGGGCAACCTGATTATCTTGTATCTATCATGGTGCTTAGTACAGTACATGGCATATAGTAAGTGCTTAATAAATACCATATTATACTCCAGCCTATAGGCAGGAGGAGTGTTTGGAGTTATGCAGGGGAGGGGAGAGAGGGAAACAGTGGAGAGATGTGTTATAAAAGAATTTATGTAGTAGACTAGAAGTTATAACTGTAAGCACTCGTAACCTCGTGGGAGTCATTTGATGAAAGAGGCATTGTTCTGACAAATGGATCTCACAACTAAACATTTCTTATTCATTTATAAACCATTTGCTGCCTGAATCTGCTCTCCAGGTGTAAATTTTGGCCTTTTGAGGAGTCAGATTATTTTTTTACAGGTTCCCATTTGTAAAATTAAAATCATGGAACAGTATTATAGAGGCTGAGAAACTAATGTGTTATTGAAGATGTCTAACTGTACAACACAAAAACCTAGAGAACCCAGGAGATCTGGCTAGTTCCTCATATAGTTGGTGGGAAATATCCTACTGTAGCCATTAAGCACCAGAGTCAATGAGTATGAAACTGAATGGTAGGCTGGTGTTGAGTGCTCAGAGATGGCTGGCAATATTGGAGGAGGAAGAGCCAGGAAAATAAAACTGGCTTAAGGAGAGAGACAACGAGAAAAGTAGATTGAGGGGGGAGGTGGCCTCATATTGGAAAGGAAGGAATTAAAGTTTGAGGGAAAATGGCCCCAAGAAATAGTGGACCCTTGTGTCCTGTTTAAAATCAGAAAGGATTTTGACAACCCCTACCTCTGTTTACAAAGTTGCAGTTCCATTTTTTCAGGGTACAAGAATTTTCCTGTAACACAGGCTTACTTGTATGGAAATCACTAACTGAACTTGCAAAGGGAATTGAGCCTAAGGTATCCTTTGGGGAGCAAAGATCAAATTACTGAAAGTGAGATTTTATTTGAATGCATGTGGCTGAATAGAGCAATGGAAAATCAGTAATTAATGCATATGAAGATTGTCCCATTCCACGCTTAGGGAGCCAGTGATGGTACTTGACACTGGGCATCCAAACACCCATGTCATCACAGCAAAATTCAGTGACATTATACAGAACACTGTGCACCCTCTGAACATGGCTCTGCTTCAGAGTCATGGAGTTTGGTGGCTGTAGTCAAAGTGGAAGGAAACTTGTCTCTTAAAGTGCAGTCATTGGATATAAAAACACCCAGTGCTGTCTTCTCAGTAGCCAGGGGACAGATCGGATGAAAGCTGAACTGTCTGGCATAAAAGAGTTGAAGAGGATAAATAGCTACCATATCTGGATTGTTGCATTTGCTACCTGCAGTAATTGATGCCATTCTTTATAAATACTGCCTCCTGGTGCCATGGATTTCTGCTCTGAGAGTCATTCCTTATTAAATTGCCATTCCCCAGACTGGTGTCCCTGCTGCTGACACCCTCCAGCTGCCTAAACAGATGTCTCATCACCTGAGGCTTTGTTTCACCTTGTCTTTAAAAAAGTTTCCACTGTCATTGTTTCTGGTCTTTCCCACTTCAGCTCACTGTATAGCTAAATTGTACTGGTCCCATTCATTCATTCATTCAATTGTATTTATTGAGTGCTTGGGAGAGTACAGTATAACAACAGAAACACATTCCTGCCCACAACGTGCTCACAATATAGAGGGCGAGACAGAAATTAATATAAATAAATACATTGCAGATATATACAGCTATATGGTAAAAATTAGTATTTCTAGACCCCATTAATGGTGAAATCCTGGGCCAAATGTTGGGAAATGTAGATTCAAGCCTGAGCCTTCTTCCCCCACATACTGCAGGTTATCCTTTCTTCTCCTTTCCATCTCCTTACCCCTTACTTGTTCTCCTCTTTTTCTGCTTTCTCCATTTCTCTCTGCCTTTCCCTCCACTAAACTTTGCTCTTCTTTTTTCCCCCTCTTCTCTAGCCTCACCTACTCTCCTTTCATCTCACCCCTTTTGGCCTTGTCTCTGTCCCCCACTAAAGTGGTCTTAAATAAATCTTTGTTTGGAAGCTTGGTGCCCTGTTGTGGCCATAATCTGCTAATGAGGCTAAACATGTCATCCAGAGAATGAAGAATTGGTAATGTCTGACAACTTTTCCATATATTGAATTCTTTAGAAAGCTGCTGAAGTCTGAGAGGAGAATTTGTGAAAGTGAAAATGTTTTTAGTTTGTAATGGATAACTTTTGGTTAATGTTTTCTTGAAATCATGATATCTACAATCACTACAGTGCTAAAAGGCATTTTCCAGAAGGAATTTTTATTCCATAATGGAAACTTCAGACTGACAGAATTCTAGTCAGGGAAAGATAATTTTTTTGGATGAGTATCTTCGAATGTAATTCAACACGAGAGGTTGCTAGCAGGCTTAAATGTACTGTGGTTAGGCTGAAGCAGGATGTCATGGTTAAAAGCCAAGAATTTCCTTTAAGGGCAGGTGAAAAAATAGCTGACATTCCTGATTGTTTTCCTAAGTGTGGAAAATGACTTTTCCAGACTCAGAGCTTGTAAGCATTTTATTAACATTTGATTAAGCAATTATTCCTTACTGTTTTGAAGTTGAAATAGGAGCACAATTAGGAACAGATTTCTTTACTGCTCCTTCTATTATTAAGAAAAAAATAAGCCTCAAACAACTAAAATGTCCACCATTCCTAAATTGTTGTCACTTTTCCTCACAGCATGAGTTCTCACTGTAAGTAGAACGTAGGTGTTGAACCCTCTTATAGGTACAAGTTGTTTTTTATCATAAATTATTCTGTATCTGATTGTAGAGTATAGAGTTTCATTCCAACACATGATCCTCATTTATAGATCAAAAGTAAAATATAATCATAATTATGGTATTCATTAGGCACTTAATATGTGCCAAGCACTGTTCTAAGCACTGGAGTAGAAATAAGGTAATCAGGTATGAGCCACATGGGGCTCATAGTCTTAATCTCCATGTTACAGATGGAGTAACTGAGATACAGAGAAATTAAGTGACTTGCCCAAGGTCCCACAGCAGACAACTGGCAGAAGAGGATTAGAACCCATAGTATAAAACTTTACATAAATTGTATTAATAATAGATGAGACTGTGTACCCAAGCATAACAAAAATGTTTTATTTTCCCTGGCATAAAATGGGTACATAAAGTTCTTAGGCAGGATCTGCCAAGGAAGATGGTTAATCTTTGAGTGAAATTTTTACCATTTGCTGACTTCAGTGAGCTAACCAGCTCTTTGTTTCTTGTTTCTACATGTGTCTGTTGCCTTCCCCCTCTCTCCCTTAGTTTTAGATTGTGAGCTCCTTGAAGCCCAGAAACTGGGTCCATTTCTCAACTCTGTACTTTTTTTCCAGAACTTAGTACCCTGCTTTTCAAAAAATAAGCATTTAATAAATACTGCTGCAACTACTGTTATTGCAGTCCTTCCCCCAAAGAGGGTGATGGGATGCTGTTGTAATCCTGCTAAGGCATCCCTTTGTGTATTTTCCCAAGTTGGGGAGAATGCTCTCCCTTCTACTTCCTGAACATAACTCTGCTGGGTATTAATCTATAGTATTTATTGAGTACCTTTATTGAGCACTTCAAAGATCTTACAAGCTAATGATCTGCAGGGCCACTCAACACAACCATTGAACCCTCAGTGCTAATGATAATGTGCAATCATCTATCCATCCATCCATCATAATCCTCAGAATTTACTTAGCACCTGTAACCAGTTACTTAGCAGTGTACAATAAAAGCTCACAGTCAAATGAGCTGAGGAGCCATTCCACACAACCCTTGAACCCCTAGTGTTAATGCTGATATGTAGTATCCATCATTCTAATCATCATCCTCACTGGGCCTTTATCAGGCATTTGGGAGCATACACTAAATTCTACAGATCCAATGAAATGTAGGGTCATTGAATGCAACCTCTGTGCCGCCAGTGTTAATAAGTGTTAAGCATCATAATCTTCAGTATTTACTGAACTCTTGTGTGTACAGCACTGTACAAGACACTTGGGATCATCCAATAAGAGTAGAAGACCTGGTCCCTACTTTTTGGGAGCATACAGTCTAATGGATTACAAAACCAGACAGTACCATTCTGGAAAGCTTTTATATAGCTAGAAGCATTTAAGGGATGGATTTGACGTGCCAACTGGGCTTCTGCCACCTGAGTGACTCAGGAGAGTAATTATCATACAAGACTATTAAGGAAAATTGAACTCCCATCTGCAGCTCCCAAGGGTGAGTGGGGATAAAGTTCCTGTTCTCCCTATCTCTTAGACTGTGAGCCCCATTGTGCGGTAGGGACTCTATTCCTACCTGATCACCTGGTATCTACTCCCAGCACGTAACACAGTGCTTGGCATCAAGTAAACACTTAACAGGTACCTCAAGTATCATTGTTATTGTTGATATAAGTACTATTGTAGTGCCTTCAGGAGGCTTAAATGAAGACTAGAAGTGAATGCATCCCCCAAAGTAACTATTATAGTTGGAAACATTTTTTTGGCTAACCAGGTAATGGTCTTGATGACTAAGTAAAGAGGGTCCTCTTACCATTTCTGTACTTACACCTAGAGTACCATTGGGCCAAACCTGGTTATCATCACCAAAGCATTTAGCAACAGCATTCAAACTGTGCCTTGTTCTTTTTGACTGTTCTTTGCTCTTCAGTCTCCCATAACCAACACATTGTTCCCACCCTTACCCACACCTGTGGCCCTCCTCCCCCTTTGAATCCAGCAGAAACTGCCTTCCAAGCCCAACTGAAATGTCACCTCCTCTAGAAGGCTGTGTGACTCCTTGGGCATGTCATCCCGTAGGTCCCCCTTCATGCTCTTGTGTATATTGGTTTATTTATTCCACCTATTGATTCCTTTATTTCAGTGCCCACCTTTTTCTGGTACCAGCTGTATTTATATTTTTCTTCATTCCCCATTGGTATACAATTTCCCCATTTGTATACAATTGGTATACAATTTGGCTTTGTTTTCCCCAATATCCTGTAAACTCCTAGAGGGCTAGGGACTCTGTAATGCTTATTGTATGTTATCAAGCACCTCATACAGTGCTCTAAATAAAGTCCTCAGGACATACTAATGAAGAAAATTATTTAGTACCTAACTTGTCTATGCAGACCACTGCATAGACCAGCTGAAGAGAAAGATGTCTCTCCTTTTGAGGGACTTAGAGTTGATGGTGGAAGTTGCTGTCCCATATTGTAAGATCCGTTCTACTAGGGTTTTTGTTTTTGCTGTGGAAGACTCCGTAGGCTTGTTGTTCCTCAAAGTGAAGAAACTCAATTTGCTGTTTGAGAAGATTTCTTGTGTAAAGAATCATGAGAATCATGACTGAAGAGACGTCCTTTCTAGTGTGTGAACTGGGGGCAAGATGAGGGAGCGAAAGGGAGACAGCTGAATGATAAAGGCAGAGCAGGCAGTAGAAGAATATCTGGCTTTGCTCTTTAGCACTACTGATGACGGCGGTTGTTCCGGATGGCCACCAAGTCGCCGGGCGACTAAAGAATTAGTCAGAGAACATGTGACTGCCGAAAGTTTTAATAAAGTTTTATTGGTAAGGCTGAAGACCGAATGGGGGTAACGCACCCGGCAGGCTCATTTCCTTAAGGGAAAAGGCCCCGAAGACCGAATAGGGGGTAACGCACCCGGCGGGCTCATTTCCTTAAGGGAAAAGGCCCCGAGTTTCCGATACAATGGGCTTATATACTGCTGTTGCTGATCACAGTGATTGGTAGATTTGAAAACATTGGGGATTGGATTGGTGCAGATTTGGTACAGATTTGGTGCAGAGCTGGGCAGAGTCTATCTCCCTATTTGGTTTGGTTCCTGGACCCAGCCAGTGGGCTAATTGGTCACTTTGTTTTATGTGTACATAGTTAACCCAAGAGTGATGAAAAAGCTAATTATTTATTGGAGGGGGTTTGATCTGGTGGTTATACTTGGGAATGGCAATAATTCCCACATCTAAACTATTTTGGTCATGATGGTGATGATGGTAGTATTTAAGTGCTTATTGTGTGTCAAGCACTATCTTGAGCTCCGGGGTAGATACAAGATAATCAGGCTGGACAATCGTCCATGGCGACGTGGTACTGTCATCTGAACCTAGCCCCTTTCCTTCTATATCTTCCAATTTCTCCAACTGTATTGAGGATATAACAATATAGGGTGGCCCAAGATGAAAGAATCCTATTTGTTTTATATCGTCAAGTAAATTCACAGACATACTCATCCCAACACAAGTTAACAATAGATGTAGCTAAATGGTCTCTATTTGTTCAAGCTTTTTTGCTGTCATTTAAACTAGTGCCCATTGCTTCAAGACCTTTTTGTATCACATTTCTTCATCTTGGGCAACCTCTAACTTTGAAACTGCTGCAGAATGACAAAGGTTCATCTATGAGTCTGACTGTGGTATGGAATGAATCTGAGGTAAATATGGTAGTTTTTTTGACACTTTGTACTTAAGCATCGCTTTAAGTTTTCAAATAAACACCTAGTCACCAGTTTCCGATGATACTTTGGTTTAACATCCCATTGAGAAGCATTTTGATACAATATCTTCTTGGCTAAAAGATAAGCAGCATCATTTTAAATCTCTCAGTCACCAAAGACAAATTCGTAATCGTTCAATCACCAAAGATGGATTTGTAAATTCACTTTGTAGAATTTGTCCTCATGCCAAAAAGTCAGAAACAGTTTTAAAAAGAGTTTGGGTGTTGTCCAATAATTCAGTGTAATTATTTCTTTTGAAAAATGAACTTTAAAGTCTGGTGGGACTTTCTGGAATATAATAGCTTTGTATGTCAAATTTTCATCTTTAGATTGTACAAGGAAGTTATTCACAAAGCCCTCATTACTGTTAAGAGTTACAAGTTATTTAATTCCCTAGAAAACCATAATCTTCCCATTTTTTATATGTGGTGTCAAAGCCTTTTTTGGAAATATGCACTTAATCACAAAGAACTGGGGAAGAATAATTAGAAACCATTTTGATTTCATGTTCCAGAAAAGCAATCTAAACATGAGGTATTTATATAACTACTGCCTTGCATGTTGAAACTAATAAGACCCCTGTCACCCAGATTCCATTGCCCACTCAGTTCCATTAATTTTCCATTCATGGCTTTACATCAACCTTTAACTGACTTTCTACGGACCAAATTCTTATGTTTTTCAAATTCACAAGCAGATTTCCTGAGCTGATAATAGAGCATGTAGTCCAAGTGTGATTAAATTAAGTTCCATTCAGGGGCTCATGACTGTAGTAAAATTTTTCATTTTCAATCACAGCATTTGAAATAATTGGATAGTGGAAAATCAATAGGACTCTTTTTAAGATAGACATTATATTTGCTAAGTAGAAGGTGTCCCGAAGGATGCATTTAATACAGATGAACAAAGAGCTGAACTTTGCTATGGTTTGGAAAATCCTACATCAGAGGATGTTTGTATGTTTAATCTACCCCCATGTGGCATTAACATGGGCAAAAGAGGGCACCGACTAGAATTAGGGGCTTTTGTTTGTATTTCTAACTTAAATCAATACATCTGTCATAACATATTTTTCTGCCTGTATTTAGACCTTTGCATTCATGTTTAAGTCAACAAATGACTTATTTACAAGATCAGTTTGAGTCCCTTTTATTTATGCTTGAGAGTAATTCCAGAGAATACTGATATTTTAATCCATTTTTTTGAATCTGCAAGCTATATTAAAAAATAGCTACTCTTCTGAGAAGACTTAAAGCATTCATTTAGACTTCTGACTTTCAAGGGAAACCATCAATTGAGAGAGACCCTTTGTATTCCTCCAGATCAATGATTTGTTTCACAGTTAGACTTATTTTACATTTTCTTCAAAACAAAGTAACTTTATTGCCTTAAAAGGGCAAGAGGGCCTGCTCTCATTTTGGTGTGGAATTTGAAGCTTGAAGGCATTATTTCCCTCGTCCATCAAGCTGACCAGTGCCATGAAATGCTGCAGATCAGACGGCAACCAAACTGTGAAGGCAGTGGTTGGGCTGGGAGAAATGGTTCAGAGAAAAAAAAGCTGCTTTTAGCCCTGAAAAACAATGTTGGGAGGCTGGCTGTTTTTGCTATTTAGTTTGACTTAAAATTGTACACTAAAAGAAGAAAAATATAATACCTAGCTAACTGACTGTTCATTTACATTCTTCCGTGAGAAACTTAAAGCCTAGAAGTACTGTTTCACTGTATAGAATTATTCTCCTTCATGTTTAAAATTAAGGTACGTTGTTAAATATCTGAACTGGGTCAAGTATGTAATGTAAAACATTACTAGGTGAGGTATGTTTTTCACCCCTATTGTCAGCCTCCTTTACTACAAAGGTGAAAATACATGCTGTGTAGTAAAGGCTCTAAAATCTGGTATCTGTTTTCATGGCTGCCCATTTCCCCTCAGGATTAATATTCATTCATTCATTCAATCGTATTTATTGAGTGCTTACTGTGTGCAGAGCACTGTACTAAGCGCTTGGGAAGTACAAGTTGGCAACATATAGAGACGGTCCCTACCCAACAGTGGGCTCACAGTCTAGAAGGAGGAGACAGAGAACAAAACAAAACATATTAACAATATAAAATAAATAGAATAAATATGTACAAATAAAATAAATAGAGTAATAAATGTGTACATATATATGAATATGAATATGGGAACTCAGTATCATGTCTTCTTAATGTATATCAGAGTTCATTTGGGGGTCCTAATTTGCTCATACAGGCAGGGCTAGTTAACTGGAAAAAATGAAGATATGGATATAAACGTGCATATCGTGCAAATAAGCAAACATTATTGGCAGATCATATTAAATGTGATTGTAGAATCCTTAAATGTCAAGGTAGGCAGTTTTAACAGTGAGAGCACTGAAGGCTCAAACCCTTTATTTGTATAAGTGGCATGCTTAGTCTGAATAGCTGATACTACCACAAAACTTTAGTGAGGTCTCCATTAGCAAAGGGAAACTGGAGAGTGGAGACTAATATTCAAACAGTTTAGACAAAAACCCCATTTCACTAGACTCAGCTGAATAATGTAGGCTGAAAGCAGAATATGAAATGAAGGGACAAACTGCTAATAATCTGGGAAATTCAGACTATGTAGTTAGATTTTCTGGGTAATCCAAGAGCAGAAACTTGCTTTTATTTTCCTCCCCCTGAAGGTGTTTGATTTTGTGAATGCAGCTGAATTTTTGTGGCCTAAATTATCCCGATTTCTTGTCCTAGGCCCTCCCAGGTTTTACTGTGTAATCTCCACTCTCCTTCAACTTTGTTCTGTGAAGATCTGATTTTAGATGAAAGCAGGTTCTTAATCTAGAATATCTGGAGTACTGCTTCATTTATCCACTTGCCTTGAGTAGTAGTAGGATTACATTTATTGAGTGTCCATTGGGTGCAGTGTACTGTCCTACATGCTTGGGAATATAAAACAACTAAATAATGCATTTCCTGGCCACGAGAAGTTTGCATTCTAATGGGGGAGACAGACATAAACATATATGCATGTAGGGTAATCAAAATATCGTGTACTATACAACTGAATAAATTAATACATAACTGCTGGCGATCATCTTTTGTGTTTATCTTTTAACTGAGCAACAATGATCAACTCTCTTCTTTCTTTTCAGAAGACATCCCTTTTTGGTAGGTTAGTCATAGAATTGAGGACAAAATAAATTAAATCATTGGGGAAGAGTTCTGGGAAATAGCAGCAGCCATGTAAATGCCACTTTAGCCTTGCTTGTCAAAGTCATGGTTTTCTTCAGTCAATCCCAGCAAGTTATGTATTTACTTTCCCTCTTTAAAGAGTGTGTGTTTATACTTTGTTCATGTGTATTTTTACTGGGATTATTTCTGTCATTGTAGTTTTGCAGTGGAAAGAGTGAATTGGCTAGTAAGATGATAAAGATGAATAAATTTAGATTGTTTAAACTTGCACTTTGTTACACACTGCCTTGGTAAGAAGCAGCATGGCTTAATGGATAAGGCATAGGCCTGAGAGGCAGAAGGTCATGGGTTCTAATCCCGGCTCTGATTAGCTTGTATCTATCCCAGTGCTTAGAACAGTGTCTGGCACATAGTAAGCACTTAACAAATACCAAAATTATTATTATTAGTTCATTTATAGTTTCCTGCCTCTTCCAGGAAGAAGGTCAACTGCTATACTAACTGGATCAATCAATCAGTGGTGCTTATCTAAGCACTATACTAAGTGCCTGGGAAAGTATAATACAGCTGAATAGGCAGACGTGTTCCCTATTTACCATCTAGAGGGAGAGACAGACTTTAATATGAATAAGTAAGTCATTTATAATTTGTAATTTAAAGATATCTATATAACTGCTGTGGGGTTGGGGGAAATGCAAATATCAAAAGGTCATATATCCAACATAGACAGTGCAGAAGGGAGAATGAGCCAGGGAAAAGAGGGCGAAATCAGGGAAGCCTCTTGAATAAGGTATGACCTTAGTATTGCTTTGAAAGTGGAAAACAGAATGCAACGTAAATGTAGTTGTTATTTAAAAATGAAATTCTTGTAGTCAATCCACCAATTTTAAATGTTATTACTCAATTTTACTGATGACGTGTATATGTCTGTAATTCTATTTATATATTTTGATGGTGTTGACACCTGTCTACTTGTTTTGTCTGTCTCCCCCTTCTAGACTGTGAGCCTGTTGGGTAGGGACTGTCTCTATTGCTGAATTGTACTTGCCAATCCTGAGACAATTTTGGGTGGCGGGGGGGAGAGAGAGAGAGAGTTGCTCAGAGAATATAAACCTCTTGAGGGAATAAAACAATTCCGTCATCTGCCAAGTGCAATAATGAAATTGTCCTCCTCCCCAACTTAGCTTATGATTTGGCTACTTTTAGTCTGGCAGTTTTCCATGAGGGTGAAAACAGTTGGCAAGGGTGAGTACTTTGCTAAGGGTGGGGCTGTGGATCAAGGAAAAGGAGGAGTGTGGTCCCCACCCGTAGCCCCCCAGGGCATCAGGCTTCACTACCCTGTCCCCTCCTCCCCTCCATCAAGGCCCTTGGCCACCTCCCAGCCCTGGCTCAGGGGAGGCACCTCTACTACAAAGACATCACCTGCCCCCCACCCCCACCCCCGTATGCTGGTTTTGAGTTCCCTGCCTGGCCCAGTGCATTTGGCTCACAACATTTTGATTGATGATGATGATGAGTAAGAACTCATATGCTTCACACTTGTCCCTGACATCTTTCAGCATCTTCCCGTTGCTTCTCTCTAGAAATCTGAATAGGTTAATTCCCAGGATCTAGAAATCTGACTAGGTTAATTCCCAGGACTTGTACTCCTGGGTGAGGTAAGGCAACTGCCCCATTCTGACCGCCTGCCCTTTTAATAATAATTATGGTATTTGTTAAGGGCTTACTATGTGCCAGGCACTGTACTAAGCGCTGGGGTGGATACAAGCAATTTGGGTTGGATACAGTCTCGATCCACATTTTACAGGTGAGGTAACTGAGGCACAGAGAAGTTAAGTGACTTGCCCAACGTCATACATCAAACAAGTGGCAAAACCGGAATTAGAACACATGACCTGACTCCCAGGACAGTGCTCTATTCACTACACCAAAGTTTTCTATGCAGCTCTCTCCATGTATTTGTAAGATTTTCATGTGCCATAGTCCTGTGTGTGGGTGTGGGTGTGTGTATGTATAATGGTATTTTTTAAATGCTTACTATGTGCCAGGTATTGTGCTAAGCAATACCTGGGAAGCAGCATGGCTTAGTGGAGAGAGCGTGAGTTTGGGAGTAAGAGGTCATGGGTTCTAATCCCAGCTCCACCACTTGTCAGCTGTGTGACTTTGGGCAAGTTGCTTAATTTCTCTATGCCTCATTTACCTCCACCTCTTTGAACTCATTCACTCCCATGGCTTCAACTGTCATCTCTATGATGATGACACCCAAATCTACATCTCTGCCCCTGCTCTCTCTCCCTCCCTCCAGGCTCACATCTCCTCCTGCCTTCAGTACATTTCCATCTGGATGTCTGGCCGCCATCTAAAACTCAGCATGTCCAAGACTGATCTCCTTATCTTCCCTCTGTCCTCTCTCTGTCTTTCCTGTCACTGTAGACAGCACTGCCATCTTTCCCATCTCACAAGCCCGCAACCTTGGTGTCATCCTCGACTCAGCTCTCTCATTCACCCCACACATCCAATCCGTCACCAAAACCTGCCATGCTCACCTCCGTAACATCGCCAAGATCCGCCCTTTCCTCTCCATCCAAACCACTACCTTGCTGGTTTAATCTCTCATCCTATCCTGACTGGATTACTGCATCAGCCTCCTCTCTGATCTCCCATCCTCCTGTCTCTTCCCGCTTCAGTCTATACTCCACTCTGCTGCCCGGATTATCTTTGTACAGAAATGCTCTGGGCATGTCACTCCCCTCCTCAAAAATCTCCAGTGTTTGCCTGTCAACCTACGAATTAAGCAAAAACTCCTCACTCTCGGCTTCAAGGCTCTCCATCCATCACCTCGCCCCCTCCTACCTCACCTCCCTTCTCTTCTTCTACAGCCCAGCCTGCACACTCCACTCCTCTGCCCCTATCCTCCGCACTGTGCCTTGTTCTTGCCTGTCCTGCCGTCGACCCCTGGCCCACGTCCTTCCTCTGGCCTGGAATGCCCTCCCTCTACACATCTGCCAATCTAGCGCTCTTCCTCCCTTCAAAGCCCTACTGAAAGCTCACCTCCTCCAAGAGGCCTTCCCAGACTGAACCCCCTTTTTCCTCTCCTCCTCCCCATCCCCCACCTCCCCCCTACCTCCTTCCCCTCCCCCTAGCACCTGTATATATTTGTACAGATTTATTACTCTATTTATTTTACTTGTACATATTTACTACTCTATTTATTTTGTTAATGATGTGCATATAACTATAATTCCATTTACTCTGATGGTTTTGACACCTGTCTACATGTTTTGTTGTCTGTCTCCCCCTTCTAGACTGTGAGCCAGCTTCTCCAAGGTTTATACCTATTTCCTTCATTCTGCCACCAATAGCATTATTATGGGGAGAGGAGAGGTGGGGAAATTCAAGGCCAAACATTTTAATCCCCAAAACAGGCAAAATAAAATTAGCTATTAACTTCTGAGTTGCCCAAGATGAAATAAAATAAGCATCTGTTGAACTTAATCCAAGATCTGGGTTGTACTAACTGCAAATTCAAATTAACCTAATTAGTATTACTTAGATCTTTCCATTTTAGTGGTTAAACTATAGGCATTAATGGCTAAGCTTAAGGTTAACTACCTAGCTTAGCAATATCCTTGAAAATGGTCTCCCAAACTATTACCTTAGGGCAAGGCTCAAATTTCATCAAAAGGTAGAGAATGTCAATAGTCGCATTTCACATTCCTTAATCTATAACTAGGTCACCCCATTCATAATCATTCCATGCACATCAAGTAAAAGGGCAATGAGGCCAAGGTTTACTTAATCGTTATTTGATGACTGAACTACATACTTCTTTCAACCCAAATGTTAGTTGTAAGATTTTTGTAGTCAAGTGTGAAAGCATCTCCTTTTAATAATGATAAATTCTCAGTGCACAAATAATTATTTTGAACATCTTAAATCCTAAACTAATGAAACAATATACTGTCTAGGAAATAACTCTGGTATTTCTTATTTTTAAAAGCATCACTTGTGAATTCTTCAATTTTAGGCTTCACTTCGAAGTCAGCTGATTAATGTCAGAAAAATGTAAGGGTTGAATTATTTGGGGTTTTTTTCGGATTCAGATATTTGCATTTTGAAAAATGCTGTTGGATCTGACTAAATATCAGTATCAGAACATATTTCTGATGTTTCCTTAAAGTGAAGGAGACCAGATTTCTAGAGGCAGGGCAGGGCTAGATTAGTTATATTTATTGAGTGCTTACTGTGTGCAGAGCACTGTACTAAGCACTTGGGAGAGTGCAGTACAAGACTATAACAGACACATGCCCTGCCCATAACGATAGAGAGAGGGAGGGAAGAAGAGAAGGAAAAAGAGAATGAATAAGGGGAAAGGAAGAGAGTAAGTGAGAGAGGAGAAATCCAGCTGTTGTTGCACCCATATTCCCAACTGCTTCTGATAGTAGTATCATTAGTATTAGTACCACTCCTACTAATTTATAGTCTTCAGGTGGTATATTGCAGCAGGGAAATTGTTCTTCTGAAAATCTTCTTTATAGACCCTTTCGCTGGATGAAAAATAAAAATGTGTCAGGAAAGCTAATGTGTTTATCTAACAGCTTACCCAAATTGGGCCAGTCATTAGTCTCCTTGAGGAATAGTAAGCATGCTCTCCAAGACTTTTAAGTTTACCAATCAAGCCCAGAGTGTGATGACATGAATTCTGTGGTTTCCTACTCATATGTTATTTTTAAAGTCAAGAATTTTCATTTCCCAAAAATGTAGCCACAAGATGTGTGCTTGGAATGAATCAGTCTTACATTTAGGCAATAGAAAATTCACTCGCATGATTGTGCAACTCCAGTTTCCTGAAGACAATTGTAATGTCTTGCTTTCTCCTTCCATCTATCTGGGGTGATTCTTTTAAAATAGAGTGAGGTTTTTGGGTAGGTGGGAATGTTTCTTTCCAACCAAAAGGATTAGCTTAGTCTTTACCTTGTGATTTTTTGAAAGTTGGTATCTCCAGGTGTGGCGTGGTTTAGGCCTGATATAAGACTGAAGTCATTGTTCTTCATGCTTGGTTGAAGATTGTTCATTCTTAGTATAATAATCTTCCAGATGAGGCTTTTGGAGCCAGAGTTTAAATCACTTTAGGAAGGCCAAGGACAGAGTGACAACTATGGGCCTGTCAGAATTAAGTTGCCAGTCGGGGCAGAAGGACCCCTTTGAAAAAAACTACTACAAGAATAATCTGCATTTATTTACACTTTACCTGCTCTTCATTCATTCATTCATTCAAAAGTATTTATTGAGCGCTTACTGTGTGCAGAGCACTGTACTAAGCACTGTACTAAGTACAGTTCAGCAACAAATAGAGACGATCCCTGCCCACAACGGGCTCACAGTCTATAAGGGGGGAGACAGACATCAAAACAAGTAAACAGGTATAGTAGCATCATTATAAATGAATAGAATTATAGATATGTACACATCATTAATAAAAATAAATAGAATTATAATTATAAATATGTACATATATGCACAAGTGCTGTGGGGCAGGGGGGTAGAGCAAAGGGAATGGGGAAGGGAGGGTGAACAGAGGAAAAGGGGGGCTTAGGCTGGGAAGGCCTCTTGGAGGAGGTGAGCCTTCAGTAGGCCTTTGAAGTGGGGAATTGTGCTAGTTTGGCAGATTTGAGGAGGGAGGGTATTCCAGGCCAGAGGTAGGATGTGGCCCAGGGGTCAGTGGCAGGACAGGCGAGAATGAGGCACAGTGAGAAGGTTAGTACCAGAGGAGCTGAGTGTGCAGGCTGGAATGAAGAAGGATAGAAGGGAGGTGAGGTAAGAAGGGGCAAGGTGATGGAGAGCTTTGAAGCCAAAAGTGAGCAGTTTTTGCTTGACACAGAGGTTGATAGGCAACCATTCTTTTACTCCTCCTATCCTCTGCTGAAAGCTTTGCTTATGGTTAGGAAAATGGCCAGAAGAAGACTGTGAGCCCGTTGTTAGATAGAGATCGTCTCTATATGTTGCCGACTTGTACTTCCCAAGCGCTTAGTACAGTGCTCTGCACACAGTAAATGCTCAATAAATACGATTGAATGGATGAATGAATGGGGGAGATAAATCAATCACTTAATGGTATTTATTGAGTGCTTACTTTGTGCAGAGCACTGTACTAAACACTTGGGAGGATACAGTACAATAATGTTGGTAAGCACAATCCCGGCCCTCAGGGGGCTTACAGTCTAAAAGGAGAGACAGACATTTAATTACAGGTAAGGAAAGCAACCAAGTGTAAGGATATGTACATAAGTACTGTGAGAGTGGGGTTTTGGAGGAAGCACCCTAAGTGCTTAGTGGAAATGAGTGCATGGGTGAGGCAATAGGGAAGAAAAATAGGATGGGGGGAATGAGAGCTTAATCCAGAAAAGTCCTGGAGGAGATATGATTTTAGTAGGGCTTAGGGAAGATCAGACCTTATTGATGTAACTGTCTAGTGGTTACCTAAAACCTGTAAATAGAGTTTATGGAGGAGGTTGGGATATGTAGAATTAATACTCATAAAGAGGGAGGGGTTGGGAAATGTTTCCTCAACTTTTATGATAATCACAACAGAAGTAGGACTTAGGAGAGATCAGAGCTTGTTGATGTGGCTGTCTAATGGTTACCTAAAGCCTAAACGTAGACTTTATGGAGGAGGTTGGGATAGGTAGAATTAATACTCATAAAGAGGGAGGGGTCAGGAAATGTTTCCTCAACTTCTAAGGTAATCACAGCAGACAGTTCTAGCCAAGAGTGTTGGATCACTCTGCTGTCAGTTTACATCTATTCCTGAAGTCCCATGTTAAAAACACTATTGGGTCAGTTGTTTGACTAGGATGGGTGATCACTGTCTATCTTCCTGCTGGATTGTAAGGTCCTTGAGATTAGAAATCATGTCTGCCTACTCTCTTGTACTCTCTCAAGCACTAAGTACAGTGCTTTGCACACATACATTCAATGAAAGGTATCAATTGAGTGATTGACAAGCGGATGACCACTGTAGGTTGTGTAAGGGGTTCTTGGTTTTGTACCAAAACTAGGATATCAGCAAGGAGTGAAAGTCTCATGTGGCAGTAAAAGGTAATGGATGCCAAGACTGAGAAGACAACTAGAAAGAGAGTGAAACTGTGTTTACTCCACGTGACCAAAGTTTTTGTTTTATTTCCTGTTTGGGAGCAAATTTGGGTTCAAGCAGAGTTATCTAGAAATGATCCTTTTCTGTCTGTCCCTCCAAGGATTTTTTAGTAGCATCTATCAAATCCATGTGAATAAAAAAAAACTAGAAATGCCTACTTCCTATTTGGGGGTGGCCTCTGTACCTTGCACCTTCGTCCTCCAATTTGACAGTTGTTGAGTTGGATAATTCTCTCAACCATAAAATAAGCACTGACTAGTGCTCCAAAGCCTTAAAGAAATCAGGCAGTGGGCTTAATAAAAATTGGGCAGACATCTAAAATAAATTAAATGCATACTCTAGTTTTTTCCACTTCATTTTGTGCTTCTCCTGGGAATTTTGGTGGGGATATTTTTTTTTAAATAATATCCAAATCTGTCCTAAATCAAGAGTTGTTTATGCTCTAGTTTTTCTCAGTTTGATGATGGCCCCCAAAGTCTAGATTTGGTGAGACATAGGTCTTCTCTAGCACCCCTTGGTCATTCCATCCCAATGCCACTTGGGGCCCAAGAGTTCTTTAAAACTGTTCTTCTCTCAGCACTCTTCACCAATTCACAGCCACTTAAAAAGAAGAAGAAGAAGTAGTAGTAGTAGTAGCAGTAGTAGTACTACTACCACTAGTAGTAGTAGTAGTAGTAGTAGTAGTAGTAGTAATGATAATTATTGAGTGCCTACTGGCTGTGTTACATTGAACTTAACATTAAAAGAGAGAGGTCCTGCCAGTTGTGTACTACAATTGTACACACTTCAATGTATTCCCGAGAGTGTGATCGCTCTGGGAAAGAATTGGACAAAAAGGAACTCCAGAAAGCTGGAATCCACTTTTGGGTGGTGGGCAGCTTATTCAGATGTCATAGGATGGTTTCCAACACCAGAACATCTCTGCCCACTGCAACATGAACTATGCCGAAACTGCTTTATGTCTAGGCACTTTAATTTAGATTTGGAATTTGTTTTTGAACACTTCTCTGCACAAATGTTCTTTGTGGCAAATATAGCTGTATTTAGGAGGGAAGGAGAAGAAAAGGAGGAGAGTGGGTTGTGCCTTTGAGGCAACAGTGGAAGCAAGGCCCAGATGGAAGCGTGTTTGGGTGTGGGTGGTAGCATTCTCTGAATTGCCATATGGAAGTGCAGCCTCTCTTAGGTACCCAGGCTTCTAATTGGTAAACATTCCTGTGAATATTTATTTTGAGCTGCCATTATCTTGCCGTGACCATCAAGGAGTCTTCCTTTAAGGTGACACACAAACTTCACCCCAAGTTCCACATCTCTGGCAGGTAGCCAGGGAGTGAAGTTTGCTCTTTCTCCATTAGTCATTGAAAATATGGCCACCTCCTAAATGGTTCTTGAAAGAAGCTTGTGGAACACATATTCCACTATTTATTTATTCCAGCCTTATAGAGTTTGGCTCTGGCTTCAGCTCACATACAGCTAAAACTTTTCCCAATTAGTTGTGGCTAGTGGACGGTGTATTTGTTAAAAGGAAGCACGTACATGAGGCTGATATCAGATGCAGTATTACTTATAGATGTGTACAACATGTAAATAACAATAACATTAAAAAGTTGAATCGATTCAATTCAAAACATTTGTTTTCCATTAGGCTCTGCTACTCTAGTACAAACAGTAAAGCGTGTGTTTACATTGCTGGGGACATGTAAAACCAGATCCTGAAAACATTCCTCTGAGGTTGTATAAACCTGAACATCCAAATATTTCAAAAATGGTTTTGTAAGCAGAGCTTAATGGATTGAAACTGTAACCTAGATTCCAGATATTAAAAATGCTTCAGTAAGAGGCACACACATAGGCAAAATAGATGAAACCGGCTAAAACTTTAAAATATGTAATAAACTCCCATCTTGCAGTGTCTACTTGGTTAGTTAACTTTTTTTAAGTAGATTAAATTAAAGAGTGACTGTAGCTGTGGCACAGCAGTAATGGAATTTTTCCCTATATGTTTAACCAGCTGCCTAAAACTTTCAAAACAAATGTGTTTATGATGAGGGAGAGAGTTTGGTTATTGAAGACATAGTAAATGGCAAGACTGGGGAAAATCAGCCAGAGTCGGCCAGGCAATATGAGAGTTCCCCTTTTTTATCCACTGTTAAAAAGGCAGGATAAAGACTCTCCTGACACATATTTAATGACTGCTTTAAGGGAAGTGTGATTTTAATTATGAGTGCCAGATCACATCCATATGAGTTATGGTGCAAATAGGCATTTTTTTTCCATTTAAAACATTTGTGAATATTGCAGTGAGTGTGATTTCTGAAGATGCATGATTTATACCATATCCACTTGTCGTGCTTTCTTCTTGCAAGACAATCATTTTGAAAATTTGAAGTTTGTCCTTTGATCTTTGACCTTCAGTAGGAAAATTCAGGCATCATTGTCAGTTTTAGTGAGTGCATTTTGGGTGCAGAATACTAGGCTATGCCTGAAAACATACATTAAAGCTAAAACCAATGTCCTCCCTCAAATGGTAGCATTTAAGTGTTCCACATTTTTATGGCATCTGTTAGATGCTTACTATGTGTCAGGCACTGTACTAAGTGCTGAGGTAGATACAAGCTAATCAGAATTGACACAGTCTATTCTGTATCCGTGCCTCACATGGGGTTCACAGTCTTAATCCCCATTTTATGGATGAAGTAACTAAGGCACAGGGAAGTTGTGACTTGTCCAAGATCACACAGCAGACAAGTGACAGAGCCAGGATTAGAACCCAGGTTTTCTGACTCTCAGGTCAGTGCTCTTTCCACTAGACCATGCTGCTTTTCACTATATGACAAAACACTGTGTAAAGCACTGGGATTGGTACAGAATAATCAGAATAGACATAATCAGTGACCCCTGGAGGAGTTTACAATCTAACTGAGGAGACAGGCAGGCACATATTGCAAACATGCACTAAGAACAAGAGTAAGAGCACAGATATTCATAATAAATCAATCAAAATATACACATAAAACAAAAAGATATATGCAGCAGTGCTGAGGTGGCTGAAGAAGTGACAAGAGTAGGGAGGTTGGGTTTGGTTAGTTAGGGAATGCCTGACAAAGTTGAAAAGGTTGTTTTGCTAGATAACACTGCCCAAATAGCACTGGAGCATTCTTATATTAATTGTGATTTTTGGGTGCATATTGAGAAATTAAGAAATAAAATAATTCTTCCCCACAAATGTATCTGTATTTTTCCTAATAATTTTTCACATTTGTATTAGCCTCTAAGATACCAAAATTACGTAGAAAATTGCCCTCTGAAACTCAGAGCATCCTAGTATTATGAATCTGGATTTTTTTCTGTGACAGCAGAGGATGACCCCATGTTTAAAGGTGAAGGAAAAAAATAAGATTCTAAATGCTGCAATTTTTCAGTGTCACCCCCTTTTTGAATGCAGAGGCCCTGTTTAAGTTAACTTGAGAGGAGGGAATTCTAAAAGCAGAAGGTACTCACATCTCAGAAAGTAATACGTCAGGCAGAAACGAAATGGTAAACCTGAACAGCGGAGCAAAGTTGTTTGGTGTAACTGTGTCTGGTTAAGTGTTTAATTATGTTTTGACTTGCTGGGAAGACGTGAACCTGTGTGTGGGTATGTCCTTATAAGACCTCTGTTTCTCCTCTGTGTGCTGTGCATTTGCTGGGTTGGCAGGTTCTATGCATTTAACCACTTCAGTCCTTTCTGAAAGGATTCTTTTTTTAAGGGTTTGGAACTGAATCAGTTTCCTCCTCATCATTTTCAGGGAAAAAGCTAGGCCCCCATCCACTAATTAACAGTATTTATTGAGTGCTTGTGTGCAGAGCACTGTACTGTGTGGACTAAGCCCTGGCCGAGCATCCTTCCTGAAGTTGAATGGCCTCCTTCTGAGCACTGCTCACACACTCTCTTCCATTAAAGGCCAAGTTTCCTTGCTTACTAGCACATGGTCATTGACACATCTGAAGAATGGAAAAGGACCCTCCCTTCCTCCTACCCCGGCCCCCCTCCAAAAAAAAAACAATCCGGATATGCAATTTATTCCATCTGAAGGTGGCTCAGTGTGGCCACAAGTTAATCCCTGATTGCCTCAGATAACAAAGGGCAAAGGGCAGATGGCTCAAAAAACGTGGCTGAATGTGGATACATCTCGGTTTTAGAAGGTAGAAAAAGGGTCCTTTGAAAATGTATCCCTGAAGGGCATTTCAGGCTGTTGATAAAAAACAGCTAGTACTAAAACATTAGCTGTCTTTGTGAGAAATGCCCTTATGTTCTTTCTGGGGCACAGTGGGTCTTCAGTGTAGAAGGTATTGTGTGAGGAGTGAGAGATAAAAATGTCAACTATTGTGAATTGTAAGTGGCTGATTTAGGTTCTGCCCCAGATTCCAAGCTGCATAAAGATCGCAGCGCCCCTCTGACAACTCACACCAGACATACTTTTTCTGCCCCTCATTGTTGCCCATAAGACTTTTTCAAAATAGTAACTGTAACTTTAAAAATAGTCAGTTTCTCGTTCTTCAGTTTGTTTTGATATTGCAAGATGACTAGGTTTGTGTGTAGTATATAAAAAATTTTTAAAATAAATGCTCAGCATTTAAAAAAATGCTCAGTCTGTGAAATAAAGTAGTCCTCGAGATGGGAGTAATATAAGAACTACCTGGCAAATCATCTGGGTTCCCTACCCCCATTCCCCCACAAATGTTCTAGAATTCAAGGAGCTTTGTGTCTGTGAAGGGAAAATGGTCTTTCCAAGGCAGACCACATTGTTTTAGCCTGTCATGTCCAAAAAACAGCTTAAATGTTTTTTCTATAGGTTATTTTCCTTTCATGAAATTTATCTTTTTCTCCTTCTCCCTGTTAATATGGGTTGCCAGTGCCACCTACCAAACATTAAAGGCATATTGTCATCCCACTTACTCTGTTCCAAACAAGCAGTTGGACTTTTGTGGACCATTAAACTTCCCTACCAGTTGACTTGGCACCATTCAACCTGAATCTAAGCAGAAGGCATAAATAAATGTCTTACATGATGGTAGATATAAATACTGGGTCATTTTTGAAAGGCTTACTTGAGAGTCAAGTATGCACTACACTCTGAAGGCATGGAGGAAGCCTCATCGTGTGGTGTTGTTTTCTTTCAGCTCCTAAGAGGCATGTCGATTCCAAGACGTAAAACTTCAAATAGAAACCTAGATGAAGAAGAGACTCAAAGTGGAGATTGTGATGATGAAGATGACTGCGACGGAGCTTCGGGAGACGGAGGGTTAAGAGTTAAGAATCAGCTGCGGTTCTTAGCAGGTAACAAAAGAAACTGTTTTAGATTTAAGTTGGTTCTAGCAATATCCATCTAGGACTAAAGAATAAGGGAATCACCACTGATGGAGAACACCCAATTGAGGTTAGCAGCAGTAATAATAATTACTTGTATAAGCACTTAATAAAGTGCTTACTGTGTGCGGAGTCTTGTACTAGGTGCTGGGAGACAGTATACAGTGGTGAATTAGACATGGTACCTGTCCTTCTGGGGACTAAGAATCTAAATGAAGGAATAGGCCTTAGGTAGCCATAGAAACGTTAAACTTTCATTGCCCATTTGTGCTACATTTGATAGGTAATACAAATCTGAGGTAACTTGGGGATAATATCTTCTGAGAGACTCATAATTTCCTGGCCATCTCAATCTTGTGTTCTCCCTTTTATAAAGTTAGGAGAAAGATAAGCTATAGTTTTGAAGTGTGAGATTCTGATAAGCTACATTTGTGAAACTGGAGTATCAGTGACTGGGAGCTTAACTTGGTTTTTGTGTTTAGATTAATTTCTTTTTGCTTTTGAACTAGTTCTTTGATTCTTATTTTGCAAGCAACCTTATACAGCCAGGATGGTTGAAATCGTAGCAAATCTGCCTGTCACTTTTGCATGCAGCACAGGAATCCCAGGCTCTTAAGGGTTTTAGCTTCAGTCAAGTAACTGTAAATAACATCTTTTAAATTGCACCATTCTCCGTGGAAGAAGGATTGGGAAAAGTTTTACTATTGCTTAAAATTATAGACAGTTTCATTCTTTATTCCATGTGTGCTTTATAAAAAAAAGAGCTTCGTAAATGAAATTTAGAAACAGCTCTAAAATTCTCATGGAATTATATGAAAAAATATGTGCACATGGAGAAAAATGAGAAGCAGCGTGACCTAGCTTGGGCCTGGGAGTCAGAGGTCCTGAGTTCTAATCCTGACTGTGCCACTCAGTTGCTGTGTAACGCCTGTGCCTCAGTTACCTGATCTGCAAAATGGGGATTCAATCCTGTTCTCCTTCCCACTTAGATTGTGAGCCCCATGTGGAACCTGATTACCTTATCTAGACTAAGTAGGAGGGAGAACAGGTATTGAATCCCCATTTTACAGTTGAGAAAACTGAGGCCCAGAGAAGTGGTTGAAGCCAGGATTAGAACCCAAGTGCTCTGACTCCCAGGCCTGGACTCTTTCCACTAGGTCATGCTGCGTCTCAGGTATAATCTGATATAAGATCATCAGTTCAGTCACAGACCTTGTCTGACGCAGACTTAGGGAGAGCAAACGTCTGATCTCCATTTTACAGATGAGGAAACTGAAGCCCAGAGAAATGAAGTAACTTGCCAAAATTACCCAGCAGTGCTGAGACTTTGAATCTCCTGACTCATAGTCCCACACTCTTTCCACTAGGCCATACTTGGTCCAACCAGAGGACTTTTACATCCAGTTGTTCTGCTGTGTTATATAAAATATATAAGGAAAGTCAGGCCTCTTTGATCTCAGAAGTGTTATAAATTTTATCTCACCCTCCATTGGAGTTGCCTGAGGTGTGGTATCTGTGGAATCAGTTACAGGATACTAGTATTATTATCCTCATTACCGTCTCTGCTCTTAGTTTCATCCAGAGGCCGTTTGCTTCATCATCTCCCCTGACAGCCAGCACAAAGAAATTATCTTTTCTTGGGCTACCTAATGGTAGTAAAGGCATTTTTTGTGCACCCATGGGTGCCCTGCACTGAGCATTTGGGAATCAGGCATTCAGTGATATTTATTGAGCGCTTACTGTGTGCTGAGCACATTACTCAGCACTTGGGAGACCACTGTACAGTACAGTTGGTAGATATGATCCCCACCCTCAAAGAGATTACAATCTAGTGGAAAGTACAGCAGAATCATGAGACATGTTCCCTTTCTTGCAGTGTCTGGCGTTTTCAAGTCTACCTCTTGGTTTCATGTTAATTTCAAAATGTCTGTTCAAAATAATCAAGCCCACTTCCAGATTTCCATAACAAAAGCTTAATATAGCTGCTGCTGCTGTCTCCAAGCTGTCCACAGCTTGTTCGGGGTTGTTTTTCATGGTGTCTTTAAAATGATTCTTCTTTTCTTCTTGTTTCTGGTCCCCAGCTTCCGTAAGACGGAAAGCTGTGCTGGGTATCTTGCTATCTTGCATTCTCCTCACATGCCCCTCCTAGTGGAGTTGTGTGTTTCAAAGGGTAACTCTTTGAGGAAGAACTGAGGGAAAGCACAAAAAAAAATACCTCCAGCCATCTCAGGTCTGTCACTTCCTTTTCCCTCTAAAACCCATACAAAGCTGTGACTTGCTTGTATTTTTTCAGTAATGCCTCAGCTGAGTTGGACAGGAGTCTTTGGGATTTTATATTAGTTGAAGTTCCCTAGTTTCAACTTGATGCACTCTGTGTGCCTGTACTCTCCTCAGTTGATGAATCGTTCAGGCTGAAATCAAAGAATGATGCTTTAGCCGAACATTTGTATTTTCCTCAGTCATTTTCAGTGTCCGCAATATGCCCAGCGCTTGACTGTGAACTCGGAATCAGTGTAGTACGTGCACCCTGATAAATACACAAACAGCAAGATCAATAAAAGGGATTTGCCATTTAGTCAGACTTCAGTGTTTTCTCTGTCCCGAAGTCTCAGTAAAATGGATGGTATGTCCATGAGGACCAAAGTCAGGCAGCTGGAAAGACTATTTCCTCAGAAGAGATATTTCTAGGTCCCAGCAGGTTTTTCTTTTCTTGAATGGTTAAGATAAAGAAGTAAGGGGCCAGAGGTATAAAAGGAGGAGTGAGCCCTAATAAAAGAAAGAGGACTTTATCAGAATCTGATATTCAGTGGGAAGTGCCACTTCGAGACAATAACCAATGGAAATTCTTTCTAGAAGTGGCTCTCCCAGGCTCTCAGATCCCAGGGCTATTTGGGTTTGGGAAAGAAGGACCTGAAATATAAACCATTTCCTGGTGTGGGATATGGTGAAATCCATTATCTCATCTGGTACTGTTTATTGGGTTTCTTTTTCCGGTTTTTTGTTCCAGTCCTGGCCCACTCCTCAAAAGGGGGCTTAAACCCCAATAAATATATTTGACCCAACCATCAGTAAGATAAGTGTTTGTGTTTTGCCAACAAAGCTCTGTGCTGGGCGCCACTGGCCACGACCATTAATAGCTAACAGCTGTTACCTCTTCTCTCTCCATACCAGATGTCATCCTGAACAGTTGTTTTAAAATCAAGAGACAAAACAAAAAAATAATAATTAGAAATATGTTAAATATGCTGGTTTTGATTTATCTTCACTTACTTAAAGTATAACCTTGATTTCCTATTTATAATAACCCTGTAAGTGTAGGAGAGTCAATGTAAACTTTAATGATTTAAACATAGTTGTAAACTGTCGAGTCAAGAGTTTTTAAGTGACTGTAAACATATGTTAGTGAGCAGTATATGCCAATAAATTCATGATTATGTTGCCCCAGTGAAAAGAAAAAAAGGTGAAAGACCTGTGTGATGGATCTTTTATTGTTACATCTGTGAAATATTAAGCATTTTTTTAGGAAAGATAATGTTTACAGCAGAAGAGTAAGTGGAAAGCCTCTAGATGAGTGAAAGTTACTTTTTTAAAGGAAAGTGTTTCAGCCTGTAGTGTATGTAGGCCGAGTTCAAAATGTATTTATATGTCTATATTTGTTTAAACTGCTCTGATGATGAGTATAGTTTTAGAGTAAACCTTACCCAAATTGTGAGGTTAAAAAGTATTTTCCCCAGTTTGCAATGCCACCTCTTCTTCAGTCTCGCTCTGGTGAAATGAATCACCTGTGTTCATTCCCTCTGCCGAAGGGAAACTAGCTAATATTCTGAAATGCCAACCACTAATTAACTCACTTCTGGAATTCTCAGTCAGGACCTCTGAGTACAACTCACATAGCCTGCAGCCAGGAAGCATGAAAACAAAACATCAGTGGGGAATGCAGTCAGGGTAAGACTAAAGTGTCACATGGGTTGATGGTATTCAAAGAGTACCTTCATGTACTGCCTCCACAAAAAACACTGTTTCCTACCAGGATGCACCAAAGCAGCAGGGCATTCCCACTCAAACTCTGGTTTTCTCCAAACTCCTTCAGGAATGGGACAGGCCAAACTGTGGATTGGCTGGTGACACTGTATGTCAATCAGCATGAACTCACCAGTTACACAATTAGCCACTTAACACACCTTTTCATCCCACCTAATGGTATGGGGGACTAGCTTCTTCTCTTGTGAGCCCAGCGGAGCCCAGCACGCAACCCCAAGTCACCAAATCCGAGACTGAAACCTCCCCTTGTAAGGGGCAGGGTTAAGTTCTTATATTTTATGCTTAGAAAATAAAGACACTAAGCACCTGACCTTTTTCCCACAAATTCTGCATCTCCTACTTTGCACGTAGGGAACTTTGGGGTGAAACTTCCTAGGATCCCATCTTAGTTTTGGAAGCTCATTGAGTAGAATGCCAGAGCTGAGAGGATGGCTGCGAAGCCATCTGGTCCAGCCCTCAGCCTCCAGGCAGGGGAGTGATCAAATCATCTAGAACAGCTTGTTGTCTTCTCTTTTTAAAAACCTTTTCCTGAATGTGAACCCCATTCCCTTCCTCAGGAGCATGTTCCAGGGTTTAAACCTGAATCAGGGAAAATCTTCTCTGTGTCCATTCTCTGCTCTGCACACAGTAAGCACTCAATAAATATGATTGAGTGAATGAATTTCCTCCTACAAACTAAACAACCCCAAATCCTTTCATCATCATCAACATCATCATCGACATCATCATCAATGACAAGTATTTATTAAGCACGTCATGACTACCTGACACTGTAGGGAGCTGTTAGAGAAGTTACAAAAGTAATTTGGCTGTGGCCTCTGACGTCAAGGAGAGTCCAATCTAATGATTGACAAATAGGGATTCAGATTTATAGACGTTTATAAAATGCATGAGTTTGCAAGACCTTTGGGAGTGAGGTTTCATTTGGAAAGATATTTTGGAGGAAATGGGCTTGGAGCATGTTTTGAAGGTAGGAAGGCTACTATTTGGCCCCCTAGCTTGTAAATTCCTTATGGGTTGGGATCAAGTCTACCAACTCTATTGTAGATACTATCCCAAGTGCTTAGGACACTACTATGTACATAGTAAGCACTAGATAAATACCATTGCTTGATTTGATTGGGTGTTTCCAGTTGAGTTCCAAGACCTTAATGACTAAGTGACACAGTAAAAGTATTGATTTCAGTATTCTCCAGTCATTCAAAAGCTTGCATCCTATTTATCAGGGATCATTTGGTCAGTAGTACTTATTAACTACTGTGTCTTGAGCACTGTATTCATTCATTCATTCATTCATTTGCATTTATTGAGCGCTTACTGTGTGCAGAGCACTGTACTAAGTGCTTGGAAGCTGATTGAAGTCAGCAGTTGCTGATTGAAGTCAGCAACATATAGAGACGATCCCTACCCAACAGCAGGCTTACAGTCTAGAAGGGGGAGACAGACAACAAAGTGAGTAGACAGGTGTTAATACCATCAGAATAAATAGAATTATAGCTATAGACACATCATTAATAAAATAGAGTAATAAATATGTATGAATAAAATAAATAGAGTAATAAATATATATAAATATATACACACTGTACTAAGCACTTGGGAAAGGTCAAGAGACAAAAGACAGATTCCTTGCCCTCAGGGTATTCCCATTCCAATGGAAGAGAGTGGCAGCCTCAAATTATTTTCAGATAAGCAGAAAGAAGAACTAGTAGGTTAAAACTAGTGGGAGTTTGATTGGATGAAATAGGTGAATAAACAAGTAGTGCATGTTCTAGAATCTACTTCTTTAATTGCTTTAATTTACTATGTAGATTAAAACAATTTTGAGATAACAGAAATAGCTCTGGAGTGAACACCTTAAATTGCTCTCTGTTTGGGGGTAATGATTGTTCAGGTCCCTTAAGCAAGGTCTTCCCTGATGAGGCGGATCCCTTATTCACTCAGAAAATAGAGTGAACCAGTTTTTTCCACTCTCCAACTTGCCTGTAAAATGGATGGAACAGTTATCTGCTGCTCTAGTAAGGTGTTATAGGAATCTTATTACTTAAGGTAAGTGCTTACTACAGTGCTAAGCGCTTAGTACAGTGCTCTGCACACAGTAAGCGCTTAATAAATACGATTGATTGAATGAATGAATAAGGTAGTTGCATAGAACTTTTTCCATTCCTGATATAATTAGTTGTAAAATAGTTTTTAGACTTCCTTAAAAAAAAGATAGAAAAGAAATAGAACACTACAAGCTTCATTCTATTGTCGGTATTTCCAATTTATAACATCACCCAAAATAGAGAGCCGTAGATCAATATTTTAATTGAGTGATAATGGTACTATCATGCTGTTTTATAAAGCATTAACACTGTTTTAAAGTGGATAAACTATCAGGCTAAAGGCCAAATAGATTATCCTGACAAAAGAACTGATGTATTGCCAGTTACAACAATGCAGGGAGGTTGTTATCCCAGCCACTTGATAAGGTGGCTTCCTAGCAGAAGAACATAAGTGTCTCTCCTGCTTCCTTAGACCTCGCCTATTCTTCCCCTCTTTTCTTCCATCTTCTCTTGTCCCCTTCTCCTTTCCACTCTCTGGCTCCTGCCCCTTTCATCCACCTCCCCCAACAATTGCCATTTGGGGACTATCTAATCGAAACAGAGAACATATCCAAGCACTCAGTGAGACTAGGTGGAGACAGCATCTACTATTCATTTATTCACTCATTCATTCATTTAATCGTATTTATTGAGCGCTTATTGTGTGTAAGAGCTCGGGAAGTACAAATTGGCAACATATAGAGACGGTCCCTACCGAACAACGGGTTCACAGTCTAGAATGGGGAGGCAGACAACAAAGCAAAACAAGTGGACAGGTGTCAATACTATCAGAGTAAATAGAATTATAGCTATATACATATTAATAAAATATAGTACATATGTATAAATGAAATAGAGTAATGAATATGTAGAAATATATACAAGTGCTGTGGGCAGGAGAAGAAGGTAGGGCAGAGGGAGGGAGGGGACGATGGGGAGGGGAGAAGGAGGAGGGGAGGAAAAAGTGGCGGGGGGGTTCTCAGTCTGGGAACTAGTTTGGCAGATGTGCAGAGGGAGGGCATTCCAGGCCAGAGGAAGGACATGGGCCAGGGGTCAATGGTGTGACAGGCAAGAATGAGGCACAGAGAGGAGGTTAGTGGCAGAGGAGTGGAGGGTGCGGGCTGGGCTGTAGAATGAGAGAAGGGAGGCGGGGAGGAGGGGGCGTGGTGATGGAGAGCCTTGAAGCTGAGAGGAGGAGTTTTTGCTTGATTCGAAGATTGACAGGCAACCACTGGATATTTTTGAGGGGTTTAGTGACATGCCCAGAGCGTTTCTGTACAAAGATAATCCAGGCAGCAGAGTGAAGTATAGACTGAAGTGGGGAGAGACAGGAGGATGGGTGATCAGAAAGGAGGCTGATGCGGTAATCCAGTTGGGATAGGATGAGAGATTGAACCAGCAAGGTAGTGTTTTGGATAGAGAGGAAAGGGCGGATCTTGGCAATGTTGTGGAGGTGAGACTGTCAGGTTTTGGTGACTGATTGGATGTGTGGGGTGAATGAGTGAGCGGGGTCGAGGATGACACCAAGGCTGTGGGCTTGTGAGACCGGAAGAATGGTAGTGCCGTCTACAGTGACAGGAAAGTCAGGGAGAGGACAGGGTTTGGGAGGGAAGACAAGGAGCTCAGTCTTGGACATATTGAGTTTTCGATGGCAGGCAGACATCCAGATGGAGATGTCCTGAAGGCAGGAGGAGCCTGGAGGGAGGGAGAGAGAACAGGGGTGGAGATGTAGATTTGGGTGTCATCAGCGTAGAGATGATAGCTGAAGTTGTGGGAGCGAATGAGTTCACCAAGGGAGTGAGTATAGATAGAGAACAGAAGGGGACCAAGAACTGACCCTCAAGGAACCCCTACAGTAAGGGGATGGGAGGGGGAGGAGGAGCCCATGAAGGAGACTGAGAATGAACAGCCACAGAGATAAGAGGAGAACCAGGAGCGGACGGAGTCTTTGAAGCCAAGGTTGGATAGCGTGTTGAGGGGAAGGGGGTGGTCCATAGTGTCAAAGGCAGCTGAGAAGTCGAGGAGGATTAGGATAGAGTAGGAGCCATTGGATTTGGCAAGAAGGAGGTCATTGGTGACCTTTGAGAGGGCAGTTTCAGTGGAGTGTCGGGGACGGAAGCCATGTTGGAGGGGGTCTAGGAGAGAGTTGGAGTTGAGGAATTGGAGGCCGCGAGTATAGATGCCCTGTTCTAGGATTTTGGAAAGAAAGGGTAGGAGTGGGATAGGGTGATACCTAGAAGGGATAGTAGGGTCAAAAGAGGATTTTTTTATGATGGGGGAGATGTGGGCATGTTTGAAGGCAGAGGGGAAGGAACCAGTGGAGAGTGAGCGGTTAAAGATGGAAGTTAACTAGGGGAGGAGGGAAGGGGCGAGAGTTTTCATAAGATGAGAGGGAATGGGGTCCAAAGCATAAGTGGTTGGGGTGGATCTACTATATATGCATATATGGAGTTTTATATATAGGAAGATTATTATTATTGTTATCATTGTATTTTTAAGTGCCTACTATGTGTCAAGCACTATTCTAAGTGCTCAGGTAGATAAGAATTATTCAGGTTGGACACAGCCCCTTTCCCACATGGGGCTCACAATTCTATGTAAGATTTAGTTGGTGAGGATTATTTCATTTTAAATCTTGCTCAAGAAAATAAGGGTTCACATATACAATTCAATATGTCATGAATGTAACTATATATAATGGTCCTTCATATTCATAGAGGATACCTTTGGTGCATGGGAGTGCATGTGTTACCGACAAGGTCAGTGCAAGATCGACCCACAGTCTTGGCCACATTGGGCATACAAAAATGTTGTCCTGTTGAACGTAATGTTTGTAGCACCTAGCACTCTTTTCTCTTTTGCCTTCGTGTCTCTTTCCGTATGAAGCTTTTACTCAGAGAGCCACTTCTTTTTAGAAGGCTGTATGCCAGGCAGATTTATCATGCATTCATTCAATCGTATTTATTGAGCACTTACTGTGTGCAAAGCACTACACTAAGCACTTGGGAGAGTACAACACAACAACAAACGGACACATTCCTTGCCCACAATGAGCCCGCATGGTCTAGTTGCTATCGTCAGCAATTGACTCCCAGTTTTCAGCTGGAATTCAGTATTGTCTAACCCTTTGTTTTACTGTATCCTTAAAATGCTTCCTCCGCCCTCCTTTGCTCTTGGTTTGCCAGTGGCAGCTGTTTAGGTATTCCACTGTTACTCGTTCTCCTCACATTTCCCACCCAGCGTAACTCTGTTGGACATGCACGAAGCTTAGATGCTTCCACAACTTCATTGTTTGTGGTCCAGGTCTTACAGCTGTACAGCATTTTGGACAACACTGCAACTCTGTAGACCTTTAGTTTGGTCTGGAGCTTGATGTCATGGTGCTGCCAAACTCTGTATAAACAGTCTCCCAAAGGAAAAGGAGAGTAAACCCCACCACATTAATTAATCATGCTCTTTCTTAATTTAGTAGATGGCCTGTTAAAACAGTTGTTAAATCAGTATAGCCCAGTTTGGATTTTTGCATTCCAACGTCCTTCTGGTGATAGTCCATTAGTAGCTTTCCCTTTTTCAGTTTTCTGTACTATCATAAGCAAAAGAAATTTGTCCAACTCTCCTACTCTGTAAACTGGATTTAGGGTTCATTTCTACAGAGTTCACGTTTCCTGAATTTTCATGGAAATGGCAAGATATTTCTGTTTAACAAAAGATTTATCTAAAACACACTTTCAGCGTTGAAAGGAAAATTTTGAAATTTTAAAGAATGTCTTCAAAGTCTTTCCCTTAGATCCCGTATTTTTGGACCAATACAAGTGTTAATCTCAGTCAATAATATTCTGAGCAATGTTTAAACTAAATTGAAGATTGCCTGCAAAAAAATGAAATTCAGATATACCAATGGGACAAGTTTATTATCTAAAAAAAATTAGGACAGAACCTTTCTCATCCAGAGCTAGATGTGAAAATCAAACATATAGTGACAACACAAAAAGTTTTAGACCATGTGATTCAGGAAGGCAGATATCCAGTTTTGCATTTTTTATGGTATTTGTTAAGTGCTCACTGAGTACCAGGCACTGTACTAAGCCTTGGGGTAGGTACAAGCTAATCAGATTAGGCCCAATCCATGTCCCACCTAGGACTCACAATCTTAATCCCCATTTTACAGATGAGGTAACTGAGGCACAGAGAAGTTAAGTGACTTTAATTCATTCATTCATTGTCGTATTTATTCAGCACTTACTGTTTGCAGAGCACTGTGCTGAGCGTTTGGGAGAGCACAGTACAACAGTAACCAAACACATTCCCTGCTCACAACGAATTTACAGTTTAGAGGGTCACACAGCGGACAATTGGCGGAGCCAGGTTCTGACACCCAGGCCCACGCTGCAACCACTAGATCACGCTACTTCTCGTTTTTGGAAAGGAAGAAATTACTCTTAATCATATTGCTGGTGTAACAATGTCTTGAACAGGTATTGGTATCCTTGATACATGGGTCAGAGGCTGGCAGGCCAAGACACCCTTGCTAGTATATATGCTTCGCGCCGTGGTTTGGGATACCAGTCTCTATGCCAGTTATAGGTTCATTGTTGTCAGTGTTAAGAAATAAGGTCACAGGTGTGCCAGGTAGACAATCCTTTCACCTCCCCCCTGCCAATAATGGGAAAGCTTCCCACACCTCCTGGGGCGGAGCCAAATTCTCAGGACAGAGCAGAAAGAACTCAGGGACTTGGAATTTCCTGTAGGCTAGTCTAGGTGCTCCCATCTGCTGTTCTGAGACCTACCAGAAGAAGAGTTTCATGTAGTAAAGGTATTTCTTTCTGCTTAAGAGATAACCGGAGTAAAACGGAAATTAGGACAAGTTAATTTGGGGATTATTTCCAGCCATTTCTCTGAGAAAATCTTTCAGGCTGAATACATAATCTATGACTTCTGTTTGTTAATCAGATCTTCAACCTGGTTCTGACTGTCTTGAACCTCAGTGGCAGTAACTATTACCCTGTAAACCTCAAATTTAATCATTTCTGTTGTGATTCTTTCCAATTTGTGGTACCGATTTAATCCTGGTTTTGATCATTATCTTGTTTAGGAATCTGATTCAGACATTACTAGGGCTTTCACAGACCTAGCTTGGATCCTGGGGTAAAGTTCTTAATTCCCTATCTTCCTTTACTAGCCCTAAATACAGGGCTAAATACAGAATGGCTAATTTCCTTCTTAATTTGAGGAAGCACAGCTAAGGGACTGCAGTTTCAGTCTTCTGAAACCAAAGCCTTGTCAGAGTCGAGTACTTAGATATTGCCTCTACTTCTGCCCTACTGCTCACCCTGAGCTCCATAAAATGCTAGTGGCTTAATAGTGGCCACAGCAGCTCCCACCAGAAATTTGCCATATACCCACCCTCTTCCCTTTAACCCTCTTAAATTGACAAGGCAAAGAAAAACTTGGCCAATCCCTGTTCTAGAACACAAGGTCATTAATTAAGGAGTTTAATCAGAGGTGAAAGAAGTAGGAAATGATTAACAGAATCCTTGAAACAGTATAGGACCATCAGTAGGGTTATTTTCCTATTGATTGGGCTAAATTTCCAGAAGTAGCAGTCGTTATGTTCCCTACTGTAAAGAGGACAAGGAAAGACTATATTAATCTAAGTTTTTTAAAATAATTGTGATTAGTCAGGGAAATGATTCATCCCTCCTTTCAAGGTACATGCTTGTTGCAATGTTCTAAAAGTCTTTGAATGTCATAATGTTGACTGAGTCAGAATTTGACTTAATGATTGCCAGGTTTTTTTTCAAGTTTTTTTTTTGGTTTGTAAAATTACAGCTCAAATGGCTTGGGACCAAAAATGACACCAACTCATTTCGTGCTAATTAGCACGTAGCTGTATATCCCAAAGGAATCAAGTATCAGACATAAAGGCAACAGCATGAAAGATGAGGAGGCAGTCCTGAAAGAAATTGTAATACTATCCTTTTTAATGTTCATTGTATTAGGATTTTGTGGAAATTTGTAAGGTAGCTAAGTATTTTTTTCTTTTTTGGGTTCTCTTAGCTGAATGGTAAGAGGGTAATAGAAAGGAAAGGTGAAACTGGAGTGTAGTGGGAGCATTTAGATAGAGAGTGGAGACAAGGGACTAGGAACTAGTTGTCCAAAAGGTCATATAGTCCATTCTGTCCTCAGATTTTATGGGTACCAAGTTCCTCTCTTCATCTCGGTCAATCATTCCAGAACCTTCTTTTTCTTCCTCTCCCCTCATTGGGCCCACCCGCAAAAAAGGAGCAGATCCAACACACCCTGAGACCTAGCCTTTTGGAAGTAGGAGCAGTGCAAATTTTATAAACTGCTTCCATTATTAAACAGCCTAGAAAATAGTTTTCTAACATCATTCTATTTGGCTTGCAAAATTTTCATTGTGCCCCCCCTTCCCCCCTGCCACTTTCCCCAGCTAATTATGTCTTCCACTTTCTGCAGAAGTAGGTTTAGAGAAAGGAACTATCAACCATCCAGAGCTCCCTAGGTATACATTTATCTGAAAAATCAAGAGAGAATAAGAAGGAAATATAAAAGATATTTTTAGACTCTGACTGCTTTGAGGTTTAAGGCAGGAGGCTTCATGTTTACCTGGGGGTGTGTCTGCCTGAAAAGCGGTGCCAGCTTCCACCAGAAGCCACCTCTTCCATCTGCAGAACTAGTTTGAGGAATGAGGCATGGGTGCTCAGAATGTTTTCTTCTGTCTTCAGGACACTTCTACTTGGGTGTCCTGTTGACATCTCAGATTTACAATTTCAAATCAGAACTCATCTTCCCACCCAAGCCATGTCTTCCTCCCAACTTTCCCATCGTTATTGACAGCACCACAATCCTCCCTTCTCACATGGCATTATCCTCAACTCATTTCTCTCCTTTTTCCCACATATTCCATCAGATACCAAATCCTGCCAGCTCTAGCTTCACATCTCTAAATCCAGCCCTTCCTCGTCACCTAAACTGGTAACCACACTGGTCCAGGCATTTGTCTTGACTACTGCATCAGCCTCCTTGCTGACCTCCCTGCCTCCAGACTATTCCTTCTCTATTCTATGCTTCGCTCTGCTGCCCGCGTCTGCACGTCTCCCCACTCATCAAAAACCTCCAGTAATTGCACATCCACCTCCACGTAAAGTTGAAATTCCTCATCATGAACCATCAGTTCTCTCACTCCTACCTAACCTCGTTTCTCTCCCTCTACAGTTTAACCTTCACACTTGGCTCCTCTAACATTAAACCTACTTACTGTCCCTTGATCTCATCTCTTTCACCTTTGACCCCTTGCTCACCCCTTCCCTCCTGCTTGCAATGCCCTCCCTCTTCATTTCCAACAGTCCACTGCTTTTCCTATCTTCAAAGCCCTACTCAAATTACACCTCCTCCAGGAAGCTTTTCCTGACTATTGTCTCATCTTCCCTCTCTATTCTTCCCTTCCTTCTGCGTTGTTTTCCTTACATGTAATTTACTTTCTTGTCTGCCTCCCTGGCTAGAGGACAGGGATATGGCCTATTTAACCTATTGTACTCACGGAAGTACTTAGTGTAGTGCTCTGCATACAGTAAATGCTAAGTAAGTACCATTGATTGATTGATTGGGTTGTACCTGCATCTCTGATGACAATGTGGAACTGGAAACAGGTGGCTGCTGAGAGTCAACAATAATAATAATAGTAGTAATAATGGTATTTGTTAAGCGCTTACTATGTTCCTAGCCCTTTTTTAAGCGCTGGGGTAGATACAAGCTAATCCGGTTGTCCCATGTGGGGCTCACAGTCTTAATCCCCATTTTAGAGATGAGGTAAGTGAGGCACAGAGAAGGTAAGTGGTTTGCCCAAGGTCACACAGCAGACAAGTGGCAGAGCTAGGATTAGAACCCACATCCTCTAACTCCCAAGCATGTGCTCTTTCCACTAAGCCATGCTGCTTCTACAACTCAGGGACCCTATGGATCCAAACTAGTTGGACCTGCCCCTCCTCTGGGCCCTGTGGTAGGTGATAATCGTAGTCCTGCTCCTGAATCTGAAGACTGAAGGGTGCTTTTAAAACATTCCTCATCTTGGCTTCTCACCCCAATTATATCGTGACACGATTCTCAGCACCTTTTGGTAACTACAGAACATTTGACATTTAGTTCTTTGGAGGTTGTTAGTTTTAACACAATAGCTCTGGCTGGCCCAAACGACTATGTTTGTCACCAAATGTTTTGACAAGCATTCTTCACTGTAATTTGGTGGGTAGAGAAGACTGATAGTAATAGCATTTTCAATTGCTCATTAACTAGCTATCTTAACCTGGTGCTTTGTAGGAGTGAAGGTATTGAAACAATTTCAAAAATGTCTGCTCTCTGTTTTACAAGCCCCCTCACCCCCATGTTATAATACTTGCAGTCACCTGTGCTCTAAAAGAATTACAGCTATTTTTTCTTCCAGGGAAGAGGAAAAAAAAGTCTTCTCCCACACACACCCCTAGGGCCAATCATTTTTGCTTCATCTCCTTTTTCATATTAGCTGCTACAAGGATTTCACTTTCATGATTTGGTGTTTTCTTTTGGGGAACAAACTCTTGGAAGGGGATATTTGAAGGAAAAAACAATAGGGAAACGCTTCAAACAGAGGCAGACTAGGTGGTGCTCGCTAATGGATTGACAAGATAACCTGACAAAGATAGCTTTGGTGCATTGTACTGCTTTGAGGGCTCACAAAGAGGGGTTTGTGTGCAACCTTGATAACAATATAACGCTGATTGACTCAGGTGTATACGGGATTGGACTTCCCTTTCATGGATGACTTAGCTTTTCCTAATACATTGCTCCAGGTAAACTGATTGGTAGACCAGATGAACAAAATGTAATAAATAAGAAATTGCAGCATTGCTGGAGAAACTTTGGGGTATTCATGTTAATTTATGAACAGATTTTCCTGTGTTTGCCTTTTTAAGTATTCTCCTATTTTCTAGCACTCCTACATGCACTGAATTTAGTATTTCTTATTCTTCCTCTGTGTCTCTTCTTGTTCAGTTCCATAGGTGCTTTGGTATTTGATTCTCTTGTTTTGATGCAGTAACAATAGCAATAATAATAATAGAATTTCAAAGTGCTTACTATGTACAAAGCACTTTACTAAGCACTGGGGTAAGATACAAGATAATCAGGTCAGACACAGTCCCTTTCCCACCTGGGACTCACAGTCTAAATAGGAGAGAGAGCTAGTATTTTATCCCCATTTTACAGATGAGGAACCTGAGGCACATAGAAGATAAGTGGCTTCCCCAAGGTCATACTGCAGACAAATGGTAGAGCTGGGATTAGAACCCAGGTCTCCTGACTGCCAGGTTCATGCTCTTTACAAGGAGTGACTCTGATTCTCACTCATTTTGTTCCAGCTACTCAAAAGCTTTTCAAAAACTTCAGTGATCTTTTGTTAATAAGGAAAATAACAGATCAAAGAGGTTTCTTTTTGAAAGCATGATAGTTGATTACCTTGGGAAGGAAGCTTTGGTTTTGAAGCTGCATATTTGTTATAGTAAATGGTCAATAATAACTCTATGGCGAGCCATGCAGAGAGTCACAACAATCAGAGCCTTGCCCCAGAGAACTCTATGAGCTGCCCCTTTTTTGGAAATCAAGAGGCACATCTGAGAGAACAGCTCTATGATTTATCATTTATTATTGTCAGAGCCTGAAATAAGTACACAACACCTTCTCAAGGATGACATGCTGGACAAACAACTCCCAAGAGCCTGCTTTAAGGAACCCATGGTGTAAACACATGAACAGGGCGAGGGGGCATGGAATGGAGTCAAGGACTCTGTGCTGATGGAGCCTGCCCACGGGAGGAGGGGAGGAGCATTCCCATTGTTTAGTTTTCCGCACATGTCACCGATTATAATTTTCCATAACAATTTTTCTAAGCAAATGGATACTTGGGAACGTCAGAAAGTTTTCCAGGGAGCATTCTTTAGAAAATTCTTTGTCAGTCACAGTCTCTGTATTTGTTTTGCTACTACACGTATCCAGTTTACATTTTTCTCAGATTGTTTCCAGGCTTGTGGCCTTCATCATCTAGGGTTAGAGAAGCAAGCCTGCAAATCTTCCACTCAGCACACTACACGGTTGCAGCAAGCATGGCTTCTCATAATGGCAGGGAAGGCTATCCCATTTTTGCTTATTCTGTCCATGTGCACAGATGTGCACGCATGCATGCGCACACACACACACACTCTCTCTCGTTCTCAAACACATGCTACCATCAGCACTTCTCCTTTTGGCTACACATGCTTTTGCTAAATGGCGTAGCAAACAAACAGAACTGGTGGACAAAGAGGAGGATACTTGCAGACTCTGATTAGCCAGTCTCACATCTCATTGAAAATAATGTTCCCATCAAATGGGGTGGTGTTCTGGGGCAGGTGTATTCTTTTCCCTGTAGCTCTCATGCCTGACTGTCTCTGGGATCATTGGGGACCTGACCCTTGGAAAACCCATTTCCAATTTTGGGAAACTTGCTTTTCTGTCTTCTCCTTAAACATGTTCATGGTTTGGTACACTTCACCCGCTGTCTATCTGAATCAAAAGACCTTGTCCTCTTGGAAAGAAGAAAACAGGGCTTCATTTCAGAAATTGGGAATGGGAGAGCAAGAGAAGATATTCATTTTGGTGGGTGAATCCAAACCAAAATATAAACATTTACGATTCTTTTTAGAATTGAAAATTGGGGGCAATCTAGAAAGCCTGTGCAACCTAGTGTAATCTCCTTTCAGGGCTTGGGATTCAGTGTGTATTTAAATCTTCAACTGCTCTTGGGCCAGGGAAAAAAGCGTAGTGAGCAGTAGAAGAACTGCATTCTAGTCCAGGCTTTCCAAGAAGGGGGATGTGTACTAGGGCTATGCCATCAGGGGTGAAATTTTCTGATCCAAGAACTCCCCAGCGTCTTTCAGGGTGGAGAGAACCTGAAAGTTTGCTGACCAATGTATGCAACAAAGACAACAGCATCTGCCAAGGCAACTGCCTGCTGGGTTGTGGCTTAAAGCCAAAGTCTTGACACTATGCTGTGATCACTTCAAACAAAAATGCATCCTGCATAGAAAACATCTCTGCATTCATTTTGCAATGAATGACACCCAGGTTTTGACATACAAATGTACATCTTCAGCTCTGATCTCTCTCCCTCTCTGCAGTCTCGCATTTTGTCTTGCCTTCAAGACATCTCTACTTGGATGTCCTCTCATCACCTCAAACAGTTGTATGGCTAAAACTGAGCTTCTTATCTTCCCACAACAAACCCTGTCCTCCTGCTCACTTTTCCATCACTGTTGATGGCACCCATCATGCTTCCTGTCTCACAAGTCTGTAACCTTGGCATAATCCTTGACTCCTCTCACTCGTTCAACCCACATATTCAGGCCATCACTAAATCATGTCAGTTCACAACATCGCCAAAAACCACCCCTTCCTCTCCATCCAAACTGCCACCCACATTAATGCAAGCACTTATTCTGTTCCACCTTGAGTATTGTATCAGCCTCCTTCCTGACCTCCCTGCCTCCTGTCTCTCCGCACTCCTATCCATATTCCATTCTGCTTCCCGAATCATTTTCCTTCAAAAACATTCAGACCATATTTCCCCACTCCTCAAGAAACTCCAGTGTTTCCTCATCCACATCCTCATCAAACAAAAACTCCTCACCATTGGCTTTAAAGCACTTCATCACCTTGCCCCCTCCTACCTCACCTCAGTACTCTCCTACTACAACCCAACCTGCACACTTCGTTCCTCAAATACTAACCTTCTCACTGTACTTAGATCTCATCTACCTTGCTGCTGTGTTTTCACTGTGCACTTGGACTAGCTGGCTGCTAGGAATTAAGGGGCGTTCATCCAACAACAAGCATCTGTCTGAATTAATCCGGAGCTGTGACGGAATAATCACTTTTAGGAGAGTTTTCTTCAAGAAAGTAACCCTTGTGTTATTGGAAAGCTGACTAAATTCAATCGACAAACACTATATAGGGTAGAAAAAGTTAGGGTAAAATCTGGAGAGGAATTATGCATTGTGATCTCTCACATTTCTGAATCTGAACTAAGTGTATTCTACATTCACTGATATTTATTGAGTACTTACTGTTTGCAGAGCACTGCATTAAGCTCTTGGGAGAGCACAGTCGAGTAAGACATGATTTCTGCCCTCAAGAAACTTCCCAAAGGAGGTTCAGATGCCTTTGACTTGTAGGAGCCATTGGATTTGGCAAGTAGGAGGTCATTGGTGGCCTTTGAAAGGGCAATTTCGGTGGAATGTAGGGGATGGAAGCCAGATTGGAGGGGGGTCAAAAAGAGTGGGATGGTGGGTAGCATAGTGGCTTAAGAGGGAAACCTTAGAGTCATTTAAATTGCCTTTGTTCTGTGAGTGAAAGAAGTTATCTCACCCTCTTTTTGCTAATTGTGGCCTCTGTGTGCCAATTTAGTAGATGCCAGATGTCTTGGATGTAGGGTGTGTGTCTGTTTATTTTTGTACTGTACTCTCCTAAGAATCAGTACAGCACTCTGCACACAGTAAGCATTCAATAAATAGGATTGACTGAATGTAGCCCATATTAACTGATGGCAGTGATACGTGGTGTTCTGTTGCATTCAGTGCCCCTCCATTCTCTCCTGGAGGACCTGTATGTTTCTTGTCTTTTGGCCATAAAGATAATTAGGGAAATTCAGGTTAGAGTTAACAGCCCTGAATTAGGGTTGGTAGACTTCCCTGTAATTCCTAAAAGGGTTACAGAGATCTGGGAATCCTAGGTGTGTGATATCTGCAGAACCTGTTGATCTGCCTGGGCATTACTGTATATCATCAAGCTCTTAGTATGCAATGAAGCCTTCCATCCTTCCTGTTCTCCAACCCTGACCCCCAGGAAATATTAATTACCAGGAGAAGATTGCAGTTGGAAGAAGTCCGCAGAGCTCAGTTAGTTCCCTCTCCCTCTTTCACTCCCTCAGGCAAACCTCTGTAGCTGGGGAATGAGAAGGAGGGGATCAGTGTGAGCCACAGGGAGCAGCCCTGCTCCCCTGCAATTCCTCTGCTGGCTGTTGTTTTCAGATCATCTTTAATGTCCCAGGAACAGAGGGGTTTGTCATTCCAGGAAGGGGCCCCCTTCTATTCATATGAATTAGCCCTGACCTATGCACATCTGTTATCCTCACTGAAGCAAACATCAGTAGTAACATGAACTGGAACAGGCATATCCAAATGATGACCTAAATGATTTCCAAATGAAGCTTGATCATCCAGTGAAATGGAGCCAGCTTTCTCAGCCCAGAAAGGGAAAGTTTCTCGAGCACACACAGTAAGATTTCATGGGAGTGGTGCTGCCCTGTTTGTGGTAGCTTTCTAATAGCTACCTGAGAAGTGCAGGGCATCTCTGTAGAGCAATTAAATCTGTCCAGCTTATTTAGTTCTGTTTCTCTGAACCTTCCTTCCTGATCCATTTGCTTTATGAGAAGCATTAAATTGTTCAGTTGCCAGGAGGCATCTGTTTTTCTCAGCGAGGAAGACTGCCTTTGTCTGGGTGCACCTGAGGAGCTGAGTTGAGTGTCAGGCTTCCAACAACACTGGATGTCAGTTTGAAGACAAGCAGTGGAATCCTGGGTGGTATGTGGTGGTGCAGATGGGGAAATCCCAAAGGGGAGCTAGGAACAGGGAAGAGTGAATCCAGAAAAAAAGATAAGATATGCAGGGTGACCTTTTGTATAAAAATCCAGTGGAATCATTGATCAGGATCATTCCAGATAATGGTGGATCTTATACCATTTAGGAGATGGTCATATTAAGTGCTTGGTTATTCATTGATTTCCCACATTCTTGACCTTCAGAGAGATTTTTTAATTATTACATGTATTATAAGCTATACACATGCAAATTGCCAGCAATTAAATGATAATAATGATAATAACATTGGTTAAATTCTTACTACATGCCAAGCACTGTACTAAGCGCTGGGGTATATACACGATAATCAGGTCGGACACAGTCCCTGTCCCACATGGGGCTCACATTCTAATGAGGAAGGACATTTATTTAAATCCCATTTTACAGATGAGGTAACTGTGACATAGTGAAGTTAAGTGACTTGCCCAGAGTCCCACAGCAGGCAAGTATCAGAGCTGGGATTCAAACCCAGGTCCTCTGAATCCCAGGCCCATGCTTTTCCCACTAGATTATGCTGCTTCTCAAAATGAACTTAACTTCATTTTTAAGTTTTATTTTATTTTATCCTACCATCAGCCCAACCCAGAAGCAAGGGCTGTTTTGCAGGGGCCGGGGGCGGGGGGGGGGGGCGGGGGGGGGGGGGGCGGGAGGGTCAATGTCAGCCAGAGGTTAGGGTGGAGGGGGACTCACTAAATAGTATTTATTGAGCACTTTGTGCAGAGCACTGTACTCAGTACATGGGATAATACAGTACAGCAGAGGTAGTAGACACATTCCCTGCCCACAAGGAGCTTATGGGGGAGGCAGATAGTAAAGTAAATCTTGTTTATGTACATAAGTGCTGAGGGTGGGGTGAATATTAAGTGCTTAAAGGGTATAGTTCCAAATGCAAAAGCAACACAGAAGGGAGAGAGGAGGGGTAAAGATGGCTTAGTCATATATATCTTGGAGGAAGTGGGATTTCAGTAAGGCTGTCAAGGTGGGGAGAGTCGTGGTCTGTCATGTATGAAAAGGGAGTTGGTTCCTGGCAAGACAGAGGACATGGACAAGTGGTAGGTGGTGAGATAGATGAGACTAGATTGTAATTCTAGACTGTAAGTTCCTTGTGAGCAAGGAGCATGTCTACCAACTCTGTTTTATTGTATTCTCTCAAGCACTTAGTACAGTGCTCTGGACACAGTAAGTGCTCAGTAAATATGATGGATTACAGTGAGTAAACAGTAAAGAGACTAAGAAGGAGTGGGCAGAGAAACAGGAGAAGAACCAGGAGAGGCAGTGTCAATGAAGCTAAGTTTGGATAATATTTCCATGAGAAGGGGGTGGTCCACAGTGTTAAAGGCAGTTGAGCGTTCATGGAGGATTAGGATGGAGTAGAGGCCATTAGATTTGATGAGAACATGGTGATCGGTGACCTTAGAGAGGACAATTTGGTGGCGTAAAGAAGGTGAAAGCCAAATTGGAGGGGTTGAGGAGAGAATTGGAGGAGAGGAAGTGGAAGTGGTGGGTATAGACAACTTGCTCAAGATGTTTGGAGAGGAATGGTAGGAGGGAGTTGGGGTGACAGTTAATTGCAGGGAGCCATGGGGTGAGGGAGGGGGTTTTTTAGGGATAGGGGATACCCTGTGCAAGTTTGAAAGCAATGGGGAAAGCCATTGGAAAGGGAAAGGGGGAGAGTTTAAGGAAGCAGGACGGGGAGGTAACACTTTCATCTCTGAAGAGTGTGTAGACAATGAGGGAGGGGTTGGGGTGAGATGGAGAGTTGCTTAAAGTCCCTGACCCAGCCCTGGCCTCCCTCTGTGTTGGGGGGAGCCTTGATTTCAATACCAATAAAGGGCTGAGGCTGATCACATTACTGGTGATGTTTGCGTGGGGAAGGACATGTTTGGATTTGGTTTTGTGATTCTGATAACATTAAATGGTGATAACATGAACGCTTGATAATAGTAAGTGCACCCATTAGTTGCTTAAAGCAAAGGACAGATCCAGAGACAGAATGCCCATATCCAGCCAGAGCATCTGTTTCTTCTGACTGGAGATAGGAGACAGAGCCAAAAGGAGCATTTATGGTGTAAATGATCTAACACAGGGTACTGTACTACCTAATACCTGGAAAAAGAGTCTTCTGGCAGGAATACTGAGATTTGAGAGACTAGAAATGCTACCTTTTAAAAAACAACTTAATGTACTGTAGTGAAACCATAACATGGAGAAGCCTCAGAAGATAATGTTAGCATTTTGTACGTGGAATTGCATCTCCTCAACCCTCTCAATTTTCCAAGATCCCTTGAAAACAACCTCTTGGAGATATTCACTAGCTAATTTCCACCACCACTGGTTGTTCCTTGCCAACAGCCACCCTTACCACTTTCCACACATATACAACCCTCTGTAGTGCCAATCAATCAATCTGTGATATTTATTGAGTGCTTATTGTGGGCAGAACACTATACTAAGCACTAGGGAGAGTACAGTGCAGCACAATTCATAGATACGTTCCCTATCCTCAAGGAGCTTACAGGCTAGAGGGGGAGACAGACTTAGTATAAATTAATAAATTATATATATGCACATATGTACAGCTGAGGATGGAGTGAATATTAAGTGTTTAAAGGGTTCAGATCTATGTGCTTTCGTTTACTGTTATATTGGATTCTCCCAAGTGCTTAGTACAGTGTTCTGCACACAGTAAGTGCCCAATTACAATTGAATGAATGAATATCAGTATTCATACACCCAGTTCTGCCATATCATGTTTTCAATGTGCGTTTTCAATAAAGCGCTGTTAGGAATTAGGAAACATTATTTCGCCAGTGCACATCTCTCTGGATAGGGCATGCGATGCAATGACTGAAGAAACGGTGCTTGTTCACACCCAGTGTTGGTCATTGGGCCATGACTATAGCACAAGTTTTCCTTAATGCAGAGCTTGTCAAGAACTGAGTGGACCTGATTTATTCATTTTTACATACTCTTGCTGTCATCAGTTATGTCTGTATTTTACCTCTGGTTCCCACTGTATAAACATAGCTTATATCACCTGATTCCCTTATTTGATTATAAATTCCAGGATAGGGATAGTGTTTTTTAATTTAATTGTATTTTTCCCAAGCACTTAGTACAGTGGTCCCCTTAGGTGACACTTCCAATTGTATTATTGAATGAATGAATGCACATTCCCACATACAGGACATAGTTCAGTCTCCAAACAATAAAACAGCAACTCACCAAACAATATTGTCTTAATAGGGCTTACAGAAGCTGTAAACCTCCATTATTAAGTTTCATCTTCAAGCAGATCCCATAAATCCCTTCCAAATTTAACAGCCATTTTAAAAGTTTATTATTCATTCATTCATTCATTCAATCGTATTTATTGAGAGCTTACTGTGTGCAGAGCACTGTACTAAGCGCTTGGGAAGTACAAGTTTGCAACATATAGAGACAGTCCCTACCCAACAGCGGGCTCACAGTGTAGAAGGGGGAGACAGACAACAGAACAAACATATAAACCAAATAAAATAAATAGAATAAATATGTACAAGTAAAATGAATAAATAAATAGAGTAATAGATATGTACAAACATATATACATATATACAGGTGCTGTGGGGAGGGGAAGGAGGTAAGGCGGGGGGGATGGAGAGGGGAAGTAGGGGGAGAGGAAGGAGGGGGCTCAGTCTGGGAAGGCCTCCTGGAGCAAGTGAGCTCTCAGTAGGGCTTTGAAGGGAGGAAGAGAGGTAGCTTGGCGGATGTGCGGAGGGAGGGCATTCCAGGCCAGGGGGAGGACGTGGGCCGGGGGTCAACGGCGGGACAGGCGAAAACGAGGCACAGTGAGGAGATTAGCTGCCGAGAAGTGGAGGGTGCTGGCTGGGCTGTAGAAGGAGAGAAGGGAAGTGAGGTAGGAGGGGGCGAGGTGATGGAGAGCCTTGAAGCCGAGGATGAGGAGTTTTTGCCTGATGCGTAGGTTGATTGGTAGCCACTGGAGATTTTTGAGGAGGAGAGTAACATGCCCAGAGTGTTTCTGCACAAAGACGATCCGGGCAGTGGCATGAAGTATGGATTGAAATGGGGAGAGACAGGAGGATGGGAGATGGGAGAGGAGGCTGATGCAGTAATCCAGTCAGAATAGGATGAGAGATTGAACGAGTAGGGTAGCGGTTTGGATAGAGAGGAAAGGGCGGGTCTTGGTGATGTTGTGGAGGTGAGACCGGCAGGATTTGGTGACGGATTGGATGTGAGAGGTGAACGGATTGGATGTGAGGGGTGAACGAGAGAGTGGAGTCGAGGATGACACCGAGGTTGCGGGCTTGTGAGACGGGAAGTATGGTGGTGCTGTCAACAGTGATGGGAAAGTCAGGGAGAGGACATGGTTTGGGAGGGAAGATAAGGCGTTCAGTCTTGGACATGCTGAGTTTTAGATTGCAGGCAGACATCCAGATGGAGATGTCCTGAAGGCAGGAGGAGATACAAGCCTGGAGGGAGGGAGAGAGAGAGAGCAGGGGCAGAGATGTAGATTTGGGTGTCATCAGCATAGAGATGATAGTTGAAGCCGTGGGAACGAATGAGTTCACTAAGGGTGTGAGTGTAGATAGAGAACAGAAGGGGACCGAGAACTGACCCTTGAGGAACCCCTACAGTAAGGGGATGGGAGGGGGAGGAGGAGCCCACAAAAGAGACTGAGAATGAATGGCCGGAGAGATAAGAGGAGAACCAGGAGAGGACAGAGTCTGTGAAGCCTAGGTTGGATAGCATGTTGAGGAGAAGGGGGTGGTCCACAGTGTCAAAAGCAACTGAGAAGTTGAGGAGGATTAGGATAGAGTAGGAGCCGTTGGATTTGGCAAGCAATGGCAATGACCTCCTGGTCATTGGTCACCTTTGAGAGGGCAGTTTCCGTGGAACTATTAAATTATTATTAATTAAATTATTATTAAATTAAATTATTAGATTATTATTCAATTATTAAAAAGGAAGTCTGGGATACTGGTCTTTTTAGTAATATGCCTAATAATTATCCACACTGACCATTGACATCTGGGGGCAAAATGCCGTAATTCTTAGTGTGAAAGTTTGTGTCTTGTACCTCTATCAAGCAAACAACTAATTCTTTGTGCTACTCCACATCCACTCGTGTTAATGCTGGCATCAATCAATCAATGGTATTTAGTACTTACTATATGCAGAGCACTGTACTAAGGACTTGGGAGAATACAGTATAACAGAGTTGGTAGGCACATTCCCTCCCCACAAGTAGCAGGTAGATACAAAATAAGCGTCAGACACAGCCTCTGTCCTACCTGGGGTTCACAGTCAAGCAGGAGGGAAAACATGTATTGAATTCCCATTTTACGGATGAGGAAACTGAGGTCCAGAGATGTTCATTGACTTGCCCAAGGCCCCACAGCAGGCAAGTAGTGAAGTGAGGATTAGAACCCAGGTCCACTGGGCCACTCTGCTTTCTCTGAGGCTTGTCTCAGTTCTGAACCACACACCAAGTTGGTCCTTGAAGGACCCAGAGCCCTTCTGGAGTCTTAGATCAGGGGAAAAGAGCTGATGTAAAGTAAGTTTGTATCAACCCCAAAAAGGGCAGGGGTGTTTTTGTCAATAAAATGAGATTAGGACTATTTAACTATTGGCCAGAAAGGGGTTTTACTGTGGATCCACTTCCCTTAAATCTCTGCACGTATCAGTCTTGCCATCATCCCAATCCCACCCCCAGAGCCAGGGATGCACACTCCCCGGGAAGGAGGGGAGGGGACACAATCAGATGTGGGTGATTTCCTCTGCCCCATACCCTGCAGAGCTTTAATCTGGACCTTGATGAGACCATATGTCTTCTTGAGTATTTTTGAGCCAGTGATTAACCATTAGGATTTCCATGAAGTTCTGAAACTGGCCCCAATGAATACTGAATTACAGAACATTGTGAAATGCACATTCATATAATCAATCAATCAATCAATCCTATTTATTGAGTGCTTACTGTGTGCAGAGCACTGTACTAAGCGCTTGGGAAGTACAAGTTGGCAACATATAGAGACAGTCCCTACCCAAAAGTGGGCTCATATGTATATATATATATATATATATATATATATATATACACCTTATAAACCTGAATTTCACAACTTTCTCTGGTATATAATCTGCTAAGCACTTAATATGTGTTGAGCACTGGTCTAAGCACTGGGGTAGATATGAATTCAGGGTAGACACAGTCCCTGTCCTACATGGGACTCAGTCTAAATTGGAGGGAGGAGGATTTAATCCCCATTTTAAAGAAGAGGTAACTAAGACACAGAGAAGTTAAAGTGACTTTCCCAAGATCACACAGTAAGTAATTGGCAGAACTGGGATTAGAACCCAGGTCCTCTGCCTCCCAATGCCATGCTCTTTCCACCAATCAATCTAGGGGAGAGCATCCCTCCTGTTATATTAAAGAAACAGTTAAAAGGAAATTTGGAGTGAAATTTAAAGCATAAGGTAAATTCAATAGAGTGGGAAAATAGTTCCCTCCCTAACAGAATTTTCATTCTTAAAATGCACTTTCCTCCTTCCCTCACTTCATTTTCCATGAATCACACTCCTCTAATTTTAAAGTTTGGGATTTGAACAAAGTGACAAGAAAGTGAGTGCACTGTTAATTCTTTATCTCTACAAAGGAGCCCTGCACAAGCCTCCTTTGTGCTCTTCTGTAAATCTGTAATTTCATTGTTGATCCACCTAACGAATTGCTGGGCTCACTGACCATCTGCTCTTTTGTGGAGTTATGCATCATGAACTAGCATTTGCCATTTGAGCTATTGGCTTGTATAAACACATCCTGAGAGTGGTTTTGCACTGCTGTTTTGGGAACCATTTAATCTGAAGTCTGGGAGTTTTAGCAGCAGGGCAAAGGGCATGTGATACTGTTCTTGGTCCAGGTGTGGGTCCTAGCTAGAATAATAAATCCAACCAGAGTGGCAATGTGTAGGATCCATTTTCCCTCAAGTTCAGAACCATGAAGTGCTTCATCTTTCAAAGCCTCTACAATATCGTGGGACTTGGAGGTATTTGGGAATTGAGTGTGTCCTAATGAGTTGGAAGCGGAGACTCTCGTGAGGCTCAAACTTCCAGGTGTCTGCATGAGAACACATTAGCCTCTGGTTGGCAGAGTGGGGCGAATCCTGCTCGCTCTGGTGGGAGCTTTTGGTTGGAGTGTCGGAGTCAGCACCAAAAGGTGATCAGGACATGGCCCTGGCTTCATGAAACTTTAATTTATAACCGGGTATGCCACTGTTACTGTGGGAAAATCAGTCAGTTTCTCTTTGTTGTGAACCTCCCCCATCCCTTAAATGGTGTGTTGTCTTTCGAAGGAGTGTTTTCGTAATCTGGAGGTTTGTAACCAGAGGCACAAGTGTCCCAAGGTATTCTTCAGCTTCTGCTGCTGCTGAGCTGTTTTCCGCTGAGCTCTGAGGCAGCAAGAACTTCCAAGTACCCAAGCAGCAACTAGGAAGATAAACTCATTTGCCCCCACTGCTAGTATCCTTCCAGACTCTTTCTCTGCACCATCAGAAGCTTGAGGAAGATAGGGACAGCATCAGGCCACAACACTGATTTTGACTGATTATTGCTGCCTGTGTCCCCTCAGCTCCAGCTCAAAGCTGTTCAGGTTCATGTGGTTACGGGTGAAAGAGAGTGGGTGGGATACTAGGAGAAACCTAGGGTTTTGACAATCTCCATCACAATTAAGGGACTCAAGAAGATTCAAAAACATAATTTAAATACATTTCTTTTAATCACTCCCATTTTCTGGGAAACTCAGGACACATTTTTAAAGTCCAGAGCCAACTTGTAAACTATAGTTAACACCTGAAAATGTTTCTAATGAAAAATCCAACCTTGAGACTTTGATGCCCTAGTTAAATGCATATATTTCCTAGACTGGAAATTTTGTGAAGGACAAAAGAGTTTTTAGCCAGCCTTTCAGAGAGCCACTTGATTGAATGTGATGAACCTCTAACAGTAAAGGCAGCTTCTTATATTTTGTATTCTGTGGTGCCTCATGGGAAGAGTGGACTGGTAATACATCCCTCAAAAACTAAAGGAATAAGTGTGGACAGGTAGAGCCAAACATATCATCATAGTAAAATAAATTTAAGGTGTAACCTCTTTCACTCCTTATTTCTCCTTAAGCTTTCTTGTGGTTGTACAGGATTTAGCAAAGAATCTCTTCCCAAGGTTCTGTTTTGATTTCAAAGTGGAAAACCTTATAAGAAATTGCTTTCCCCTTTAGAGGCCTGTCTCAAGAAAACCAGTTCCAGTACTTCTTTCCCCACTCTGCTTGGTGCCTGCTTGTCTCTTTAGTAAGTGAACTTTTCTGAATTAAGGAGGTGCAGAAAATGTGACTTAGAAAGCTTGTTTCTTGCCCTTACCCTGTCGTGCTTTGTTTTTATTTAAAAAATTCTTCTTCCTCTCCTCATGTGTGCTTCTTTGTTCATGATGCCCAGCACACAGTTCTTCTACAATGCTGGAGCTGCATTTTGGATAATAATAATAATGATAATAATAGTGGCATTTGAGCACTTACTATAACCCTGCAATAAGGAAAACTAGTATTGTAGAGTGTCTAGAACAACACCACATGCACACACACAGCTTATTCTTTCAACATCTCTTTGTCTTCCATCCACTTAGATGCATGTTGTCAGAAGAGCATCCCTGATTTCCTAAGAACAATCTCTCCACAACATGTAGTGAAAGCACATGTTCTAATAGAATAGAGGCCACTGGGGTATGGCCTTATAAAACCAGTGGTGGGCCAGCGTTGAATGATTTGTCACCTAAGACCCTTGGTCCTAGGACCTAAGGCCTGAATTTTGCGGATCCATATTGTGCTTAGAACTATTTGAGCAGTCAGACCAGGAAGCTCTGGGAAAAGGTGGAAGACCAAATGTGAAGGGACCCAATTCTGCCGGCTCAGGCCCCGAGAGAGAGCTGTGAGGTCTGATGACTTTCAGGGAATGCTTTTGCCTTGACTTGGAATGAGTCATCTGCAGATGTGCCCATTTTACATTGCAGTTTAATACCTTTGTTTAAAAATGTTCTTTTTCAAGACAAATGTGTTAAAGCAGATGTTTCCAGTGTAACAAAAAATTTGTATAATCTATAAACAACTAACATCTGTTAGAACTCATTATACAATGTGAAAATAACTGTTAGCAGTACGTTGTCTATACAAACACTTTATACATAGATAGGTATTTATACACATTTACCCTAATTTAACAGTAAAGTAGATGCATATATGCTTTTATATGCCAGTGTTTGAAATAAAAATTTTAATCAAAGGGCTTTTGTTTTGACATACGAAAGCTAAAACTATATTTGGTTTTAGAGGCATTTACAGAATGCTGTTTGATGAATATCATAATTAAAGCTGCATCTAAGTTTAAAATACAAACCACAACAAAAGAGTGGTGCATAATAATGAAGGAAACTAGTACTTCATTTCTAGAGGAATGTATTGCCCAGAGATTTATTAACATTGTGTCTTTGGAAGTACAAGTTTGGCCAAGTACAGGATCTCTTCAAAATTCTGCGTTTGTGACTTTCAAATCAAATTTAATTGTTTGGAATTTGAGCTTGTTTATTTTTGGCAAATGCGACTTCCTCTTTTCTAAGAAAATTGACTTATAAAACGTCTCATAAGTTTTTTTGGACATCAAAGAGTTCTTTCAAAAAACCCCAAAACTTTAATGACTTAAGTGTAAATGAATCAGAAATACATAAATTCAATTTCCCTGAAAGTCTCCTGGGCAGAAAGTTGAGGGGGAAAGTGTCTTGCAAATGTGTTCTCATTTGTATTGAACACGCAACATTTGAAAACTCACTAAAACTTAGCTAGACTTTCCCATTGCCATGTTTTGGGGCCTCTCACAAATCCGTTTCTGGCAGATGCTTCAAGTGGGATTTCACAATTTCAAATTCCCTCTCTATTAAAATCCATCTCTAGAAAGTTTAATTAAGAAAAAAACCACCGAGGACAAATACTCCGTTATTGGAAGACACAGCACACACATTTCTCTCATTGAGCTGGAGGTGGAAGTCACCTCCAGATTTTGGCAACAATATCAGACCAGAAGGCCCCGGATCAAGAACAAGTTGAAAAGCAAATTGAGAGACTCATTTGAAAAAATCATCCTGACAGAGGTTCTGCCATGAACCACTGGTGTGATTGGTGAAAAGCCACTCTGTGAGTCAGGAAAGAGAAAAAAACTTTTCCATACAGAACAGAACTCAGTCTGTAAGTTATGTCTCCTCACACACAGCAGCGCAGACACAGTGTTGAGCTGTGTTCCCTGCATTTGAACACTAAGTCGGGTGTTCCAACTGTATGTGCTGAGACAAAACTTCTACCTTTTGGGACATTTTCTTCCCTGAAATGTCCTTTATCTTTTTGCATTTTTTTTAACAAGTTGTTTCTAGCCAACTTTTCCACCCAAAGCAGAGTGAAGAAGCCAAGGCTCCTTGGCTCAACACAAGAGGAGAGAGTCAGTTGAACAGGCAGTGGTATTTGAGACCCCCCTGTAGGTACAGAGCACTGAACTAGATGCCTTGTGGTGTTCATTACCTGCAACAGATTCTTGCCCTAAAAGTTCAGATGTCAGAGGAATGGGCCAAGGCCAGGAATCAAAATGGCACAAAATCAAAATTGCCTCGGGCATCAATAGTTGGTGCTCATTGGAGGGAGAGGGGCAGAGCAGGTCTGAAATAAGGGGGAGCTGAAGGGGAGCAGCAGGAACTTAGAGGAGCAGGATTATGGAACTGCTGCTCTCCTCCCACTCTTCCCACCATCACACTAATCCTACTATCCCTTATCAATCAATCATCATCAATCGTATTTATTGAGCGCTTACTGTGTGCAGAACACTGTACTAAGCGCTTGGGAAGTACAAGTTGGCAACATATAGAGATGGTCCCTACCCAACAGTGGGCTCAGAGTCTATCTTAGCTGTTCCCTTTCTTCTTCCAGTCTCTCCCTCCATTCCCCACATCCACTCCTCCCTCCCTCTCCAGAATTCTCCTGCAACCCCTTACCCCTTCCTCTCCCTTTCCTCACCCCTGCAGATTTCTCAACCCTCCCCACCACATACACAGCTCTGTCATTCTACCCATATGCCCACCCACCCTCTGCTCCCATTATCAGATTCAACAAGGTATTTCATGATCAAACTGTTGATGATCTAGCTTTCATCATCTCTTTCTGACATAAAAGGAGACCTTGAAATAATTGTGATGGATTGAGGAGGTTTTGTTGTTACAGAGCAACAACAAAACCTCATTTGTACCTTCCAAGAGCTTATCATTTAGGAAGGCAGGAACTATATAAATGTAGAAATAAGCATAAAGCAAAAACAGCCAAATATATAAGTAGATAGATGTGTAAAGCTATAAATATTAGAAACATAGCAATATTGGATGTCCACATGAAACAAAATTAAAAATGTAAAATTAGAAAGCAATCCAGCAGACCTCTGCAACATAATGAGGCAAACATTGCCAGTCTCTTTTGTAATCTATCAAAAGGGGGAGTCATTTTATTTGGTTTTCATCACAGTCCTTCTGAAAAATGCTAGATTTATTAGAGAAGAGGCTGTAAGTCTGTGACTGTACTTCCTGATTGGTCCAGGAGTCCTGACTATGATCATCTGATATCTCAGGATAAAGGGGCCTGCCCTGAAGCCTCCCAGAGTGTCAGGCACTGGGGTAGAGAGCCCAAAATTAGGAGTTGAAGAAGCTTAGGAAGCTCACCGTCTGTCAAAAAATACTGAAATACAAAGACTGTAAGCTTGTCATGGCCAGGGAATGTGTCTGTTATAGTTTTATTGTAATAATAATAATAATGGTATTTGTTAAGTACTTACTGTGTGCAAAGCACTGTTTTGAGCTCTGGGGAGGTTACAAGGTGATGAGGTTGTCCCATGGGGGACTCACAGTTTTAATCCCCATTTTACAGATGAGGTAACTGAGGCCCAGAGAAGTTAAGTGACTTGCCCAAAGTCACACAGCTGATGGTTGGCAGAGCTGGGATTTGAACCCATGACCTCTGACTCCAAAGCCTGTGCTCTTTCCACTGATCCACGCTGCTTCTCCAAGCACTCCCTAGCACTTAGTACAGTGCTCTGCACACAGTAAGTGCTCATTAAATACAATTGACTGACTGATGTCAGTATCCCTGAACCAGGCACCAAAGAGACAAGGCTAGTAGTAGTATGTGGCCAAAGTGTAAGCCTCTCCATTAGAGAGGAGGTTCCGTGTGGGCAGGAAATGTGTCACCTGTTTTTTGTACTTCGTAAATGCACCAAATGGGCACTCAATTAATCCTGCTCCCCTTCCTTCTCCTCCTCTTCCTCCTCCTCCTCGCACTTTGTCTTAAGCTTTCCAAAACCACCAAGGCAAGACCCCTTTCAGCACTGAGCATTTGATTTGCCCCATAGAAAATTATAGGTAACAGATTCTACTAAATATTCTCTCTTTACAAGCACACTTGTCTGAAATAGACAGAATTCAAATTTATGGAGCTTTACAGCATCCAAATATGTTGCTTTCAATAACCACAGTGGCTGGACTAACTGGAAGGAGCCTTCTGGGGCTGAGGAACCTCCAACCCTTGGTCTCTGGTGTTTTTCTTTTTCAAAAGGCAAGTAGAGATAGGGAGATGCTCCCCCTTGCTCAGTTTTCACAGTAACAAACCTTTCCCTTGTGACACTTTTCCTCTTCAGTGAACAGCTGCAGCCATTCCTTAGAATGGGAGCCAGGAAGGAATTCCCTCAATGTCTCCCTCAGCCTCTCCAGGAGAGCCAGGGAAGTGTGGGAAATCCCATTGCTTTTGTGCCTTCTTCTCCCTGTTGAGGCAGGGCCCTGCACAGCTGGCAATGACCACCCCTTTGCAGCTGTTTTTAGTCTTCCCAACTTGGCCTAGTCAGGTGTTCAGGGTAGGAAGTGCTGCCATAACCAGGCCTGTGAAGGGGTCTGCCCCCTCCCCAACTTGGCCACAGTTTGCCCTCCTTCCCACCCCCCTCACTCTAGGTGTGGCATGTGTTCAAGATGCCAGAGCATCTGTCCAGTGGCACCAATGTTGGGAGTGGAGGGGGGACTGGAAAGCAAAGGTTTTCAACAGGCTACTGCCTTGTCTATAGAGCCAACAGGCCCTGTCTGTAGGATGCAGATGCCTCAACCCATATTTCTGCTAGAACCTTTCTTTCCTCCTATTCCAATCCTGCTGGCCTGGGACTGCATTTTGTATGGGATGCCTGCAGGCCAGACACTCATGTTACACACAGGTCAATGCCCCATGTGGTCTTAATAGGTTTCCCAGGCTACAGCTGCTATGGAACTCAGGTTTTTTTGGTTGTTGTTGTTGTTCTTGTTGTTCTTGTTGTTTTTTGTCAAGTAGTAATGCCAGAAAATATCTGTCTTCCATTTCCCCACCATGGGGATCATTTGGGGAAGAAGCAAAACAAACAAAACCCCAACAACATTGTGCTTGTGAGGAATCACTTGCATGGGGGCTGGTGGCAGTGAACCCTTCCAGAGGAGGGACTTCCTGCTGAAATGATGAGGTCTGTATTGTGATGAGAGCTGCCTGTCGAAATCCACCATTGCTTGGCACCTGTGCACTAGACAATTGTCCAACCAACTTGTTAGAATTCGAGGTGTCATCCAAACAGATGGAAAGACGCAGAGGCAGCCAGCAGACCATAAATGAACGTTCAGTGTGGGTGTTGAGGCTGAGATCTTGAGCCAGGTTCAGACAGATGCCTGGATGGCTATTGGCGTGGAACGTCTCTGGGCATGAATGGGAGGCACTGTCAACAATCTGATTCTCTGCCTGATTATTTTAATGAGAAAAGTTAAATAGTACCACTAGGCTGGGACGTTTTCCCTCCCACCATTGACATTTTTCACTTCTTAAGCCCACCAAATTAAAGTCCTACACTTCAGAGATTCTGTCTTAAGGTGCCATGGATGCCTGGGCCACTAAAGATGGGTCCCCGCCTGTTGTTCAGTAGGATTTCTCCTTGGTCCTCTCAAGTTTCCCCTCTCTTGAACATTATCAGTAGGCTACCGACTCCGTGAATGGCTGGTCCGGGTTTCTCTCTTTCAACTCCCTCTCCCCTTCTCTGTCTTTCCCCCAGATCCTATGCTATCCTGGGTGCCAGAAAAGCCAACTGTAGTTTCCCTATCCTCAGCTGCCCCTCTCTCAAAAAGACTGTACTCTGGCTGAGCCACCACAGAACCAATCAGGGCTAAGAAAAGGGAAGTATGCTGAGGGGAGAGGCTCCTTAACCAGTTCACTGGAAATGCTCAGTTCCCCCACTGCCACCAACTCTCATGGGTTTCCCATTAGCCCATAGAAAGCAGCTCTGAAGGGGTGAGGGAACAGAGGCTGACTTGTCAAGGACTTGGAACCTGCTTGTGAAGAGGACCAATAGCCTACACCCTCTCTGCCTCCTTCACCGTCAACACCTTCATCCCTAGACAGCAAATCCCACAGCAGGCCCAGAAGCCTAATTGCATGCGCCATTAGTTATTACAAAAACCTGCTGGTCTCAGCTCCGCAACATTGCCAAGATCCGCCCTTTTCTCTCCATCCATACCGCTACCCTGCTCGTTCAAGCTCTCATCCTATCCCGTCTGGACTACTGCATCAGCCTCCTCTCTGATCTCCCATCCTCGTGTCTCTCCCCACTTCAATCCATACTTCACACCGCTGCCCGGAATGTCTTTGTCCAGAAACACTCTGGGCATGTTACTCCCCTCCTCAAAAATCTCCAGTGGCTACCAATCAATCTGCGCATCAGGCAGAAACTCCTCACCCTCGGCTTCAAGGCTGTCCATCACCTCGCCCCCTCCTACTTCACCTCCCTTCTCTCCTTCTACGGCCCAGCCCATACCCTCCGCTCCTCGGCAGCTAATCTCCTCACCGTGCCTCGTTCTCACCTATCCCACCGTAGACTCCCGGCCCACGTCATCCCCCTGGCCTGGAATGCCCTCCCTCCCAACATCTGCCAAGCTAGCTCTCTTCCTCCCTTCAAGGCCCTACTGAGAGCTCACCTCCTCCAGGAGGCCTTCCCAGACTGAGCCCCCTCCTTCCTCTCCCCCTCGTCCCCCTCTCCTTCCCCCGGTCTTACCTCCTTTCCTTCCCCGCAGCACCTGTATATATGTATATGTTTGTACATATTTATTACTCTATTTATTTATTTATTTATTTTACTTGTACATATCTATTCTATTTATTTTATTTTGTTAATATGTTTGGTTTTGTTCTCTGTCTCCCCCTTCTAGACTGTGAGCCCACTCTTGGGTAGGGACTGTCTCTATATGTTGCCAACTTGTACTTCCCAAGCGCTTAGTACAGTGTTCTGCACACAGTAAGCACTCAATAAATATGATTGATTGATTGATTAGAAAATAATGAGATATCTCCCCCCCGCATACCCTGAAAAGCAAATGTCTTTTTCCTGGTTCAGAAATAGCTCATGGTAAAAGGTCAGGATTGTGCTGATAACCGGATGTTGAGGATGTGAAGTCTTCTACATCTTTGTTTGATTTTGCATTTTGGTGGTGAGAGCTATGAAAATGCAATGTAGCCATCTGCAGATGCTGTCTTGTGGAAAGGAGAAAAGGGCAGCAGTATAAAAGATTTCACAACTTTTAACCAGATGACAGAAAGACATCTGTGCAAAATGTTCATGGCTCCTTTATGAATTGAGCATCTCTCAAATATGGGTTTTTATTTTACACTGCAAATGTGTGTGGATAAGTTTTTACTAGGACTCTTCTACTTTATTTCACAAAAATGGTACTGGGGCAAAATTGCTGCTTTGGGAGAAAAGAACATTGTATGTTGCTTTTTTCATAGGTGCGGTGAAGTCTTTTTTGATATTGTCCATTGTAGAGTTAAAGAAAATAATCAAATCCTCCTAAGGAGAGCAGATGTCAGGCCTAGCAATGTACCATTTTCCTGCCAGCAGTATTGGTGATGCATCTTCAGAGTGTGCTAACTGTGGCCTCCTCTTAGAGACATAACTGGAATGTGACTGGGCTGTATCCAGGGTTCTGGATCCAAAAGACAGAGCCACACTAATGGAGAGTCCCTGAACATTGGACAGCATACTTCCAAAATGGTATCAGAGAGAAGAGAGATCATGTAAAGAAAACTTATGAAATGGATTGAAAACCCAAGGAAAGAATAATTTACACTCAGTTCTTCATCTTCATGCAAGATGGAAATTCACCCAGCTGTCTATTGAGAAGTTCTCACCAGATTTTTGGGCCTCAGTTATTTTTGTTGGTCATGCAGAGAGGGGCAATCAATCAGTCATATTTATTGAGCGCAAACTGTGTGCAGAGTGCTTGGGAGAGTACAATATAGCAAGAGTTGTTAGGCCTGTTCCCTGCTCACGACGAACTTACAGTCTAGAGGGAGGGAGGTGTGCTTCTAGCTAGCAAGGAGGAGGGGCAAGAGGCATAGTATAGGCAGTGCTGTAGGCTTTCAGGGTGGTGGGGAGAGGTGTTGGTCTTATTTCCTATCCCATGGTGGCCTCAACTGCATCTTTGTGAGGAGCCCATAAAGCTGGGTCAGGGACGAGATGAGACAAGAGAAGCAGCATGTCTTAGTGAGCCTGGGAGTCAGAAGGACCTGGTTCCAATCCCTGTTCTGCTACATACCTTGGGCAAGTCACATCACTTCTTTGTGCCTCCTTTACCCCATCTGTAAAATGGGGATTAAGAGTGTGAGCCCAATGTGGGACAGGGACCGTGTCCAACCTGATAAATTTGAATCTACTCCAGTGCTTAGAACATTGCTTGGCACATAGTAAGCACTCAACAAGTACCATAATTATTACTAATTATTATTATTATTATTGTCTAATGTGTGGGATTGGCAGGGCCATTGGACACCTGGCCTAATGAGCTCCCCAGAGCCAACCTATGATGGGTCTGATTCAGGTCTGATCCCTGCATCAGAGCCAGACTTGCTCAGCCTCCTGGAGGTTCAGCAGACAAGGTGATCTGGACCTGGGCCAGTTCTCCACAGAAGCACTACACTGGAATGGGCCCAACAGGCACTAAGAGAGACAAGAGTGAGTGTGGGGTTTTTAGAATGGGGGTGTCAGAACAACCTTGAGGATACAAACCTATAATGGTTTGTAGGTCCCTAAGTCCTAGGGGGAAGGGAAAAAGAGTTGAGATTTCTCTAACAAGATGCTCATTGATACCTGTAACTGGAGTGAAAGATTAAAACTCAGGGGACCCAGCTCAGAAAATGTATATCCGAGTAAACTGACCTCCCTTAAAATGAAAAAGAATGTATTTAAACCTTGTTATTCCAAAAATGTTCCACGTTTTAGCTTAGTTTGTTTTTCTGCTGCTTTTTTAACAGACCTACTAGGAGAAATTTTATGTTTTATATTTCAAAATCCGGGAAGTGGCATTTCAAAATAGTGGCTGTGACTTACCCCAAGAAAACAATTCGTTCCTTCTACTTAAATGCTATCTGCAGTAGTGTCTGCCTCATTTTTTTCTCATTGCTTGAATATTTAGATCTTGCTACTCAAGATGCTTGAGATCCGTATATAACCTGAGAAAGGGTACTCTTTATTTTTCTCAAGCAAGGTTAACTATCAAACCCACCCCTGATTCACTCCCTCATCTTCACTCCAGTGAAATAAAGAACATAAAACAGGCTTTCTTTCCCTGCCTTGTTCAAAACTTTGTTCCTCCTCTATCCTCAGTTCTCAGTCCTGGCCCCCTCTAGAACCCCTGGTTTGTGGCCGATTGTGGAGGCTTGGAAAAACCTTAGGGCTCATTGAGGGGTGGCTAGGGACTGCCAACTATGAGGAACAAGTAGCCAAGTGGAAAGGGCATGAGCCTGGGAGTTAGGAAACCTGGATTCTCGAGCCAGCCCTGCCACCTGCCTGCTGTGTGACCTTAGGCAAGTCAGGTAACATCTCTGGGCCTCACTTTCCTCCTCTGTAAAATGGGAATTAAATTCCTGTTCTCTTTCCTGCTTAGACTGGTAGCCCCATGTGGGACAGGGAATGGGTCCAATCTGGTTGAATTGTGTCTACCCCAAAATTTAGTACAGTGGTTGGCACATAGTAAGAGCTAACATATCACAGTTATTATTGGAAAAACAGGAATGACAGAAAGTACAACTTCTGCTTTCCTTGACTTGGGACAAACTTGCTGTCACTGTTCCTGGCTCCCCTTACAGTTGGGTCCAGGCTTTTCCGATCACACCATGCTACATATTGTACAGAGTATTCACTCTAATGTTGCCGGAGAATACCAGTGTCATAATGGGAGGCAGTCCTGTTAGTGGATAGAAAATTGGGGTTAGACCCCAAATCTCGCCCTAGCTCTGCTCCAGATTCAGCAGGAGACCCATACAAATCCCTCAGTCCCTAACCTGCAGCGATGTGACTTAAGTGACTTGCCCAAAGTCACACAGCCGACAAGTGGCGGAGCCGGGATGAGAACCCATGACCTTTGACTCCCAAGCCTGTGCTCTTTTCACTGAGCCACGCTGTTTCTCTACAGACCTGAAGACCTGGCAGCCCATCTCGACCAGTTAAGGATCTAAGTATCTTACGTTTTCTGCATTGAAGTTGAAGAAAACTGAGGCAGACATTAATTCAGTTGGCATTAAGAAGCAGCATGGCTTAGTGGATAGAGTACAGGCCTGGAGTCAGAAGGACCTGGGTTCTAATCCCAGCTCTGCCACTTGTCTGCTGTGTGACCTTAGGCAAGTCATTTCACTTCTCTGTGCCTCATAAAATCGGGAATAAGACTATGAGCCCTATGAAAGACAGGGACTGTCTCCAACCTGATTACCTTATATCTACTCCAGTGCTTAGAATGGTGCATGACACAAAGTAAACTCTTAACAAATACCATTATTATTATTAGTAGTAGTAGTAGTAGTAATTGGACTTTCATCTTGGGTAGCCTTCATTGTAGAATCAGTTCCATTGGCTATCAGTGGGGTCCCCAGCCTTTATCAGCTTGATGCTACATAGAAAGAAACATGGCATTCAATTCTTAGCTCTTCCCAACTAAAATGATGCATATTTTTTGGTTGGTTTTATTGTAAAACCCCAAAGTGAGTGCCTTCCTACCATTTATTCCAGGAAAATAGAGAGACACTGGTATGTTCTCTCTATCAGTGTCCTAGGCAGATGATATCTAGATTTTTCTCATTTATATGTTGTTTACATTTTCAGCCAAATACTGTAAGTTCTTGATTTAAGCATAAAGTTGAAAATTTGGGCAAAGACAGTTTTCTGAATCAGTCTGAAATAAATGAAATACTGGTTTTGTTCCCTAACATGTCTTCCCCTGCTGATAAACGAACAGGTGTATAATTAAAGCTATAGAAGTGCTTTTTATTCACATTGAAATTGCCACAAACACTCCAAGTTCTGTTTCTTATGCCCTCCCTCAGCATTTTATCATGCTTTCTACACAATATATTAACATAAGGAAATGAATGTCTTATAATTTTAAATGTTTCATTCTATATGAGTCAGGGAGGATATTTTAAGGGAGAAGAAATGTAAATAGAAGGAAATTCTTAAGCAAGATTATTGATATGACAGGACTAAAGAGCTTGGGATTCTGTGAAAAGTGCCTCTTTTCATCCCTTTAATAAGTCCATTACTTGCACTTGGGCATATTTTAAGGCCCTTTTCATGCTGAATCTAGAGTTGAGCATGCTTTGCATTTCAAGCTTTGTCTATGAATCAGTAGAAGCCAAAGTTATTTCTGCTTTAAAATAACAGGAGCCGGGAACAGCTAATCTCTTTTCATTCTGAGTTCCTTACATTATTTTACTGGACAAAGTTTGTGTTGGCTACAAAACAGGGCATTCACAAAATCTATGAGAAGGAATTTAGGTAAGAATGAAGCAGAGATTGTAGGATGCATAAAGACTCCGTCTCTTAAGGCCATTAAGAAATTCCAAATCTGCACTATTTTGAATAGTGACATTAAATTAGCCTTGCTAATTTCAGTAATTCAAGCTGATAGCTGAGTTTACAAATCTACCCAAGGAGACCTTCCCATAATTATAATCTCAATGTGCTTTTCAGCTAAGGTGAGTCGATATAAAACAAGTGAAAGAAAAATGCTGTCTCTGTGCCGCCTTTTAGAGAAGGTCTCTAAAGAGGAGTTATATGACTGCCCTGCATCTCTAGGGCTTTTTTTCCTACTCTGGGTCATTAAATTCATTTTTCCTTCCTCTAGTAAGAACTAGAAACAGAGGCATGCAAGATTTTGCCCTCTCTTGCCTCTTCTCAGCTGAGCCCTATGACTGTTTTTGTCTGTTTTTTAATTGTGTAGTTTTAAATGACAATCTTTGGGGGAATAAAAGACCATCTAGAATTTATTTTTCTTATGTTTTGTGAAAAAAATGTGCCCTTCAATCGATGGAATGCTGAAAGAATAAACTGAGAGGCTGGCAGGGAAGACCCAGGGGGAAATAGAACTTAATTTGCAAAGGAGTCTCTGTTTAAAAGCCGTTAAATGAACCCTCTGTGATTGGCAACTCACAAGACGTTAGAAAAATTGAGGAGGTGAATTTTGAAAACATTGTGTGAAAAGATTCTTGCAAAAACAGAAGGAAAAAATATTTGAAAAGGTTTAACGTTTCATTAGACTAGCAGGCGTAAATCACTGCCTCTAATACTGGTTTCTGCTGGACACTAACTAAAAGGTTCATTGAAAACAACCATTTGAATGCTGAGTAAGGGGGCACATTTTGGAAATCCAGTCCTTATGTGACAGGATAATTTATGTTACCTATTTCCTGTACATGCAGTCAACAAAACAGAAAACCCAGGACATTTCTAAGAAAGATTTAGAAAAGAAGCCAGAAATAAAAATTAGTGAAAGATTTTTCTGAGTTTTAGCAAAAGCATTTTTCCAGACAATAGCCTAATGTTTGTGTTTTTCAAGTTTAATAGGACTTTGGTAATAAATAACAAAATGCAGTCTGCTTAAAGGTTTAGGGATATAAAGCTCCTTGAGTCATTCCAGTGTCTAAAGCACTGTGCTGACTCAGTCCCTAAAATTCATCTTTTTCTGACATTCCACAAAGCTGTCCATGTGGAATCTTTATTTTGATTTCCCCACAAAGTGGTTCTTTTTCCCAGAATGCCGAGTTTCTCAAAATGGCCTCTTTTGAGCCCATGTATCTTTTAGGGCTGGAGTGTGTTGCCAAAAATGAAGGAATAAGGATTGAAGGTCATTGGTGTGGGAGATATTTGCAAAGTACAGCAGCACTGGCCGAGGAAAGCTTATATATAAAATTGAAAAGGATCAGCAATACTTAGGTATTACAGAGAGAGTCTTTAGGGAGAAAAAAGTTTGTGAATCATAGCCAAAATCCAAATAGTTGTTGGCCAAGAAGGAACTGCGGTCTAATCCTGTAGCTCATGTGTAGAAAGTCTGAGTAATTCTCCAGTCTCCCTATAGAGAAACTAAAAGTGACTAGTGACTTAAAGAAGCTTTTCTTACTCCCTAATCTACTAACCACAAAAAAAAGTTTCCCAAATTCCACACATCCTGGAGAGAGTTTGTTGAGACAAAGTCAAAGGCACATTAAAGTAAAAATTTTTGATTTAGAACAAATCTATCTTTAATCTTTGTAATCCCTTTAGTAAATTACTTTGTTGAATAAATTTGCAAACCAGATTACAGTTTGCTCATTTTGATTTTCCATTGACATTATAATTCTCTTCCCTTGCACAGTTGTGGATTTACATACTAAACAGTGAACACCATTATGGATATTAATGCTATCTGACCTTTTGAATAATTACATTGATTGTCTCACAACAGAAACTTTGAAAGTGTGTCACACACTTTCGGAAGTGTGTCACACACTTTCGGAAGAATGTCACAGACTACATCCATTTAATACATTTTGTAGGAGACGTGGAGGCATCAGAATTTAAAAATTGGGTAGAACAACTAACCCTGAATTCAAACTGAATTGAACATAAAAAAGACAAAAATTCCAGTGATTGCCTATCCATCTCTGCATCAAACAAAAACTCCTCACTGTTGGCTTTAAAGCACTCAATCACCTTGTCCCCTGCCACCTCACCTCACTACTCTCGTACTACAACCCAGCCCTCACACTTGGCTCCTCTAATGCTAACCTTCTCACTGTGCCTCGATCTTGCGTATCTTGCCGCTGACCCCTTGCCCACGTCCTGCCTCTGGCATGGAAAGCCCTCCCTGCTCAAATCTGACAGAAAATTACTCTCCCCCCTTTTCAAAACCTTACTGAAGACACATCTCCTCCAAGAGGCCTTCCCTGACTAAGCCCCCCATTTCCTCTTCCCTCACTCCCTTCTGACTCACCCTGACTTACTCCCTTTTTTCATCCCCCCTCCCAGCCCCAAAGTACGTATGTAGTTTATTTATATTAATGGCTGTAGCCCCCGCCCCCCCAACCCTCCTGAACTGCAAGCGCACTGTGGGCAGGGATTTTGTCTGTTGATTGTTGTATTGAACTCTCCCGACTGCTTAGTATAGTGCTTTGCATACAGTAAGTGCTCAATAAATCTAATTAAATGAATGAATTACAGTCTCCAAACAAATGGAGGGATAGAAGAAACAGGAAAGAGTGACACCATACCTGAGGCCTAAATTCATCAGTGAGGAGGAGACAACATAGAATTATAAGGCTGGAAAGGAATAATAATAATGATGGTACTTGTTAAGCACTTACTATGTGTGAAGCACTGTTCTAAGCACTGGGCACTGGAATCTTAATAGGTCTATAGGTCAAGACTTCAGCTTCCAGCCAGGTGTTCCCCCACTCAGATCACCTGGCTGTCCTGTTTTTCTGAAAATCTCAAAAATATGATACTTTCATTCCCACTTGTGCTGGCAGTGCAATCAAATAGTTCTGTGGGATGTCTGAATGAACGTCTTCTTGCTGAAAACTTATTTCCTCCGTTTAGAATAACTGTTCAGTTTCCTCTTCCCTCTAACACTTTATTTCCTTGGAGTTAGTGTTTGTCATCTTTCAGCCTTTTCCAGGTAAGTAGCTTTATCTTCTCCAAATCCGTCCTCTTTGAGTCCTCTCCAGTTTGTTTTAAAATATGTAGGCTAAAACTGGATGCAGTATTCTAGTGGTTGGACAAGTTTTGAGTAGAATAATTAGAATAATCACTTCCCAGTTCTTCCATGTCATTCTGTTGTTTTTAAATCCCAGCATCAGGTGAGCTTTTGGGATTAACTGAATTGCTTACTCATATTCAGTTTGTGATCACTTTGACTCGTTAATGCCTAGCTGATTTTTCCCATATTTTACCCCTGGAGTTTGTTTTTTGTCCATCTTGAAATGCCAGTGAATATGTCCCTGTTGAATTTCATAGTCTTTTTAGTAAGCTATTTTTCTAACTTATTGAAGTGAATTTGAATTTCAGGCTGACCTTCCAAAATAGTCGTGACTCTGTCCAGTTTGTTATCTGTAAGCTTATTTTTATCTCAATTATTTCATCCATATTATTGATAAAAATATTAAGTATTGCTGATCCCTAAAAGGGGCTATTTAAATATCTACCTAAGACCTAACCACTACATGTTTCCTGTGTTGTACGTAAAGATACTTGGAGTGGAAATCTATTCCTTTATAAAAATCAGACTATTCAACTCTTTCATTTTGGTGCATTTATAGTACTTCCTGCTACTCCTTATAAGGGTTCTTTCTCCTTCTTCCATTATTTATATGTAATTATTGTCTTTCTACCTACTACATTGTTGTAAACTTCTTGAAGGCAAGAATCCTGTTCCTTCTGTAGTACCCTTTCAAATGCTTAGAACAGTGCTTAGCACTATGTAGCCCCTCAATAAATACCATTGATTACCTCATCATCATATCATTTATTCATTCATTCAATCATATTTATTGAGTTCTTACTGTGTGCAAAACACTGTACTAAGTGCTTGGGAGAGTACAATATAACAATAAACAGACACATTTCCTGCCCACAATGATCTCACAGTGTAGCGGGTCATCAGCAATGGTATTTATTGATTGCTTACTGTGTGCAGAGTCCTACACTAAGCTCTTGGGAGAGTACAATATAATAATGATGGTATTTGTTAAGTACTTACTATGTAGGAAGCACTGTTCTAAGAAGCGGTAGTCACGTTCTCTGCCCATAATGAGCTTACAAGCCTAGAAGGGGAGACAGATATTAATAGAAATTAATAATTTATAATATATAATTTATAGATATGTACATAAATGCTGTGGATTTAGGGTGAGGTGAATATCAAATGCCCAAAGGTCACAAATCTAAGTGTATGGACAGTGCAGAAAGGAGAGGGAGCCAGGGAAAAAGAGGGTTTAATCAGGGAAAGTCTCTTGGAGGAGATGAGACCTTAATAAGGTGGGGAGAGTCACAGTATGGTGCCTATGGAGTGGGAGGGATTTCCTTTCTAGAAGGAAGAAGTGAGAAAGGATCGGGATCAAGATTGAAATAGATGCAATCAGGGCACAGAGGAGCAAAATGTGCAGCTGGACTGTAGTATATCAGTGAGGTAAGGTAGGAGGGGTTAAAGCCAATGATAAGGAGTTATGTTTGATGTGGAGGTGGATGGACAGCCATTGGAGGTTCTCGATGAGTGGGGAGACATGCTTTGAATTTTTTTTTTTAGAGAAATGATCCATGCAGCAGGGTAAAGTATGGCCTGGAGTTGGGAGAGACAGGGCAGGGAGATCAGCAAGGAGGCAGATGCAATAGTCAAGGTGGGATGGGACAAGGGATGGAGCAGAGTGGTAGCAGTTTTGTTGGAGTGGAAAGGGCTGACTACTTCTATTGTTTTTACCTTATCTAAATGGCCTGATCCTCCATCAAAGAAAATGAAATTGTATTAACTCTAGTTGGTCTTCGCACAGACCAATCATGCCATTGCTACACTAATACTATTCTGTTTTTAGGATAGACAGAATCTTTCCTCTTTTCCAGTCATTGGAGAATTATTGGTCTTCATAACCTCCAAAGTGATGCTTCATTCATTCAGTCGTATTTATTGAGCTCTTACTGTGTGCAGAGCACTGGACTAAGCACTTGGGAAGTACAAATGGGCAACATATAGAGACGGTCCCTACCCAACAACGGGCTCACAGGCTATAAGGGAGGGATAGACAAAAAAAAAATAATAAAACAAGTAGACAGGTGTCAATACCAACAGAATAAATAGAATTATAGCTATATGAACATCATTAATAAAATAAATAGAGTAATAAATATGTACAAATATACACATGGTGAGGGGAAGGGGGAAGGGCAGAGGGAGGGGAGGAGGGGCAATAGGGGAGTGAAGGAGGAGGAGGAGAGGAAAAGGGGGGGGCTCCATCTGGGAAGGCCTCCTGGAGGAGGTGAGTTCTCAGGAGAGCTTTGAAGGGAGGATTCAATGGCTATTGAATCAAATCCTAAAACCAAGGATGTTTATCAGTAGGCCCTGCAGCTATGAATTCCTTCAACATTTTCAAATATTTTGAACTATTTCTTTCGTACGCTAGTTGATTGACAGTCTTTCAACCAAAATAGGATTTGCACTGGTTCTGACACAGTTGAATTTCTTCATAGAGAGAGAGATGGAAAAAAATGTTAAGGGCCCTGTTTTTTTGTAGCCATCTGTTACTGCTTTCTTTTATGGTCTACCAGAGGGACAATGTGGTTCTTGGTTCTCCTCTTTGTTTTCCATAATTGAACTAGATCCAGATCCTAGTAGTTCAAGATTGGTTTTACCACTCCAGCTTCCTGCTGCATGACTGCATCCACACCCGTCACCCTCTGATATCCCAGGTTGTAGGATTCAGGAATTGTGGGGCACATTGATCTGGTTGGGGAGAAAGTTCACAGTCCTATTATTTTTGGGCAATATCTGGCTTGACCTTAAAACCCCTAGGCTAAATTGACCAAAGAAGACCCTTTCTTGCTTTGGAGATTTGGGAAGGGTACTCAGCCTTCCTCCATATGCTTTTTCCCTTTCTCCTCAACCCAAACTCTGTCAGTTTAGTGGGCTCCCTCTGTTACCCGAGCTCTGGAGAAAGCATATGTGTTTACCTTCTTTTTTTTCTCTGCCTGACTTTCCCAAGCCATGTCTTCCTTTCTAGACTTAAATTCCAATCATGCTTGCTGTCCCAACATGTTTCAGTGATGTGAATGACCTCATAGCTAAGATAAGGCTGACAATTCCTCCTGTCAATTTCCCATGCTCCTTCCATTTGTTTATGACTATATTAAGCAGTCAAGGCTTTGCCCTTGTCCTTTCGTCCTTGCTCCCTTGGCAAACTCACCAGAATTTCCCAAGTCCACTTTGGAGTTTCAGCCTCCTGCCAGGGCACTTTTCTTGGTCCTAGAAATGACCTTTCATTCACCCCACCCTCAACCCCACGGTACTTAAGTATGTATCTTTAAATTATATATTAGAAATTATTTATATTAATCTCTCTAGACTGAGAGCTCATTGTGGGCAAGGAACGTGTCTACCAACTCTGTTGTATCTTACCCTCCCAAGCACGTAAATATAGTGCTCATAGTACATTCTCAGTAAATACCATTGTTGATGATGATGACGATGATGATGACTATGTGGATGGATCCGACCTTGATTAATCTAGTTACAGGCCTTTCTCTCCAGGTTAGCCAGCTTTTTCTCATAGGCACCCTTCCCTCTCCTTTGGAGATGACGACCAACTTCCTAGAAAAGAAGGTCAAGGTGTACATCACACACTAGCCAAATAATTCTCTCCAGGATGGCTCTGAAGGAAAGGTCTGTCCTTTCTTTTGGAGTCCCCCTTCCCAGGGGCAAAGATCACAAAGATTGAAGGGAGTATGGGCTGTCACTTGTTTCCTCCACCCGTGCTTCAAAAGCATTCCCCAGTTGGGAGTGGGTGTCAGGAAGCTGAACCTGGGTAATGACGGTTTCACTCCTTAGAATCCCAGAGAGGAACTGCTGCCTCTTGAAGCCTGTGGGTTTAGGCCAGACCCAACCTGACCCATGGCTCCCTTGCGGGTCTGTCCCGTATCAGCGAGTGGGGTCTTGGTTCGGGTCAGCTCTGCCCAAGAACTGTGCAGAAGTCAGAGCAGTGTCAGCTCCTTCTTTACAATGTTCCAGGAGTTCCGGTTGCTTCTCCATGAGATACCTAGACATTCCTGGACTGACCACCTGTTGTCCCATTTCATCTCATTTCCCAGTACTCTGCTACTGCCTGGGCCCCCAGGTTGGGCTGCTGACTTCAAGGCCTTCAGGGATTTTTCATCTTGGGCAGTTACTGACCTAGACCCAAGGCCTTTGCGCAGGACTTACCCAACCTTGGACTGCAGGTCTGGGAATGAGGAGGCTGCAACTTGTCTCCTGGGTGACTTTGGGCAAATCATTTATCCTCTCTGGGCCTCAGTTTCTTCATCTGTTAAATGGGGAGGAAATTCCTGTTCTCCCTCCCGCTTGGGCTGTGTGGGACAGAGATTGTATCCAGCTGATCGTCCGGTATGTATCCCAGTGCTTGGCTGTAGTAGCAGGGCTAGTATTTATTAAACTTGTATTGTTTGCAGAGCACTGTACTAAGCCCCGGGAAAGAACGCCCAGGTGGGATTTAGGTCCCTGGCTTCCCAGGGGCTAACAATCTAAGACTGTAAAGGGGGAGAGTGGCCTGGAGACCGACACATAAAGAGGATGAAACAATAAAACATGATGATAACACGAAAGACAAGGACAGGTACGCAAAATCAAAACAAATGGGCCAGGCACTGTAGTTAGAGGAGCAGAATTTCAGGCTCCTCATGGCTCAGAGCCCGTTCCCACAACGAGGGCTTCTGCCGCAGCTACCGCTGCCTCATCCTGCAGCTGCTTTCCTCTTTCCAGTCGAGGTGGTACGAGGTGGGATCGGTTGGAGGTTCCTGTCCTTTTGAATTCCCGTTTGCGCTCTCAGTGGCCAGTTCGTTGGAGAGGTCAGAGGTAGAGTCCCCTCTGAAAAGTGATTCCAAAGGGAAATGAAAGCGTAAAAAAGAGGGGATATGAAATATTCTAAAATAAGGGACAGGAAGTCTCCGATATCAAGCACTTGGAATTAAACTTAGACCGTCCCGAATTGTCCACCCCGTGTTAGAGAAGCAGCGTGGCTCAGTGGAAAGAGCCCAGGCTTGGGAGTCAGAGGTTGTGGGTTCTAATCCCGGCTCTGCCACTTGTCAGCTGGGTGATTTTGGGCAAGTCACTTCACTTCCCTGGGCCTCAGTTCCCTGAACTGTAAAATAGGGATGAAGACTGTGAGCCCCACATGGGACAACCTGATTACCTTGTGTCGCCCCCAGCGCTTAGAACAGTGCTTGGCACATAGCGCTTAACACAATACCAACATTATTATTATTATTTTTATTACTATTAAATACAACCTCTATTTCAACTCTGAAGAAGTAATCTCATCGAGGGCCCTAGCTCCACAGGCCTGGGCAGTGGGGAGGGACGGCCATGGTAGCCGCCAGTCAATAGGGAAACAACGTTCAGAGCCCTTGGAGAAGCAGTGTGGCTCAGTGGAAAGAGCACAAGCTTTGGAGTCAGCGGTCATGGGTTCATATCCCGGCTCCGCCACTTGTCAGCTGTGTGACTTTGGGCAAGGCACTTCTCTTCTCTGTGCCTCAGTTACCTCATCTGTAAAATGGAGTAAAGACTGTGAGCCCCCGTGGGACAACCTGATCACCTTGTAAAGTCCCCAGCACTTAGAACAGTGCTTGGCACATAGTAAGCGCTTAATAAATGCCATTATTATTATTATTATTATTATTATCTCATGAAATCTCTCGCTCCGTCCCTTCTCCCCTCCTTAACTTCCATCTTCAACCACTCACTTTCCACGGGTTCCTTCCCCTCTGCCTTCAAACATGCCCATGTCTCTCCCATCCTAAAAAACCCTCTCTTGACCCCACCTCACCTTCTAGTTATCGCCCCATCTCCCTCCTGCCGTTCCTTTACAAACTCCTTGAACGAGTCGTCTATATGTGCTGACTCGAATGCCTTAACACCAACTCTCTCCTCGACCCCCTCCAATCTGGCTTCCATCCCCTACATTCCACAGAAACTACCCTCTCAAAGGTCACCAATGACCTCCTGCTTGCCAAATCCAACGGCTCCTACTCTATCCTAATCCTCCTCGACCTCTCAGCTGCCTTCGACACTGTGGACCACCCCCTTCTCCTCAACACGCTATACAACCTTGGCTTCACAGACTCCGTCCTCTCCTGGTTCTCCTCTTATCTCTCCGGTCGTTCATTCTTAATCTCTTTTGCGGGCTCCTCCTCCCCCTCCCTCCCCCTTACTGTAGGGGTTCCTCAAGCTTCAGTTCTTGGTCCCCTTCTGTTCTCGATCTACACTCACTCCCTTGGTGACCTCATTCGCTCCCACGGCTTCAACTATCATCTCTACGCTGATGACACCCAAATCTACATCTCTGCCCCTGCTCTCTGTCCCTCCCTCCAGGCTCGCATCTCCTCCTGCTTTCAGGACATCTCCATCTGGATGTCTGCCTGCCACCTAAAACTCAACATGTCCAAGACTGAGCTCCTTGTCTTCCCTCCCAAACCCTGCCCTCTCCCTGACTTTCCCATCACTGTTGATGGCACTACCATCCTTCCCGTCTCACAAGCCCGCAGCCTTGGTGTTATCCTCGACTCTGTTATCTCGTTCACCCCTCACATCCAAGCCGTCACCAAAACCTGCCAGTCTCAGCTCCGCAACATTGCCAAAATCCGCCCTTTCCTCTCCATCCAAACCACTACCCTGTTCGTTCACGCTCTCGTCCTATTCTGTCTGGATTACTGTATCAGCCTCCTCTCCTGATCTCCCAACCTCCTGTCTCTCCCCTCTTCAATCCATACTTCACGCCACTTCCTGGATTGTCTTTGTCCAGAAACGCTCTGGGCATGTTACTCCCCTCCTCAAAAATCTCCAGTGGCTACCAATCAACCTATGCATCAGGCAGAAACTCCTCACCCTTGGCTTCAAGGCTCTCCATCACCTCACCCCCTCCTACTTCACCTCCCTTCTCTCCTTCTCCAGCCCAGCCCGCACCCTCTGCTCCTCGGCAGCTAATCTCCTCACCGTGCCTCATTCTCGCCTGTCCCGCCGTCGACCCCCGGCCCACGTCATCCCCCTGGCCTGGAATGCCCTCCCTCCCCACATCCGCCAAGCTAGCTCTCTTCCTCCCTTCAAGGCCCTACTGAGAGCTCATCTCCTCCAGGAGGCCTTCCCAGACTGAGCCCCCTCTTTCCTCTCCCCCTCCTCCTCCTCTCCATCCCCCACCTTACCTCCTTCCCTTCCCCACAGCACCTGTATATATGTATATATGTTTGTACGTATTTATTACTCTATTAATTTATTTTACTTGTACATATTTATTCTATTTATTTTGTTCTGTTAATGTGTTTTGTTTTGTTCTCTGTCTCTCCCTTCTAGACTATGAGCCCACTGTTGGGTAGGGACCATCTCTATATGTTGCCAACTTGTACTTTCCAAGCGCTTAGTACAGTGCTCTGCACACAGTAAGCACTCAATAAATACGATTGAATGAATGAATGAATGAATGAATGAATGAGGCTCACAGTCCTACCAGGGAGAGGGAGCAGGTATTTTAATCCCAAATTTTCAGAGGAGGAAACTGAGTCACAGGGACTAAGGGACTTGCCCAGGGTTACACAGCAGGCAAGTTGCAGAGCCGGGTTTAAAACCCAGGTCCTTGAATTTTCTCAGACCTGTGCTCTTTCTTCTAGGCCACACTGTTCCCCTTGGGGCACAGAGTGTTTCCAACCCACAGCTCACCATGGAGGGGAGATAAAAGAGTCAAGTGTAGGGGACTGCCTGCTGAGGCTATGCCATCAGTGGTGAAAGTTTCGGATCTACAGTGTTTCGCATCCTGGACAGGTTGGGCAGGAATACCAAAAAAACCAAACTGGCTAATGTGGGCAGCAAATACCCCAGCAGTTACCAAGTGGCTAGTCTGGCAAGCAACAGTTGTTCTGTGTCACTGTAGCATGGCCTCATCACTATGCTGAGGACTTTTGGGTAGAAAATGGTCTTATACATAACATTCTCATGGGGACTTTGCAATGTGCTGCACTCTGCTTGCCTGCCTCAAAGAGACAACTCAGCTATAAGATTCAGAAGGAAGCAGTGGAGTTGGAGAGAGGCAGTTAGAGAAATGAACAATTATGAATAAAGTAAGGTGTTAAAATGTTCCTGAGGAAGTAGATACAGAGGAAAGTCAACAGAGGAAAGAAAAGAGTCAAAGAGATGGAGCATTTAGGAACACGGAAGATCAAATATGGAGAACCAGAGAAGTAGAGGTGTCAAACATAAATGAAGAGGAGAAGCAGTATGCAGTGTTGAAGTGAACAGTGGAGGAACTGAAATATTGGCTAAACTTGAAAAATGAGAACTAGAAAGACACAATGGGACTAAATGTAAAGAAAATGGAACATAGGGTAAACTTTTAAATGAAGGTGGATAGCAGTAGCATGTAAAAAAAAAAAGAGGACTGAAGATTCCGAATCAATTGGTGAGTTAAACCGGTGTTCACAGAAGAGTTGCAGAGTCAATAGAGAATGCAAAACCAAAAAAGACTAGACAGATGAAAAAAGAGTAATTGGACACAGGAAATGAGTTAACGTAGAAATGGAAAGAGAAAAAGAAGGGAATAAAGAAATGGAAAAAAAGAATGAAACAACTTTTAGGTTAAGGAATGTTATTTAGTCCTTTGCCAACACATAATTGTATTTTCCTGGCAGTAATCCCACAGACTCTATAAGGGAAAGGAGATGCCAAAGTGTATTACTGTAAGGGTAAGTCTTATGGTTTTGGCCTATTAGAGTGGAGCAAGCAACTTCATTAATGAGACTATTTTTTATTTGTGTGTACATATATATATATATATATATATATACACCTGTGTGTGTGTATATATACACACACACATATACATACACATATACACATACATATATATGTACACACAAATTAAAAATAGCCTCATTAATGAAGTTGCTTCCTCCACTCTAATAGGCCAAAACCATAAGACATGTACATATATGCTCCAGAAGCAGATCCCTTTATTTTCATTACCACCAGAAATTCCTGAATTAAATTGGGGTGAGGGGTAAGACAGGAGTAGTGTCCAGGCAGTGAGAGGCCAATAAAGAAGATTCAGAGAAGGAATTAACAGAGAGGGTGAGTTGCCACCTGTTTGCCAGAAGACGGCTTTCACTTGAGTCACAAAGAATGCCAGCATCTGTCAGCCACTCACATTTCAAGGCATCGGGTTCCAGCAGCAAAGAAGATTTTCCTATCACTGAGAGAGTCCTTAAGGGTCCCAGATATGTTGAGTGGGTAAAATTGATGAGTCTAGTAATAGACACTGACTACTGCCATAGATGTAATGGATGGAGAGTGCTAACGTGAAAGAATGCATGGCTTAGAGTCAGGACATCTGTGTTCTAGGCTTCATTAGGCCATTAACCTCCTGGGTGATCTTGTCCCTTAATCTCTCTGTGCCTCAGTTTATCCACTTAAAAAAGGGGGTAATCATAACTTCCTGTCCTTACCCTTACCCAAAAAGAATGGAAGGGGGAAAGTATCATTAATCCCCTTCTATGGGATTTTGAGTATTCCCTTTAGGAATGGTGCAATTATCATTTGATGGGGGTCATCACGGGGGATCGCACTAATGGTATTTTCAGTGGAGATGGGGAAGTTGAGAGAAGGAGGGCGTTTAGTAGAGAAACAGCATGGCTCAGTGGAAAGAGCATGGGCTTGGGAGTCAGAGGTCATGGGTTCAAATCCCGGCTCTGCCAATTGTCAGCTGTGTGACTTTGGGCAAGTCACTTAACTTCTCTGGGCCTCAGTTACCTCATCTGTAAAATGGGGATTAAGACTGTGAGCCCCACGTGGGACGATCTGATCACCTTGTATCTTCCCCAGCCCCACGTGGGATGATCTGATCACCTTGTATCCTCCCCAGCACTTAGAACAGTGCTTTGCACATAATAAGCGCTTAACAAATGCCATCATCATTATTATTATTATTTAGGATGGAAGATGAGTAGTTGTGTTGGAGGGGCTTGTGGGTTATCCACATGGAGATGTCCTGGAGACAAGCAGATATGTGGGATTGGAGGAGGGTGGTGAGGTCAGGATAAGAAAGGCATATTTTTGCATACTTCACATAGCGGAAGCCAAGACAGTGGGTGTCAAAGGAGAAGAACTAGGGATCCAGCACAGAGCCTTGTGGGACTCCCCAGGCTTAGGGATTGAGGGACTGTTCACAGTACCGAAGGTGGACCAGAGGGTATTCAATCAGTCAATCATATTTATTGAGCACCTACTCTGTGTAAAGCAGTAGGCTTATAATAGTGTTAATAGTCACATTCCCTGCCCACAAGAAGCAGACTGGAGTGGGGAGAGACAGGAGGCAGGGAGGTCAGCAAGGAGGCTGATGCAGTAGTCATGATGGGATAGGATAAATGCTTGGAAAGGGAAAGGAGATGAGAATGCAGCAGAGCCCATTGGACTTGGCCATGAGAAGGTTCTTGGTGATTTTGGAGAGTGTGGCCTTGGTGAAGCAAAGAGGACAAACTCTTGACTGTCTGTAGTGGGTCAAGAAGAAAGTTAGTAGAGAGTCATAATGTGGATTGCTGCTGATGGAGGAACTAAACACTGAAGCTTTTCAGTAGCTAATTCGGATGGAATTATTTAGGAAGATTGTTCACATCTCTTATTCATAAGGATACCTACCTGTTCTATATTTTTTGGCTAGTGGGTTGTTTATCTTCATGGAAAGGTGGTCTGGGAGCCCCCAACTTGATTATTTTCAGAGGCACTGGGCATTCTCACCTCTTGGCTCCTAAACATGGAATTTCTTAATTGATGGTCACTGCCAGTATGTTTCAGATATTTATTGCCAAGAAAAGCATATTCAAAATGTCAGCTGCAGAAACCTGTAAAATAGAAGGTTGCCATGCATCTCCCTCACATAAGAAGACTCTTGAGGCAACTGCACTAAAGCACCTCACTGGAGGATTTTGAGCTATCATATTTGAAGAGTTCATATTGCTAGCAAGCTCACTACCCAAGTCATTGTGTCATTGTACAAGCCTTTCTTTGGTTTAGCTGAAGTGACATTTTGTATTGTCTCTGTTCACATGGAGGAGCAGCATGGCTCAGTGGAAAGAGCCCAGGCTTGGGAGTCAGAGGTTGTGGGTTCCAATCCCAACTCTGCCACTTGTCAGCTGTGTGACTTTGGGCAAGTCACTTCACTTCTCTGTGCCTCAGTTCCCTCATCTGTCAAATGGGGATGAAGACTGTGAGCCCCACGTGGGACAACCTGATCACCTTGTATCCCCCCCCCCACGCTTAGAACAGTGCTTAGCACATCATAAGCGCTTAACAAATGCCATCATTATTATTTTTATTAAGGCTGATACAGCATATTTCTGACTGTTTCATGCCCAGGATTTGTATTTTTAGCAGAGCTGCAGGAACCAAAACTATTACATTTTAAAAAGTTATGAGGACAGGATGCATTCCTTTATTGATTGTTTTGTATGTAGTTTCAACCCTTGATTCTCTGTATGAGTCACAAAGACAAATGTCAAATTTTCCTAGGATTGCACAAATGTTTTGAAAAGATTTAGCTTTCGATATTGGTGCTGAATCTTTCCTTTTTTTTTTTTAACCTACCCTTGTGAGTGACCTTTTTTTCCATCTGAAGGGGCCATTCTCAGGGAACTACATCTGGATTTCAAAGAGTCTGTTTAAAGATCGATTAGTATTCCTTCTCTTGAACAACTTGTGAGGGGTCTTCCTGTGATAGTGGAGGAAAAAGGATTCAGTTTCCTGCAGTGCAAATACCGTGAGATCCAAAGCAGAATAGCAAAGTGTTTTCCTTAGAAATGAGAACCCATGGGAAGAAATTGCAATCGTTGTATCTTTTTCTGATTTTTAATTCACCCGTTTTAAAAATGAAGCTGAATGTTCCTTTCAAAAATCAAATTTTGTACATGAATTTTGTGTGCTGAGGTTGGAACTGAAATAATGAATAATGGAGCACCTTCTCCTCCATTGGCTGAGCTTCATTCTTCTTATTATGTGAGGCCCAGGTCAGGGACAACTCGCCAGAACCTTGCCAAGATCTCTACCTAAACTTAGACTGGCCTAGCCCTTAAAACCAGGCAGGGCTATGGGAATAATGACCAGGCTTGGGGCCATGGGGGCAAGTGTGATGGAGCTTTAAAGCCAACGATGAAGAGTTTTTGTTTGATACGGAGGTGGATGGACAACCACTGGAGTTTTTTGAAGGGAGGAGTGACATGTCCTGAACATGTCCCACTAGACTGTAAGCCCATTATGGGCAGGGATTGTCTCTTTATTGCAGAATTCTACTTTCCAAGTGCTTAGTACAGTGCTCTGCAAACAGTAAGCACTCAATAAATACGATCGAATAAATGAATGAATGAAGTGTCCCTCCACCCCAGTATGGGGACTCTGGACCCCCGATCATGGACAGAGAAGTAGACATTGTTGCTTGTATGTACTGTGGTTGCAGCTGCTGGGAATCTGCACAGTAATAACGCATCAAGCATGATTTCTCTATTCCCCCTAGAAGTCCTTCCTGTCAGAGAGTCTCCATGAGACCCTCCTGCTGGAACAAAAACCCATTTCCTCATGATCCAGATAGCACTGACAACATGGTGTGTACTGGGTGCTTTCTTTGTGCTAAGCACTGAGGAGAAATACTAAGAAGTATAATATAAGTTTCTGTCCTGGATTGACTGACAGTTTAGTGGGGATAGGCAAGCAAACATAATTTTCATTGCATTGTTATCTTTGTGACTCTCTTTTGAGCCTACTCCAAAGTTCCCAACCCACTCAAGTTGAGGAGCCCAGAAGCAGACACAGGGATTTAGTAATGGTCTTCCAAGCACAGCTGGAGGATTGCCTCATGGCTTCCTTGCTGCTATGAATGTGTTCTTGTGCTGTCCTTGAATGTTTAACAGTGAGGCCACACTGTTGACTCATGTTTATTAGGTTGTTTATTGTGACTCCTGTATCTTTTCAAACCCATTTGTGCTTTGCCAGGTTTTCCCCTATTGTATCTGTATACTGTTTTTTTTTTTTCTTCCTAAGTGGACCAACTTTAATAACTCCCTATTGGATTTCCTTCTGTTTGTTTCTAAGTGCCCATTCCAAACTGGGCCAGTCATGAATTCCATTTCCATTTCTCAAGGTGCTGGTCATCCTTTGCCTTCAGGTTCAAACTCTTCCCCAAGTAGTAAGTAGGAGACATTTAATTCCTTTTGGAAGATCTTCATTTGGATCTGGAAACCTGTCATGCAGCAAGATAAAAAAGGCTTTAGGGAAAGGTTCTTGTTGGGTTTTTTTTTTTCTAGAAAGGTTATTTTCCACTTTATAGTTGGTTTACATTTTGCAGAGATGGATATTACAGAGACAGAGAATATTTGAACGAGCCGCAATCTCTCAATCCATCATTCATTCAGTTGTATTTATTGAGTACTTGTGTGCAGAGCACTGTACTAAGTGCTTGGGAAAATACAATACAACAATAAATAGTGACAATCCCTGTCCACAACAAGCTCAAAATCTAGGGGGGCGGGGGGGGGGGGGGGGGGGCAGACGGACATCAATACAAGTAAATAAAATTAGAGATATGTACATAAGCACTGTGGGGCTGATGAGGGGGAGAGCAAAGGGAGCAAGTCAGGGTGACACAGGAGGGAGTGGGAGATGAGGAAAGTGTAGCTTAGCCAGGGAAGGCCTCTTGGAGGAGATGTGCCTTCAATAAGACTTTGAGCAGGGGAAAAGTAATTGTCTGTCGGATTTGAGGAGAGAGGGCGTTCCAGGCCAGAGGCAGGAAGTGAGCTAGTTGTCGGCAGTGAGACAGGCAAGAATGAGGCACAGTGAGAAGGTTAGCACCGGAGGAATGAAGTATGCAGGCTGGGTTGTAGAAGGAGAGAAGTGAGGTGAGGTGAGGTAGGAGGGGGAAACGTGATAGACTACTTTAAAGCCAATGTTGAGGAGCTTTTATTTGATAAGGAGGTGGATGGCCAACCACTGGAATTTTTTGATGGGAGGAGGGTGACATGTCCTGAACGCTTTGTAGAAAAATAATCCAGGCAGTAGAGCAAAGTATGGAGTAAAGAACGGGGACAGGCAGGAGGTTGGAAGGTCAACGAGGAGGCTGATGCAGTAATCCAGGTGGGTTAGGAAGAGTGATCATAGTAATATAGATGGCATTTATTAAGCACTTACTATGTGCAAAGCACATGTAGTAGCAGTTTGGATGGAGAGGAAAGGGTGGATTTTAGTGATGTTGTGTAGGTGGGACTGACAGGATTGAGTATGTGAGTTGAATGAGAGACAGAAGTCAAGGATTCATTCATTCATTCAGTTGTATTCACTAGATGCTCACTGTGTGCAGAGCGCTGTAGAAAGCGCTTGGGAAAGTACAGTAAAACAATAAACAGTGACAATCCCTGCCCACAAAGAGCTCACAGTCTAGAGGTGGGGAGACAGACATCAATATAAATAAATACAATTACAGATATATACATAAGTGCTGTGGGACTGGGGAGTGGGGAATACAATTACAGATATATACATAAGTGCTGTGGGACTGGGGAGTGGGGAAGAGCAAAGGGAGCAAGGTAGGGTGATGCAGAAGGGCGTGGAAGATGAGGAAAAGTCTGGGAAGGCTTCTTGGAGGAAATGTGCCTTCAGTCCTCTAAACTGTGAGCTCATTGTGGGCAGGGATTGTCTCTATTGCGGTATTGTACTTTTCCAAGGTCTTACTACAATGGTCTGCACTGTACAAGTGCTCAATAAATACGATTGAATGAATGAATAAGGTTTTGGGGGCGGGGGGCGGGAGATTAATTGTCGGATTTGAGGAGGTAGTGCGTTCCAGGCCAGAGTCAGGATGTATGCCAGGGGTTGGCGGCAAGACAGGTGAGATCGAGGCACAGTGAGAAGGTTAGCACCAGAGGAGCCGAGTGTGCTGGCTGGGATGTAGAAGGAGAGAAGGGAGGTGAGGTAGGAGTGGGCAAAGGGATAGAGTAATTTAAAGCCAATAGTAAGGAGTTTTTGTTTGATATGTTTGATACAGAGGTGGTAGGAAACCACTGGAGATTTTTGAGGAGGGGAGTGACATGTCTTGAATGTTTTTATCGAAAGATGATCTGAAGTATGGACTGGAGTGGAGAGATGAGTGAAGTATGGACTGGAGTGGAGAGAGACAGGTGGTTGGGTGGTCAGCAAGGAGGCTGATGCAGTAATCCAGGTTGGATAGGATAAGTGATAGGCGAGACTTATGAGACAGAAAGGATGGTGGTGCCCTTTACAGTGATGGGAAAGTCATGGGAAGGACAGGGGTTGGGTGGAAAGATAAGGAGCTCTGTTTTGGACATGTTAAATTTGAGGTGACAGGAAGACAGCCAAGTAGAGATATCTTGAAGGGAGGAGAGACTGGAGAGAGAGAGAATGAGATCAGGGCTGGAGATGTAGATTGGGTATGATCTGCATACAGGTGGTAGTTGAAGCCATGGGGTGAATGAGTTCTCCAAGGGAGTGGGTGTTAGATGGAGAATAGAAGGGGACCCAGAACTGAGCCTTGAAGGATAGTTAGGGGGTAGGAGGCAGAGGAGGAACCTGCAAAGAAGACTGAATATGAACAGCCAGAGAGATAAGAGGAGAACCAGGAGAGGCCAGAGTCAGTGAAGCCAAGGTTGGATAACATTTCCAGGAAGAGGTGTTGGTTCAGAGTGTCAAAGGCAGCTGGTCTGGGGAATATTAATGCTGGAAAAATAGTGAGTCCCTGTTGGGAAGATGATTCAAAATCCCGGAATACCAGGTCTGCTGGTCAGAGGAGGCAAGGATGTGTGGAAGAGAGGGCATTGGATTCCTCCACTGGCATCCTTTCTTGGGGGCAGTGCTCTAGCCGACTGTGGAAGTTTTCAACTCATCAGTTCCCCTCTCTTGGATAACTCTAATAGTATGGCCATCGGTGACTTGGTGGCTTCTTTCTGTGGCATGAAAGCATATGCATCTTCCATCCGCACATGTAAACAGGGTTTGTTCTTTGGTAGGGCGTAGAGATTTTGCATTTGTAATAAGTGAAAAGCCTTGTAAATGTAATCAAAGGACTTCTGAGTTTTCAGAGCCAACAGAGCTAAGGGAATTAACATTTCAAGATGACAAACTTCCTTTCACCACAAATGGTCAGTATTAAGCAGCTCCAGGATTTGGGGAGTTTGTTTAAGAGGCTATTTCCAGCAGAAATAGCTCTTTTTTCTGCAACAGTCTAGGGCAGAGGAAAGTTCCAACTAACAGCTGTGGGGCCTGCCTTGGGTGGATAAGGGGAGGGGTGAGGTTGTGAACCACTCAATCCCACCTCAGACTCTGCCCAGGGACTCTGGTGGCAGTACAGGCACATGATGGGCACCCTGGACTTGCTGGGCACTGGTCTTCTTGCCCTCTCCAAGCCTCAATCAGTGATGTCATTAGACACATTCTCTGCCCATAAGGAACTCCCAGTCTAGAGGAGGAAACAGACAGGCAGATTACTCTAGACTGTAAACTCATCCCTCTCGGCTGTAAACTAGTCGTGGTCAGGGAATGTGTTTATTCTTGTGTTGTAATCTCCCAGGTGATTAGTACAGTGCTCCGCAAACAGCAAGCACTCAATAAATATGATTGATTGAATGAATGAAGGAGCATTAAAAGAAATTATTGATGGAGGAATGGGGGCATATGACAATATACATTTAAGTACTGGGGCTTAGTTGGGGGCTTTTTTTCTCCCCCCTTTCCGTCTCCCCTCCATTTCTCCCACTCTCCTTTCCCCATTTCTCCTTTCTCTCTCTCTCTCTCTCTCTCTCTCTCTCTCTCTCTCTCTCTCTCTCTCCCTCCCTCCCCCCCTTCCCTTCCACTCTCCTCTCCTCATCACTCCTCTTCTCATCACTCCTTTTCTCCCTCTCTCCTCCCCTCTCCCTCTCTCTATTTTTTCTTCTCTCCCTCTTTCCTTCTCTTCCTCATTCCTTTTCTCCTCTCCCTTTCTCCATTCTCCCTCTCACCAGACTTTGGGAGAGGCGACAGTGTGAACATTTAGTATCAAAGAGTAAAGTATTTAACTGGGCCAGAAGAGAGCCTATTTAAATGCTAATTAACCCACTTTTCTAATTCCAAAGGGTCTGCCACTCCACTGCAGGAGTGCTTTACTTGAAATTTAATACCTTAGCCTGAGACAGATCTCAATATATTTTTCTCTGGATTTGCACTTTGAAAATTCTGTAAAAACCCACTGTTCCCTCCCGCCCCCCCGCCCCCCCCCCCCCCCATTCCCTAGGCAGCTGCCACCTTTGCCATTACACTCTCTTTCTCCACCGGTACTGCTTTTACCAGTCACTTCAGCGTCCAGAGGAGGAGGAGGGAAGCAGTGGAGGAGGAGTGACAGGGCAGAAGCAGCAGCCAAATATCCATGAAATTCAGAAAAATCCTTTAATCCATTTTTACCTCTTAAGTCTTTAGAAATGGATAAAATCCATGAAAAGGACAGTCCTGCCCTAAACCTGTTTTAAGTGATCCTAGATTCAGAGTCTCAATGCAACAGAAGAGTTCCATTGTTCTGAATGTGCAAAGATCAAAACAACCACATTTTAAGGTCTACCATATTTCCTTTTCAAAGAAAGAACAGGGAAACTGGAAAAAAAGACAAAAAATGCTGATCAGACAGACTCTTTTACCAAACTGGAGCCACATCCGAGGGCGTAATCTTACCATGAGCAAAACGGCTTTCAGTTGTTCTGTATGAACTGCAGCAAAATCTGCCATAAATGAAACCCTCTGGGTTTTTTGGTGCTTTTTTTTTTTTTGAGATTGGGGCTGTGAACTTTTCCATCGTTGAGAAACACAGTTTTGAAACTTTTCTTCTCCTATTACCCCTTTAGAGGGATCAATCAATCAATCAATGGTATTTCAGTCAATCAATCAGTGCTTTGTGCCAAGCACTGTACTAAGCATTTGGGAGAGAACCGTACAATAAAGTAGGTAGACACGAGCCCTTGAGTTTAATGTCATGTTTACAGGGAGCCCCTGAGTTGCAACCTTCCAAGTTGCAAAGGAAGACCCTCCTGACATTTCTAAGCTTACCCCATTTCAAGTTTGAGGTACATCTGTTTTGACTTTACAGCACTGGACTCATAAGGTGAGTAACCCCTCTCTCTCCATGACCTATCCACCTCACTCAGCCCTCTCCAGTTTCCAGCCTGTGGCTTTGCTTCGCTCCTCTGCACCCTAAATTCAACCCATCCCATATAATAATAATAATAGTGATGGTATTTGTTAAGTGCTTACTATGTGCCAAGCACTTTTCTAAGCACTGGTGTAGATACAAGGTTATCAGGCTGTCCCACATGGGGCTCACAGTCTTAATCCCCATTTTACAGATAGGATAACTGAGGCCCAGAGAAGTGAAGTGACTTGCCTAAAGTCACACAGCTAACAAGTGGTGGAGCTGGGATTCGAACTTACGACCTCTGACTCCTAAGCCCGTGCTCTTTCCACTAAGCTACACTGCTTCTCATATCTTCCCTTGTTTTGTTTCTGTTCTTTTGGCTGCATTGTGTTTGGCAACTCTGTTGCTCCTGCCACCACCACTGCTGGTTGTTTCTTTGGCCCTCACCCTCTGGAGTTGCAAAACCAGAGGGCTGGGGAAGAGCAGAGGGGGAAGGAGATGGGAGACCCTGCCCCTCCAGACCTCTTCGGGTCTGCACTTCCTCTCCTGCACTCCCCAATCCTGCTCCAACCCGGCCTCAGCCCCAGCTTTAAGGTCCCTCTCCTGACCCTTGTTAAATAAATAACTGGGCTATTCATAGTCTCACACTAGGTAGTTCAGAATGAGAAAGCTCACCTTTATTGTCTCACTGACAAAGAAAGAAAGCCTTTCTAGTTTGTCAGCATTAGCAAGAAACCATGGCAGTGTTTATTATTTGAAACTGCAGTTTAGCTGCGAGGCAAAAAGTTACAATACAAGTCTCATCTCAGCTATACTTCCCTTTTCACCAAAGAGGCATGGACCTAATTACTCAATATTTTCAATTTATGGGCACAGTTGATGGCTCTCACGAGATGCTAAAGGGACACCAGATTTATGCCCAGTCTGAAAAGGTCTCATCCCCAGGCAGAACTGGCTTCATACTGTCCAGACTTCAGACTGAGTAAAGCAACAGCCCCAGGGTACATTGTTAAAGTGGGTGGTGGCATAGATGCAATGTCCAAGGGTGTGAGGGTGGCGGTACAGGCCCTGTGGCAGTAACATGGGCATGACAAATACCACAATTATTGTTATTATTATCATCATCATCATCATTGTTATTATAAGAGAACTGAATCAAAATGTTGGGTACACAGGGAATTATTAGGTAATGAGGCATCAGCTGGCCATCTTAGGAAAGTTTTCAGGAGCAGCAGATGAACCAAAAAATGTGTGGTGTTCAGGTGCTTTAACTGACTTCCACAGCTTCTTGAGTTTGACTTTGAGCTGCCAGCCTTGCTCAATACCATTCTTTCTCATGAGATTCCCCCTTCCACCCTTTCTGTCACCATTGAAAATATGGTGATGCTGGCCTGATGGTTTCAGCAAGTTAACAGCTGGGGTCCCAACCAGAAACTAGAAGAGAAAAAGACACTTCCATAAAAACTATGAGTCTTGTGAGCCATGAGTTTCAAGCTGAGATTAAAATATGGGCAAAGATAATGTGGCCATGTGAGAGTTTGGGGTAGCAACATGAATGTAGTAATAATAATGATAATAGTATTTTTTACGTGCTTGCTACATGCTGAACATTGTACTAAGCACTAGGAGAGATTCAAGATATTCAGGGTGGACCCAATCCCTGGCCCACATGGGGCTCACAGTCTATTTAGGAAGAAGAGACATTTAATCCCCACTGTACAGATGAGAAAAATGAATCCCAAAGAAGTTGGGATTCTTGTTTCCAAGAAGTTGGGAACCCTGCCCTCTCCCTGACTTTCCCATCACTGTTGACGGCACTACCATCCTTCCCGTCTCACAAGCCCGCAACCTTGGTGTCATCCTCAACTCTGCTCTCTTGTTCACCCCTCACATCCAATCCGTCACCAAAACCTGCCGGTCTCACCTCTGCAACATCACCAAGATCCACCCTTTCCTCTCCATCCAAACTGCTACCCTGCTGGTTCAATCTCTCATCCTATCCCTACTGAATTACTGCATCAGTCTCCTCTCTGATCTCCCATCCTCCTGTCTCTCCCCACTTCAATCTATACTTCACGCTGCTGCCCGGATCATCTTTGTGCAGAAACGCTCTGGGCATGTTACTCCGCTCCTCAAAAATCTCCAGTGACTACCAATCAACCTACGCATCAGGCAAAAACTCCTCACTCTCGGCTTCAAGGCTCTCCATCACCTTGCCCCCTCCTACCTCACCTCCCTTCTTTCCTTCTGTATCCCAGCCCGCACCCTCCACTCCTCTGCCGCTAACCTCCTCACTGTGCCTCATTCTCACCTGTCCCGCCCTCGACCCCCGGCCCACATCATCCCCCTGGCCTGGAATGCCCTCCCTTCCCACATCCGCCAAGCTAGCTCTCTTCCTCCCTTCAAAGCCCTACTGAGAGCTCACCTCCTCCAGGAGGCCTTCCCAGACTGAGCCCCCTCCTTCCTCCTCCCCTCCTCCCCATCCCCCCGGCCTTACCTCCTTCCCCTCCCCACAGCACCTGTATATATGTTTGTACATATTTATTACTCTATTTTACTTGTACATATTTACTATTCTATGTATTTTATTTTGTTAATATGTTTTGTTTTGTTGTCTGTCTCCCCCTTCTAGACTGTGAGTCCATTGTTGGGTAGGGACCGTCTCTATATGTTACCAACTTGTACTTCCCAAGAGCTTAGTACAGTGCTCTGCACACAGTAAGCACTCAATAAATACAATTGAATGAATGAATGAAAAGTTAAGCGACTTGCCCAGGATCCCACTGATTCCACTGCAGAGCAGTGGCAGAACTGGGATTAGAACGCAAGTCCCCTGACTCCGAGACCCGTGTTCTTTCCACTAGGCCACGCTGCTTCCCCATGAGTTGAGAAGCAGAAGTGCTGAGAGTGGTGAGATGATGGAGATGATGATTTAATTGGAACAGGTTCCCCATTCCCAGCTTTCAGGCGAGTATTCTAAAGTTACTCTGTTAGGATTCAGATTGAAGCCATCTGCTGGGTCCAGCCTGGCCAGCCAGGAGCCCAGATGCTTGGCTGTACAGTGACATTCTCAAGCACCGCCATCAAGATCGCTGCTCTTCTTTCTTGGCTTATATGAGTAAACCTGCCCATCGTTAGGGGTGAGCCCTCTGAAACATGGCGTGGATTCCTTTGAAGTTGCTTTCCTTTGATTATCAGGCATTTGCTCCCTATTATCTGCTGAGGACCCGTGTCCATTTATAGTTCCACAGGGCTGCTCGACCAGGCCAAAAGAACTCCTGGGGGTGGATGCATATGCCTCTATATTGCTGTCTGGATGCCAGCCCTTAGCCTTCTTTCTCTGTGTGCCAGCTATAGTGAAAGCTGTTAGGCCAATGCTAAAGACGATCTCTTCCTGGTTTAGCTGATTTATTTCCGGAGTATTCCTGCCCAAGTAGCTTTGTTCCTCATAGTCTGGGAAGAAAAACAAGAAGCAAAATCCTACTCGCAGAGGTAGAGAAATCTCTCCTCCTTTATGGTCACGTGGAAAACCCACGTTGTAGAGTTTACAGCTATTTGCTGGTGTCACCCCATGCTGCATGTTGTGGTGAGAATGATGTTCAAAGCTTTTGATATGCTATGGAGCAAACAGGAGGGGTGTGCTTCAGGAGGCTTTTGCAACAATGTTGCTTCCTGGGACTCGGCTGGAAAACTTTTTCAAACTAAGAGAGAGTCATAAACTGCTCTGTGTTGTGCATGAGAGATAGAAACTTTAAAACAAAAACAAGCAAACGTTAATTATTGACTATTATTTTAAGCAGATTATTTAATCTGCAGCACAAAAGACAAGAAGTGCACAGAAAGAGTGAAGACTGAGGATGTAATAGTATGGATTGTTGTAATACCCCCTGGGCATAGTTAGACTGATTATAAGGAGAAACAGATTTTTGGATTTAGCATGAAAATCTCCTTGTAAGGCCAAAAGGTTCCCGTTGACAATCAACTTCAAGATTAGACAGTTTTTTATGTGTTTTTCAGTAGAACAAAGCTATGTTCTGGAAAAATCACTGCTAGATAAACATGTAAAAATGCGAATGGTTAAAGAGAAAACGGTTTGTGGTTTTTCCCATGACACATCTGGTTACTGCCGAGCTGAGAATTCTTTAGTCTGGAGTGTGTATATGTGTATTTGCTTTTTGCATTCTCCCAAGGCCAATATTCACATTTGTGCTTCCACACTTTTATTTTGTCTCTTCCCATGGGAAGTGTTTTCTGTCCTTGGCTTTATTTGAACATTTGTTTTGTTTTCAGACACGTGCTACTGTCAGCCCACTCTGCGGCTCCATCTTCACATATAATCTCTTTAGATCCGAGGGCTTGGTTTAGGTCCTCATCCACAGCGAGTTGTTGGTAAATATTGTTGGGTGGAGATGTTAGGGGTTTCAGTCCACAGAGCTCCCTTCCAAGAACAATAGTTACCATGAGATGATATTCTGATTTAGATTGAGGTCTGTGTGCAGGTTGGGGAAAAGAGAGCTCTCATTCCTTTACTGCAGCTGATGTGCTTTTGATCTATGGCATCTCCACCCCCCTGAGAAAAAAAATATGGGATTGGTAATTAATTGTGCCTCCGACAGGGTTACTTTCAGGAAGAGCCAGCCGATCAGTGCTTGCAGGTTGCTAGAAAAGCTGAAGATGCATCAGAGCATGGTAGTAGTTGCATTTCTTGCCCATGTTGCTTCAATCAGGGTGATTCTGAAGAGATTCTTTTGGAGTACTCTTTATTTAGGTCGCCCATAAAAACATTCTTCTTTGTGTAGTTTCAAGAGTGGCCATGAGGAATATATTGCTGACATTTAACACAAATGACCATATGTGTACTGCGTTGCAAAGTGACGATGACCTCCGTTAGAGGAGTTCTTGCCAGCTGACAGTCGACCTCAGCCATTCCTTGCAAGACTTACAGAGTTCACTTTTCAGCAATGTAGCAGAAGATATCTGATTACCAAAGCAGAATTGGTTTTAATTCACTGAAGGTTTTCCCTGTTTCCTCGTTTTTAGTTAGCCAGATGGTGTTTCCTCAGTAGTAGTAAAAGTACTGAAAATACCAATACCAATAATAATATTATTTGTTGAGCACTTATAATGTACTAAGCAATATACTAAGTACTGAGGTAGATACAAGATAATCAGGTTGGGCACTGCCCCAGTCCCAAACGAGATGAACAGTCAAAGGGGGAGGAAGAGTAGGTGTTGAATCCCTATTTTACAGATGAGAAAATTGAGTCAGGGAGAAGTTAAATAGCTTATCCAAGGTCACAGAGCAGACAAGTGGACAAGCTAAGATTAGAATCCAAGTCCTGACTCCTAGGCCTGTGCTCTTTCCACTAGGCGACACTACCTAGGCTGCAGTGCTTAGAAGCATTAACTATGGGCAAAGCACTATAGTAAGTATAGTATATGCATGAGTACAAGTATATGTATATCCATAAATATAAGTTTATGAAAATTAGACAAGGTCACTGGCCTTCAAGGGGTTCCCAATCTATGAATAAGGAGGAGAGGGTTGGTGGTAGGCACATAATGACAAGTGGAACAAGAAAAACACAGAGAAACCACAAAGAAAGACCACCACCAGAATAAATATAGGAGATGCTCTTCACCTCCCCAGTAGGGCTGTTCGGAGTCCAACAGCCCCAGCTATAGCCACGAGATCCCTAGCCCCCGACAATTCTGATGTTGGAAGACCTCCGCTGCAGCTTCATCCACACCCTGTCATGACGGAGGATGGGTTGGGGCCTGAAGTTAAGGACGATGATAACCACAGGGCGTTTTCCTGGTGGCAGGCCTGGTGTTACGAGTACTGGAGGGGTGGGAAGGCCTTGGGCTTCAGCTTTGACCCTGGCCTGCCACCTCCAGATATAAGGTTTTTGGGTTTTTTTAATGGCATTTGTTAAAGCACATACAGTGTGCCAGTCACTGTTGCAAGCACTGGGGTAGACACAGGGTAATCAGGCTAGATGCAGTCCATGTCCCACATTCAATTCAGTGCAATTCAATTGTATTTATTGAGCACTTACTCTGTGCAGAGCACTGTATTGAATGCTTGGGAAAGTACATTACAACAATAAACAGACATGGTGTTCCCAATCTTAATCCCCTTTGTACAGATGAGGTAACTGAGGCACAGAGAGGTTAAATGACTTATCCAAGGTCATATGGTAGACAAGTGGTGTGCCTGGGATTAGAACCCAAGTCTTTCTAACTCCCAGGCCCATGCTCTAACCACTAGACCACTCTATTGAACAAGTCAATTGCCCCAAAGCTATACTTACCAATTCTAAGGGAAAATTTTCTCTATAAATGTCTTAGTTCCCCTATCCCTGAGCAGTTGCAAGAATCCAGGAGACTTCCCATGTTGCCAAGGCAGATAGAGTTCAAGCATTCTAGTCTGTATCCAGCACAGCCTCACTGGGTGCCCAGAGTTACTTCAACTCTGTAAAATGGAATAAAAATGGCTTTTCTTACCTAATGACAAAGGACTTGAGTAAGGTATGGCAAGTATTTCAAGCCACTTCAATTTCTTGTTTCTTCCCTTGGGGACATGATTACCTTTCAGGTTGCCTTTATTCAGGCTTTATCTAGGATAAAGATCTAGGATACCTCCAGGCCAGGGAGAAGGGAGCAAAGCCAGGGAGTATGAGTTAAAGTTGGGTTAAAGTTGGGTGAATGAGTTGGGTTAAAGAGGAGATCCTTGGCTCTGGTTTTTCCTCTACCCTGTGAATCAATCAATCAATCAATCAAGCGTATTTATTGAGCGCTTACTGTGTGCAGAGCACTGTACTAAGCGCTTGGGAAGTACAAGTTGGCAACATATAGAGACAGTCCCTACCCAACAGTGGGCTTACAGTCTAAAAGGGAACAGAGAACAAAACCAAACATACTAACAAAATAAAATAAATAAAATAGATAACACAACCCATCCCCACTTCCCACAACACTCCCATTATGTTTCCAAATGATGGTTCGTCAACTCCAGCTCTGCTGTAACAATAATAATAATAATTGCTATTATTATTATGGTATTTGCTAAGTGCTTACTATGAATCTTATTCATGATTCAATTTGATGAGCAGGCACCTTCTAAATATTCTGATTGATGCATTTGTAGTTGACAATCAGTCAACCTATCATATTTATTGAGCACATACTGTGTGCAGAGCACTCTACTAAGTGCTTGGGAAAGTAAAGTATAACAATATAACAGTCACGTTGCCTGCCCACAGCGAGCTTATGGTCTACAGTCAAGATAGCTTTTGTATTTGAAGTTTCTTCATTCATTGGGAATATTGTGGGAATCGGCATGGCCTAGTGGAAAGAGCAGGGGCCTGGGAGCCAGAGGATGTGGGTTCTAATCCTGGTTCTATAATTTGTCTACTGTGTGACCTTGGGCAAGTCCCTTAAATTTCCTCTGCCCCAATTTCCTCACCTGTAAAATTCAGTGCCTAGTCTCCCTCCCACTTAGCACGTAAGCCCCTTTAGTACAGGTGCTTAGCACATAGTAAGCCCTTAACAAATGCCAGTATTAATTTTGATTAAGGAACCTCAAAGACTTTTACTAAAAGCAAGCATACCCTCTTTACCCTAAAGAAGCAGCATGGCCTAATGGAAAGAGCACAGTCCTGGGAGTCAGAGGACCCTGGGTTCTAATTCCTGCTCCACCAACTTGCCTGCTGTGTGACCTTGGGTAAGTCACTTAACTTCTCTGTGCCTCAGTTACCCCATCTGTACAATGAGAATTAAGACAGTGAGCCCTATGTGGGATAGAGACTGTGTGCAACCTGATTATCTTATATCTACCCCGGAACTTAGTACAGTGCTTGGCACATAGTAAGCATTTAACAAATACCATTAAAAATGTGCTTCTAAAAGCCTTCATTAATAGGTAACAGTAACTATTAATAGTCCAAGTGGATGAGATGCATGAGAATTGAAGGCCGAGATCATTTGCCTCCCCTAAACTCAATAAGACAGTGGTTGAGTTGGAAATACAACTCAAGATCTATTTCCTTTCCGCGGTCCCTTTTTCTGGCCAGCAAACTGGACTTTATTAATTGGACAGGTAACTTAAAGGAAATAGGTGGATTATCTTGTCTTTTACAACTCACTTTTTCAGTATAGCGTTAAACGCGCATGTGATACTATTTGCTCCTGTGATGCCAATTATCAGCATTCCATATTCTGCCCCCTGGAAGTTCATTTACGAGAGCATAGTTGAAATCCTTTGAAAAAAGAATAAAACTTTTATCTTTGCTTGATTTTTGCTCAGTTCTAACACAGTATTTCCGGAGTCTCATTGCTTTTCTGTGGACTGTAAGCTCCTTGTGTGCATGGTTGGCATTAGCCAACTTTGTTGTATTATACTTTCCCAAGCACCAAATACAGTGCTCAGCAGACAGTAAGTGCTCAGTGAATACCCTTGATTAATTGATTGATTTTTCAGGGGGCACCAGTGAGCTTGGTTTGGGTTTTTTTTGAGTCAAGGGGCTTCTAAATGAGAACATTTTGAAGGATATACCCAATCCAAAATAATAGGTACACTGCATATATCAATTCTCAGTGTGCATATTTAATTTTTCTAAAAATTTCTGCAAGCCTAGATTTCTTATGACATCCTTTTCAGATACTTACTCAGATACTTCATGCAGGAAACAGGAGACTGCATCTCCCAAGTTTTGGACTTGGAGGAAACCCATCTTCATTCATTCATTCATTCAATCATATTTATTGGGCGCTTACTATGTGCAGAGCACTGTACTAAGCGCTTGGGAAGTACAGGTCGGCAACATATAGAGACGATCCCTACCCAACAACGGGATCACAGTCTAGAAGGGGGAGACAGACAACAAAACATGTCGACAGGTGTCAAAATCGTCAGAACAAATAGAATCATAGCAATATGCACATCATTAACAAAATAAATAGAATAGTAAATATGTACAAGTAAAATAAATAGAGTAATAAATCTGTACAAATATATACAAGTGCTGTGGGGAGGCGAAGGAGGTAGGGCAGAGTAGGGGGATGGGGAGGAGGAGAGGAAAAAGGGGGCTCAGTCTGGGAAATCCTCCTGGAGGAGGTAAGCCCTCAGTAGGGCTTTGAAGGGAGGAAGAGGGCTAGCTTGGCGGATGTGTGGAGGGAGGGCATTCCAGGCCAGGGGAAGGATGTGGGCTGGGGGTCGATGGTGGGACAGGAGAGAATGAGGCACAGTGAGGAGGTTAGTGGCAGAGGAGCGGAGGGTGAGGGCTGGGCTGTGAAAGGAGAGAAGGGAGGTGAGGTAGGAGGAGGCGTGGTGATGGTACTTGTTGGTATGTTGTATGTTGGTCCTGTGTTGGTACTTGCTCTGGAACAGGAACCTATTCAGTGTCTGGGAATGTTATTGGATTGAAAGGATTCAAGACTGACCTGAAGAACCAATGGTGTGTAAATCAGTTTCTGGCCATAGGAGGGAAGTTAGAAGAGTAAGCCACTTCCTTTATTATGTATTTTTTTGCTAGTCTCTCCCAAAACAGGGAATTTGGAGAAAGTGGTGTTGAGCTGCTGGTAGGACAGCCAAGCAGAGTTGGCCTCATCAGAATTGGAGGGCTTTGCCTGATTCTTTCTCCATTTCCAGACTGGGAAGTGGAGTCCTCAGCCACCTTAAAGGTCCAGGCAAATACTGTAGCCCTCAACTACAAACGCCGCAGTGGCCTCGGTCTCCAATGGAATGATTTTAGTCCTTCCCTCAGACCTTCTGATTTTCTCTTGCTTTCTAATAGGATCCCTCCTCTTTTCTCTGGCACTCCCACTAGCCTGTGTGCATGAGTCCCATCTAAGTTGGAAAAGGGTCAGGAAATCTGAGTGTTTCTTAATGACCCCAAAAGATATCTCACATTAGCCAACTAAGGTTAGAAGTATGAGATGACAATAATAGTGCTTTTTGGTGTATCTCAGCATAGGTGGACTGAAAAACTTTAGACTGAACTGGCTCATGTTGGGTAGGCCATCTTTATAAGTGTTTCTTGATTGGTCCAGCAGTCCATCCAATTGACTGCTGCTTCCCAGAAGTGCTAAAGGGGGTTCCATATTTCCCTCATCACCCCACTGTTGGCCTGCCTGACTCTGGGACTGCCTTGAGTCTCTCTCCCCACTCTCCACCCCACCCTTGGGTGAGTGTGGTGGAGTAGGACTGCAGAACTGGGGCTGCGTGGGAAAGACTGAATGCCAACTCTGTCAGACATATTTGCTCATGGAAGGATTGCCAGGGTGGAGGTAGAATTTATGGTACCTCTCTCTGACAGGCTAAGCTACTAAGTTAACCCCTAATGTTAGGCTTGTCATTTGCAGATTTAAGTAAACAGATTTTCTTACAAGAAAATTATCTAGCAAAAATTGGCCAGGCTCACGCAATGGCTATATAGCCATTGTTCAACAGGGCTTTCTGGTCCCCCATTGCAAGAAATGCTGATGCATAGGGCCTCTAAGGGTGTGGTTGACCACTTACAAGGATCATGGGTGACAGAGTAAGACAGATGACCTCTTGAGCTTCCCTCCATCTGTATTTTTCCTGTGATTCTGAGAGATAAAGACAAAAGCACTGGGGAACGGAGGAGACTTGCACTCCAAATCTGGAAAAGCAATTTGCAATACAACTTGAAAGAAACTCAGGTCCATGTTAAATGTTTAACATCCTTTGTTGCCCAGTAAGTTTAGCTATTCCTAGATTTGCTTTCGGCATGTTTGCCTCAAGTTATCTCAAGCTCCCAAAGGTATTTTTCAGAATCTAATCAGTTTCCGTGAAAAAAGGGAAAACATAGTTTCAGATTTATTTTCTACCTTCCGCCCAAACGTACTGATTTGTCTTGCCTCATTTTAAATGTTATGCTTACCATAAATCATTTGTTCATTAAGACCAAAAAAAAAAAAAAAGGATTGTAGAGAGCTAATATTTGCAGAATCCCTCTCAAGTGAGCTTTTCCTTCCATATAAGAATCCTTTAAGAGCTTTCCTGCTACCCGTTTGGGTTTTTGAAAGTAAATCAAAGGATGGAATCTAAGACACCCTTGAATCTTGTTTGATGATGCTGGTAACGTGCTCTGAGTTGACTTTGTTTTTGTTTTTTGTAGAACTAGCTTATGATCTGGACATGGATGATGTTCCCTTGAATAAGCAACTTCTGAATCGGCAAAACAAAGATGGAGCAACAACTAACAATCTTGGCTCGGGCCAAGCCACATTGAACCACTTTACCCGTGTAACTTTTTTGGTGGCATTCTTCCTCTTGTTGGTCCACTGACTAATAGAACAGTCATAGACTTTCTTGTATATCAATTTTTGTGGTATTCCTTCCAAGCTCTCATTCTGAACTCTAGGCGCCTTTTCCAGACATTAAATTAAAGAATAACAGTGTTATGTTTTGTATTAAAAAATGGTATCTTTATTAAGGCAGTGAATTTTAGTGTTAGTACATTTGGTCCTATTGCCAGGAAAAATCTCTAAAAAGCGATACCAAATTATTTTCCAATCAGTTTATAAGGATTGGCTGCTCTCTCACACTGTGCACAGACATACTTTCTTGAGAGTTAATTTGCATGTATTCCAGTGGATGCTTTTTATCAATATTCTGGATGTTCAATTTGATTCAAAACCAGTTGAATACTTTTAAAGAGCTGTATGATATAGCCATTTGGGATATTGTAATCCCATCTGCAACTTCTGGCTCCTTGTACTCACCTCTTCACCCCATCATCAACCTATGTCTGCTTCCATCCCCTCCATGAATCACTGAGATTCCGTCAAATACTTTACTGAATGTGTAAGTATTCAAAGACTATTCCTGGTTCTTAATGTATCATAATCGTTCCCTATTCTGCCCACTTTACCAATACAAGATTTTGATGTCAATTTGCTGAAAAATATTTGCCAAAATACAAATCTTGTATGTGTGTGATGTGATATCGATGCTCTCCATTTCCTGAACTTCAGAGGTAGGAAAAAAGCGGTGGGGGGAGGGGAAAGGGCAGGAGGAGGACTGCAAAAATCTAAACAGAGGAATAAAAAGTTGCAGTGACATGAGCCCCTTAACATTTTGACCATTCTTATCTTGTAACCATTTATGAGTTTAACTGAATGCATGTTAGATTGACTCCCAGGCTCAGTGGTGGGAGCATTTCATTATGTGGGCTGATGTTGATGTATCTCAGATTGGCAGTGTGCCCCTGTCTTGATTCTGAGGTGTACATTGGCATTGGATATTGTAAGCAGGCAGCTAGATTTCTGGCTTCTGATAGGGCTGACCCAGTACTGAATGACTTGCAGTGAGGCCTCTTTCTACAACACATTTCCTATTATGTATGCAATGTTACACCTTATAATTCTTGTCTTATACACATTGCATAGTATAACTTTACTAACATGAAAAGAAAGGATTTTCCCCCACTAATACATGAACCTAGTCATCCATTTGAAAACAGACACTGCCAAAGTTCAGGGGATTGGGAATGCTATTCTGCCAAAGCCAGAACACTATTCTCCTGGGACAAGATTCTTAATAAGAATTAAGTCAGATAGCACAAGATCATATCACACTTCATTCTAGAGTTCATGTTATTTCTTTGAAAATGAAGGGTACCCAACTCGCTACCAAATTTTGTCAAGTAGTGTGGTAGTGTTCCAAAGAAGAAAACAGACTGCCATGGTGGGGGGTTGTTGGTAAAGATTAGATGAAGGAGGGGAGAAGAAAAGGGAAGGGATATGTCTCCTGCCTTCTTCTGGCTCTGACCTATACAGTTGTGCAAAGGGCAACTGTATATTTAGTCTTTGCTTTTTGTTTTTCTTTTATTCTGTTTTCCACCAGAATGTGAAGACGTGTCCCTCCTCCCTCACCCCTGGCCCTAATTAAGCCAGTCTGAGTGACATACTTAGACTGTGAGTCCGTTGTTGGGTAGGGACCGTCTCTATATGTTGCCAACTTGTACTTCCCAAGTGCTTAGTACAGTGCTCTGCACACTGTAAGCGCTCAATAAATATGATTGAATGAATGATTGAATGGCTTAGAAAATGAGGGAGGGTACAGTGGTGGCTGCTACTGCAAAGGTTTCAGAGATTTTTGTTCCATCACCACAGGCTGCACCAGTATTCCCGCCAACCATCTCACAGTGAAAGAGTGTGGATGGCTTGGCACAAGCCATCACAAGGGCTGCAGCAACTCAAACATGGTCTCACTGGTGGTAGAATATATCTCTCCTCTTCTTGCCCTGTGAAACATAGGCAGCCCAGTCTGATCTTTTGCTCAGACAGAAGAAGTTCCATTTGATCTCCCCCTTGATGCCCAAGCAGTGCTCACCCATAATGGCCTGGAGCCAGGAAAGATGTCCTCTTATGTTTTCATGGGCAAGTAAGCAAGCGTGCAAGAGATTCTCTTACAGCCACTAACTCAAGGATGCAACTCACCATCAGCAGCACGAAAGACAGCCCACAAAAGACAGCGTGACCGAAGCCAGCTCTGATCCTGGGGGATCCAGTAGGGAATTGGAGGATGCATTGGAGGTAAATACAGTTTTTAATCTTGCACATTTTACCTTCACCCCATTCCCTTGACCACCACCGTGCTCCTGGCAGCCTTCAAGACTCCAGTAGAGAGTCACATGACACACTTGCAGAGTATTTCTTGTAAGATTGTTTTCCTTAAAATATTTTTATTGAGGTTGAATTTCCAACCCAAAGACACGAAACAGAGTACTGGCAAGAAGGTAAAAAGAATTCCTATTTACAAGACTTTTAAAGGCAGAAAACTATTTTTCTGTGTAGCAATGAAAGGTGATTTTTATGTTTTAACAGGGTTTAGCTATCTGACCCTGTGGAATCTGAGCCCTGAGACAGATTGGTTCCTTGGCTGTAGAATACAGTACACAGACTATCGTAAACAGCAAGCTCAAAGGGCAGAACTGTTTGGAGTCCTAATTAACCCATCCGGTCACTTTCTCTGAATTACTCCTTTTGAACTGCCAGAGCATGCATACAGTCTCATCCCCAGGGATGAGAAAACATAGAAAAATATGAACTTCCATCTTTTATACCGTACATTGTCATATGGGAAGCACATGGAGCTTCTCTTCTTCTCTTTGAGTCTTCTCAGGGCTCTCTGAGGGTAGAGCTAGGAAGCAGCGTGGCCTAGGAGAAAGAACATGGGAATGGGAGTCTTAGGACCTGGGTTCCAATCCCAGTTTAGCCACATACCTGCTGTGGGACGTTGGACAAATCACTTAACACCTCTGTACCTCAGTTCTCTCATCTGCATAATGGGTATTCAATGCCTGTTGTCTCTCCTGCTTAGTCTGTGAGCCCCATTTGGGACCTGATTATCTTATGTATACCCCAGTTTACAGTGTGTGCGTGGCATCTAATAATAAAAATAGTAACCGTGGTATTTAAGTGCTTACTATGTGCCAGCCACTGTACTAAGCGCTGGGTCGATACAAGCAAATCAGGTTGGATGCAGTCCTTGTCCCTCATGGGGCTCACAGTCTTAATCCCCATTTTACAGATGAGGTAACAGAGGCACAGAGAAGTGAAGTGGCTTCCCCCAGGCCATACAGCAGACAACTGGCAGAACCAGGATTAAAACCCATGATCGTCTGACTCGCAGGCCCATGCTCTATCCACTATACCATATAAAATGCTTAATAAATACTATTATTATTGTTATTATTATTATTACTGAGGCCTGTCCAAATTTCTCATTCACTATTGAGAAAATCAAAATGCATCTAGCTAACTTTCTCCCAAGCCCAGTGACTACATGGAGGTCCTCCATTTTGAGGGAAACACTGACATCAATTATCTATGTAGAAGTTTATTTCTGTGGATGTCTAGAGACCTAAATGCATAACAACTTAATCCCTCTAGAAAGATCATCACCCTCAATGAAACACATTCTGGATAAACCCTAACAATGTCAACATTTCCATGAAGTTAAATTTCATTTCTGTGAGATTTCTGTGAAATGTCTGGTTTTCTTTTTAATTAGAAGGCAAATGACTTCTTTTCTCAACAGGCCAGTTGCAGTACATCGATTGATGTGGTGTGAGCAAACCAAGTTTACCTGTAACACGAAAGTTGCATTCTACGCTTTAGAGGACAATCCACACCATTGTATTTGTCCATTTTAATGTATCAATCACTGAGCAGAGGATTGCACTAAGCACCTGGGAAAGTTAATTCTTAATTCTTTGCCAAGGGCCTAGCCCAGAATGTATCATGAAAATATATATTGTGGCCAAACTCATTCTATTTATTTTCCTTTTCCTTTTCTACTTAATTTCTGGTAATTATGGTGGCAGAATGATCTTAGGGGGAGAATGCTACCATCAGCTCTCCTGCTTTTAGGTTGTCCATTTCTAGTGTGCTGGCCGATTTTGTTCGGTCTAAATGTTTTTTTCATTTCTCTCATTGGGGAAAATAAAACTCATTAGCTTTGAATTGATGTAACTAATTTTATGTATGTGTGCAGTTCGGGATATCGTTTTACATTAGAATTGCCCCCTTTATTTTCCATACTAACCCCACAACCTGTTCACCTAAGAGATGGATTTGATAGAATGGAATTGACTGCATTATACGGGTTGAGTCTACTCAGGGCACAAGTAATACAAGTTTGAAAAATCCTCTCATGTTTCTTAATGTCATAAACTAAAACAGCCTTGTTTGCAATCAGATGCAGGAGGATTGAGTTTAGGTATGGTATTTATTAAATGTGTACTCAGTGCCAAACACTCTGCTGAGTCTTGGGGGTAGGTATGAGATAATCAGATCAGACACAGCCCCTGTGCCACCTGGAATTCACTATCCAAGAGGTAGAGAGAGTAGATTTCTTTTCTCCATTTCACAGATTAAGAAATTGAAGCACTGAGAGGTTAAATGATTTGTCCAAGGTCACCTAGGAGTTCTGTGGTATATCTGATTCACCGACAATGCTGTAAGTAAAAAAGATTTTTAACCAGCACACCCATCACCCTCTGCTACCCTGGAAGATGAGGAGGCTTTCTTTAGGGGTGGGGGGCCTGCCAGTCATAAACTGAGGAAGGTGGGACTGCAATCCCAGGTCCTGGGGTGGAGTAAAAGTGGAGAAGCAAAATTGACCTCATGGAAAGAGACAGAGGACATAGGTTCAAATCCCAGCTCCTCCACTTGCTGCTTTGCGACCCGGGGCAAAACACTTAACTTTTCTTTGCCTCATCTGCAAAATGGAGATTCAGAACCTGTTCTCACATGTGGAACCTGATGATCATGTATCTACCCTAGTTTTTAGTACAGTGCTTGGCACTTAGTAAGTGCTTAACAAATGCCCCAATTGTTGTTATCATTAGAAGCAGAGTCATGGCCCAGTAGCATAGTGCCTCCTCACTGCACTGGAATGCCCTTTCTTGGACCTTTCATATACCAGAGCTGAATTCTGGAAAGTTCCTTAACCCAGGTCTCCCTATGCTCTTTCCTCTAGGCCACACTGCCCAGCGAACTCACTCCTTTCAGCATCTCCATCCCATCTGGCCAACTGTATATCAGACTTGCCAATCATTCTTTATGTGGAAATCTTCCTGAATGGAATCTATTTGTTCCAAGTGCCAGTTGGCAGCATTCCTCTTCTGAGGGATTACATCCCCAGACCGGTTTAGTATTTGCTTTTGCTGATTAGCTATGTGCTTATTGATGTCATTCACCTAAACTGTGTTTAAATCAAAAGCAGTCTGGACCTCAGAGGAGGATTCCTGACTCTCACACCTTCCTAGGGTGACAGTGGCAGCAGGAAGTGGGGACAGGGCCCGGGGATGCATGGATTGGCCTGCCTAGCAAATGGACAGGGACGGTACTGTTCAGGGTCAAGGGGTGGCCCCCTGAGGCAGGACTAAATACCACAAGATTCCAAAAAACTAGCTCTGTCTGGTCAGAGCAGTCGTGGTAACATTGTTGGCACCTAAAGTTCTGTCCAGAAATGGATTTTTCAATTGGAAAAATTATTTCCCAAAAGAGTTCATTAAATGGAAATTCACAACACCTAGTTTAATGTTTCCTCATTTTAGGCTTTTTTTTTTTTTACCTTTTTCCCCTTTTCTGCAGTCTGGCCTGACACACCACCTTTACTTCAATTGTTCGTGGAAGATTACTTCCTTTAGAAATGGAACCGGGTCCATCTGGATAATATGATCAGGAACTCAGTACGAGTTCCACCACCTTCCTGCAGAACCTTGAAAGAGCTGTTTTCCAATATGCAGCCAAGTATCTTTCACCTGTTTTTAACTTGGTTTGAATTTCTCAATCTGTCTCTTTACCAACCTCGTCCTTGCCCCTGCTTGTCTCTAAAGCTTCTGACTCCTTTGGCAGTTTTCTGATCCTTGTTTTTTCTTTTTCTCATGTTGAACTGTTTGCCATTTCAATTGGGTATTTTACATTACTCCTGGGAAATTGCCATACCTTGTTTCAAAAGTCTGATCTTCTCTTTTTTTCTTACCAGTAGGTGGGTGTTTTACTCTATTATGCCCTCCCAAGTACCTAGTATAGTGCCCCGACCAGTCAGTTCTTAAACAATACTATTGATTGATTGTGAGAAGTCAGCACATGCCTATCACGGTAGTTGCAAAATGATTTAACAACTTTTTACTTCAGTTTTTTTAATGGTGTTTGTTAAGTGCTTACTGTGTGCCAGGAGCTGTACTAAGCACTGGGTGGGTACAAACAAATCCGGTTGGTCACAGTCTCTGTCCCTCATGGGGATCAAGTCTGAATTCCCATTTTACAGATGAGGTAACCGAGGCACAGAGATGTTACGTGACTTGTCTGTGGTCACACAGCAGACAACTGGTGGAGCCAAAATTAGAACCCAGGCCCTTCTTTCTTCTGGGCCTGTGCTCTATTAAAAGAAGTTGGCAGTGAAAGAGATGAAAGTGAGGCACAGTGAGTATTGGACATTAAAGGAGCAAAGTGTGAAGACTGGGTAGTGGTGGGAGGAGAGCAGGGATAGGTAAGGGGAAGAGAGCTGATTGAGTACCAATTTTTCAAAAGCAGACTTAAGAACTAAAGAATAACAGATTTGTGCCATTCTCCATTCTTAGGTTTGAAAAAGTTCAAGAATGCCCATGAAAAGTGCTTGTTTCCAGTAAATACCTATATAACGAAGTTTCTCAGATCTCCCCTTCCCTCTCATCCCGGCCCTCTCTCTCAATTTTCCTGGTATGTTTCTGAACTAACATTACGTATTCTGATCAGGGTTTCACATTTAGAGTGTGCACTCTTTCCATGTTGATCCTTGGCCAGGAATAAGGAGGTAAGTTCCCTGGCTGGGTTGCACAAGCTTTCTTTCTGCAACCTGACCACTGGGTAAGAGAGGAACTTTCCTCAGCTCCTTCACTCTTTTGACAGACACCATTTAGTGGTTTCAAAGGACAAGCTTGGAAATGGGGCCAACTCTTTTGCATCCCCCAGCTTGTTGCGGCTCCTCCTGGAGTTATTGGAGGATACAGTACCATGTCCTATCATTTGATAAATTAATTCAAGGGATAGTTAATTAGTCAAAGGGTTTAATTGCACCCTTAAATGACAGTGCATACTCACCCTCTGGCCAGATGCAGGTGTAAGCCCTGTGAGTACCCCATCTCTGAGGAGGTGGCACCTTCTCTCCTCCCTCCCCTCCTCCCCAGTCTTGGACTAACTTGGCAAGCCTTCCATTTAGTGTGTTTTTTTCCCTCCTCAGAAAATGTTAGTGCTTATGAAAGAGCCCATTCTAACAGCTCTAGAGACAGAAACCATTTAATCACAGAAAACACATAGTGCATGTTTACCTGTACAGCCCTGAACCACGGGTCTCAGTTTAGACTCAAGAAAGTAACAACGCTTTCTCAAGAAGGCAGCCTTTATTTCTTGATCTCAGTTCAGGCTGCCAGGAGAACCTAGAAACATAATTTGGGGTTTTGCTGTTGGTGGTGGTGATGGTGTAACATCCATTGTTGAAGGGCAGGACTTAATTTCATATGCAGGAAGTACCACAGGTTTGAGTGATTGTGTAATCATTTCATATTTAAAATTTGTAATGATTTTGATGGTCATTATAAATGCTGGCAGTGGTGTTGAGGGTAACCTGAATGTAGAGTGTGGGTCGGTGCCAGAAGAACTGAACTGCAGTCCTAACTCTGTGCAAAGTGACCTTAGACCAGTCATTTCACCTCCCTGTGCTTCACTTTCCCTATCTGTTAAATGGAAATGAGGATGCCTGTCGTTCCCAACTTTACAGGATTGTTGAAAGAATCGAATGAAAGCACTGATGTGAAAGTATCATTAAACAGAAAAAACCTACACTAATTCAAGGTGCTATTATTCTATGGAAAACCAGTCAATCAGTGGTACTTATTGAGTGTTTATTGTGTGCAGAATGGTTTACTAAGCACTTTGGGAAAGTAAAGCACATTAGAGTTGCTATATGTGATCCCTGCCCACAAGGAGTTTACAGTATTCAGTGAGAAGAAAGCCAGTGGACTGGGTTTAAACTTAGATTTTTAAATCTCAAGTTTTAGTGTCTAATTTCTGTGACTTTTTTTATTTACAATCTTCTGGCTGAGAGACTTGAAGATTGTACAGTTTTCTGTAAGTGAAGTAAGTGTTGATTTTTTTTGCTGTGAAGGGGATGGAGAGACCTGTGTTTTTGAATATACAGACAGACAAACTCTGAGAAATCCATGCTACTGCAGTGGGGAAGGAGATAAGGCTTTTTGCTTGCTTCTCCAGCTGACTTTTGAACCCCAAGTCATGTCAGTCCCCCTACAAATGTCTCTTGAGGGGTTTAAATAAGTTAAGTCATGGACTCTTGGCAGACCCATTCTTTCTATGTGTTAAGTGCTGGGATAAATACCTGGGGAACTTGAAGGTGCACCTTGAACAGAAGGTAAAAGTCATAAAAATGATTCCATTTATTAAATGCTTATTATGTGCCAAGCTCTGTGCTATGGGCTGGGGGAGCTCAGCAATGACCATAAAACAGCAGCTTTAGGATTCCTAGGAATCAAACCCTGGGCACAGCTCATCCCTTCTCAGGTGCACTGGCTTCATTAAGATGCTGAAGGGGCGGCCACATTACCATCCGCTTGTAATTAGTTGAGCTAACATGTGCTTAACATTTGCAGTGTATTTATGTCCTATTTATACATCAAATTAGAATTTGAAACAAAAACATTTTTGTTGGAGGGTGAATCTGAAGCCATTAATCACTCAACTAAAGTTTTAATCATGGAAAAGCTTATAATCTAGTAAGTTTAAGAGCTACTTGAATGGTTTATAATTATGGCTTTCTTCTCTGTGAAAATTGAAAATTTTTCAATTCCGTCTTGTAATGGAATCCAGCAGCATTTTGATTTTGTTTTTTTTAAAAAAATTCACATACTGAAAGGCCTGAATCAGACAATCCCATGAATAATCATGCTAGAAAGCTCTACTATGTCTCCTATCCCTAATATATTTTAATGCCCGATTCCCCCCTAGATTGTAGGCTTGCTATGGGCAGGGATTGCATGTACCAACCCTGCTGTATTATACTTTCCCAAGTCTTAGTACAGTGCTCCGCAACCAGTAAGCGCTCAGTAAATACCGTTGATTTTTTTAAAATGTTTTTTGTTAAGCACTTATTATGTGCCAGGCACTGTACCAAGTGCTGATTGGTGTGATCCATTTCTGAAAATCAGAAAAAGTGGAATGGGTGTTATATTGATTTCATTTTGATCCTGCTGGCAGTCTTAAAAATCCTTTATCTTACAATGCACATTGCCTTGCTAAATTAAAGCAGTCAAGCCGGGACCTGTATGGAGTCTTTTTATATTGCTATTAAAAAAATAGAATCTAAGGTGTGGGAATTCCATCTTCATGAAGAATGAATATCATAATAGGGGCATTGTTCTGTACACATGTACTGTTTTGATTTGTGTGCTTCAGTAAGATGTTAGGTATTTACTGTTTTTCTGATGCATGCCCGTGTCTAGACCGATTACCAAAGCACTGAACTATCTATGAAGCATGAAATTCCCACAGATGGATTTGGTAACCCCTCTGGGCTACTTCCCCAATAAAGATGAGTCTGTAGCCAAAGTCTTACTGAAATAACTACCACAAATGAAACTATTTGTGAGGGAGCCAAAAGCCATTCTACCTATGGAGATAACCCGGTTGTATTACTCCATTTCCTTCCCAGCTTGTGCTAGAGCTTTTTTTGGTGAAGTAAGTAAATATCTTACTTGGGGTCCTATATTAAACTTATGTGAATAAATGTAGCCAATACTCACTTGTTTGGTTTCCCAGGTCTGAAATGATCCTAAGGGCCAAAATTGTGTGTTACCCTCAACCCCCTAATACTCTTCAGGTATCAGAATCTGATTATTCCTTGGGGAAAAAAACAAAAAAATCTGATAAATAGAAATATACACCCAAATGAACAGATGTACATTGGGAAAAAAACACGCTCTAATTTGTAAATGTTGAATATTGTTTTAAATAAATCAGGGCTGGTTAATATTCTATCACTGGAACCTCATGTTAGGTTTCATAAAACCCTAGATTACTGGCTGGTTATCCTTCTTTGGCAATGCTGTTGGCAACCTCTCTGGAAACTTTAAATGCATCAAAAGCATTCTTTAGTATCTAATGATGAATCCGAACCTAGGAATCTGAAGTTTCAAGAAAGTCACTGGATGACCTCTTCCGGTGTAGATATTTCCTAATAAGGTCTTGGACATGGTGGAGTTACAGTTGCAAATCCAGTTTTGAAAGTGGATGTTGAAGGTATTCAGATTTTTCTTTCTCATTCTTCTGGGGAACTGGTTTAATATGAATTGCTGCTTTCCCCCTTCCCACAAACCCCCAAAGATATTTACTCCCAATTGGCTCTGAGAAGATTCAAGAGTTTTCTGTTCCTCACTTTAAAGGCATTAATATTGAAGTTGGGATCAATGGTCACTTAACTGTGACGCTATTGGAGAAAGGGGATTTCCATCATTTTCTCTGTTCGGCTCAAAGTTGCAATGTTTGGAAAAATTCTTATCTGTTTTCAAATTGGGTGCTCACTGTACAAAAGGCTTGTGGGGTGGGGGGCAGTGGAGTAGCACATGATCCTTCTACCCCTGAAGATGAGCAATCAGATTCAGTTGAAATCTGTAAAATCAACTTTTCCATCTCCGATTGTCCCTGGATACTCGTTCTCATTGTAGAAGTGGCAATTTTTTGGTTTGTAGTTGTCCATTTGGGCTCTGAAAAGTCTTCATAAAATAGAGGTATTCAGTGTCTTTCTGTAGGTGGAATTGTTGGATACTGTCCCTGTTCCACATTGGGCTCAAACAGTGTTAATCCCCATTTTACAGATATAGTAACCGAAGCACAGAGAAGTGAAGTGACTTGCCCAAGATCACGCAGCAGAAAAGTAGCAGAACTGGGATTAATACTCAGGTCGTTCTGATTCCTAGGCCCATGCTCTATCCACTAGGCCACACTAGCTTTCTTTACCCACTGAAGATGAAGCACTTGCAGACATTCTGTATCCTGTGCACGTATCATTCTTATTTTTCTTTGCTATTTGAAATGCTGCTTCGATTTTGTCTTAGATTCACCGTGTGTTTTAAGTCTCTGCTCATAAAAGAGCTCCCTGAAGCAAATAACCTAGTCCAGCTAGGTAAGCCTATCTCCCATCTTTGCTTATGGAACACCTGGGTCCTCCTGGTAGCAAACCCTCCAAGAGACAGAGACTCCATCATATACTCTTCTAGAGAAAGAACTGTGCTTCCCAGAAAGTGAAGGAAATCTCTGAAGCTGATTCCTTTCTCCTTCCATTTGGTTTCTCTTGTGTTGATTTAGTGTTTCCGCATCTAGAGTGGAAGCCAAAGTACTTCATTTTGTCCCTGGAAAAGACGACTAGAGGAATAGTCCAGGCTACTGAGTGCTGCCATAGGCTGCATTCCATTTCACACTCTACAGGCTTGGAAAATAAGAAAAAAATATTCCCACCAGGAACAGAAGCAAGTTAAACTGACGGCCATCGATGCTAAGACCACAACACCGGGCTGGAGATTTGGTTGACCTAAGCAGCCATTGTAATCCCATTTCTCCCCTCTCGTTTTCATGTTAAAGCCAACGTTAGAATGACTAAAATCAATTTCCAAGGGTAGCTAAGCCCCAACGGAGGAACTATCCATAACTCTTGAGTCCAGATGAAAATCTGGGTTTCAGCACAGGCAGGCAGCCAGGCCTGGTTTTAAGTGCTTCAGACATTCCTCCTCCGTAAGAGTTCTCCGGAAGCTGCAAAGCTTAGCATTTCTTATCCAAAAGTCTTCTGGCATTTTCTATCTTGCAATAATTCCAAAACCACTGAACATGCTTGTAGCAACCCAAATCTGCACAACTGGGCAGTTTAAAAGATTAAGGAGAACTATTAAAAGAGTTCTGGAGGCTGCAATAGATTATTTAATGATACTGAAGAGCTGGGTTCCAAGAGAAAATGGGTTTGATACAGGAGATTTAGCCCTCAGTAAATGTTTGTCTCCATCACACCCCTCTTTACTGCTCACCGGGAGGTTGCTGAACATGGGCGGCTTATGGGTGGCATCATGGGTGGGGGCCTGCCCCAGAAGATGCTCGCAGTCTGCTGTCTCTCATGGAAAAGAACCTGATGGGAGTCCAGAGCTACCGCAATCCACGTTAACAGTTCGGCCCTGAGGTGAGATGGGAACAGTGTTCTCGGGTGAAGCACTCACGACTGGCCAGAAACAAAAGCAGAGCTCCTACTTCAGCTCTGAGATCTTTAGATCTTGAGATCTTTGAAACCCTAGCTGGGACTCCTCCTATTATCAAAAGGCAGTCTAATTGACAGGTAACATGGGCTTTTTCCACCCCTCAGCTCTTCCCCAGCCCTTTTTGGCATGGCAATTCTTTAGGTCCTTGACAGCCTCAGGCACTGGGGATAACTTGGAACCCCTGGGCAACCAGTGTCAATCTGATAGACCTCTGGACCATTCAGGAGTCCTGCATGAGAATGAAATCTCAGGGCAAACTATCTCAACCTAACACTTCCCACCCTTCCTGGTTGAATTGTTACAAAAGGTATTTTGTTCATAACCTCCTGATGCTGGCTAAGGAGTCAGCTGTCCTTGCGACATTAAGAAGAAGGCAGATTCCAGGAGTGATTTACCACCTTAGGAATCCCCATGCCAACTCAGGCTGTCATAATAATAATAATTATGGTATTTGTTAACTGCTTACTATGTTCCAGGCATTGTAAGAAGTGCTGGGGTGGATACCACCCATTTTACAGATGAGGTAACAGGCACAAGAAAAGTGAAGTGACTTGCCCAAGGCCACAGGGCAGACAAGGGGCAGAGACAGGATTAGAACCCATGACCTTCTGATTCCCAGGCCTATGCTCTGTCCACTATACCGTGCTGCTCTACTATGATCCAGGATGGCAGTTTAGTCAAGTTAGTTGAAGGGGACCTTTAACAGTGCTATTTGAAGCCTTCCCAATGATCCAGTTTTAAATGACATGGGCAACGAGAATTTGGGTGATTTTTTTTTCCAAGTGTGTCTGTTCAAAGAAATACTTTAATTTCCTTGCACTTTCATAAAGATGTCTGCAACATTAAACAAAGGAAAAGCTGCTGGCTTTAAATATGCTTTAGAGAGCATCAAGTGAAATGGGTTCTAAAATAGTAAAGCAATTTACTTTTCACTTCAGTTGAGTACAAAACAGTGCCTTGGAGTTCTTAACCGTATTTTCCAAGGATGACCTCCCAGAAATATTTTCATCTTTTACCCAGAAACCACCTTTAATGCATTACCGTAGTAAAATTGTTAGGATCTCATAAATGTATCAACTTATCGGGGGTGTATTCTGGAGGATTGAGTTAACAGGGATCAAGAACCCTGAGTTCATTCAATCATAATAAATATTTATTATGATTGAATGAATGAGTTCTGCTGTTAGCTCTGCCTGTGGCTTCTTTGTGTGACCCTGGAGAAAAGGTGACAATATCCCTGAGCCTACATTTTCATTTTGTTATGATGGGGGCGACCCTCTTTTTTCCCACCCCACCAGAAAAATGAGTTCTTGTAGTTGACTCTACCCAAGTGCAGTATGTGTTCATTATTCATCATTTCAGCCAGGTACTAGTAGACAGACTTTTTTCCATATTGACACAGAAGGGGATTCATTACAGGGACCACAGACAAAAAAAAAAATCCAGATTTCCTAGAACCCCTCGGTCTCTTTTTTTTTTTTCAGTGACTCACCAGTTCCCTCATTTCTCTCTTATTTTATTAACCCACATACCTGGATTCATGCCTCTCACACTTCTGCTTTATTCTCCATTTAGAGGAAGAGAAAACATTAGCATCCATAGTTCCAGAAATCTGTTTTCCAAGAATAACATTCCAGCCCCAATTTAGAACTTTTTGTTTCCACTTACTTTTTTAAAGAGTAACTGAAGTACAGTGAGATTTCCCCCAACCACCACCATCCCATTTCATTAAGTGGTTCTAAGCATGTGTTGCAATGTCATACACCCCCTGCTTTGAGACAAATCCACTTATGTGGTTAGATTGCTGTCGCCATTTGCTTTTGAGGACACTAATGGCAGCAGATCTCACAACTTCTTCACTCATCAAATGATAGGGATATTTTCTTATTCTTGAAGAGTAGAAATGTGATGATATGAATACATAGGGACCACCTATTTTACTAGCTGACGTAGTCTGAAGCTCAGATAACTGAATGAAATTGGGTTTAGCTAACTCTGAAAGGCAGTCTTGCCAATTTAGTTAAATCATTTGAACTATTTTTTTTTATTTTCCAAACTGGCCTTGGTTTGGAGAGCTGGTCATTCAGATTACCCCTGTTTGGATAATCAGCTTTCCACTATAATTAACTCTTGTAATCTTTTTTGTCAAGTTTGGTTTAATCATTTGGTGGGAATCTCTGTGTCTTTACCCTCAATATCTTTTGAGGGTAAAACTTGAGAAATTGCCAGTCACATCTACATTCCCCTGGGAATCTTACTGATAGTACCATGGTGGTGGCCAGCAGGGCCCATTGCCCTTGCTGATTTTCTAGAGGCTCAGGAAAGGCTGGACAGATCACAATTTCAGATATTACTTTTCGTTAGTACAGTAATGAAACAGAATGGTTTTAATTGATGTAGGACTAGGTTTCCTCTATTGTAGAGCCATTGCTCACCTCGGAAATGATGCTGTAAATGCAACATTAAGATGTTGATGATCACATTTTTCAAAGACAATGGTATCTATTAAGCACTTACTATGTGCCAGGCACTGGGGTAGATGCACGATACCCATCTCTGTCGCACACAGTGCTCACAATCTAAGAAGCCAAACATTTTTTCCCATTTTACAGATTAAGGAATCAAGGCACAGAGAGGTGAAGTGATTGACCCAATTTCCCATGGTAAGTAATTGGCAGAGCGTGGATTAACTCTCTTCTTATGATAACCAGTCCCATGTTCTTTCCACGGACCTACACTCCATTTAATTTTCCTAGAAATACTTGTTTGCCAGTATAACTTTTCATTCTACAGTGACTTTCCTGTCCTGCTCTGGATCAACAAATTGTCTGGGAATATGAATGCAGTGTCTGTTAAAAGCATCGTGTGGTCGGTGAGAAATATGATTTTCTTGACAGTACACCAGCTGAAGTTCTCTTCTGAGAATCTTAATAGCAAATAAGAGGTTTAGCTGGAGTTCCATTTACATTATGTTTCTAAACTCAGTTGAAAACCCTGGGTTTTTAGCTAAGGATTTGGAACTATTGTATCCTGGTGCACTGGAAAGTGACACTGTGCAAAATATAACACCATGAAGGCTGCATTGTATTAAAGAAATTTCAGGACAGGCTAATTTTATGGAGGAGTTAAAACGTATTGGGTACCATAAAAGTACAGCTGAGAAGGGCTTCTTTTTACTTTAATATTGGGGAAAACAGATTAATACTAAAAATGGGGATGGGAAACGTGTGGTGACGGAACTAAGTTTGAGAAGCATGCCCTAGTGGAAAAAGCATGGGCCTGAGAGGCAAAGGACCTGCGTTCTACTTCTGGTTCAGCCACTTGCCTACAATGTGACCTTGGACAAGTCACTTAACTTTGCTCTGCCTCAGTTACCTCATCTCTAAATTGGGCATTAAGACTGTGAACTCCATGTGGGACATGGGTTGTGTCCATCCTGACATTCCAGCGCTTAGTACAGTGACTGGGACATAGAAAGCGCTTAACAATACCATTAAATGAATAAATGAATGTGACTTCACTAACCAGAGGAAGGAGGTTAATCCCCAAAACCACCTGTGTGACTTCATCTGTTCCTCCAGTCCCCTTGACTGGAGTCAACAGCTGGGAACCGTGCAACTGCAAGGAATGCAAATGGATCCCACAGGAAGCAGAACTGCCTCACTGGGTAGATTCATTTTGGGAAGGCTTTACCAAATTTCTGCCTTGTACTTTTTCCCAACTCCCTGATTCTCAGCACCAAAAGCGGGAGTTTATCATGGAAAGTGTAACTACAGGAGGGAACCAGAGTGCCAATCTAATTAAAAAAATATTCTCGGTTTCACTCAGTTTGCCAGGAATAACAGAGCTCAGGCAGTCCTCCTGGTTGGGACATGTCAGTCTGGGATACAAACCTCCTCTGTGTGTGCCGATCACACATTTGGGGGAAAAATTAGAAATCTGGGTGAAACTCAATAGAGGTGAAAAACTTTAAAGAGCACTGGCTACCAATTGATAAAGGAAAACATCACATCGTGCAGTCAATCAATCAGTAGTGTTTATTGAGTGCTGCATGCAGAGCCATCAATCATATTTATTGAGCTCTTACTGTGTGCAGAGCACTGTACTAAGACCTTGGGGGAATATAATATAAAAGAGTTGGTAGGCATGTTCCCTGCCTCAATAAATACAATAAATTCAATAAATTGAATAAATTGGATGAATGGGGCTGAGGGAGGAGTGAATAAAGGGTGCTAATTCAAGTGTCAGGATAACACGGAAAGGAGTGGGAGAAGAGGAAATGAGGGCCTAGTTGGGAAAGGCCTCTTGGAGGTGTTGTGCCTTCAGTAAGGCTTTGAAGGTGAGGAGCATGTGGAGAGCACTATACTAAATGCTTGAGAGAGCCCAATATAATATAGTAAAGTGTTCCCTGCCCTCAAGGAGCAGTTAAACAAAGGGGCCTTCAGATGCTTGTGAAGACCTCTTTCCCCAAACCACAGCTTTTGGATGCAGGGAGGCATGGCTGTTTTTGTAGAAGACATCTAGATAGCTCTGCCTTGCTTAGTAGATGTGAGAGATGGACAGTGAAGTTAAGTAAAAGAAAAACATAGATAAGCACATTCTGAGAATCCTCTCAGTTTTTTTTTAATGTAATGGCATTCTCCTAAGATGAGGTAACTAAATTATCATTCTAAGCAGATGAAGAGCTCCTGGCATGTTTATACAGCCAGTGATTTTGTTGTACAAAAAAATCTGTGTTAATCAAATAGCATATATTTTGTTAAATGTTGTATCCCTTTGAAAATAAACATCAGATCTTATTTCACTTGAAATATGCCGTATTCCTCTGTAGGGATCCATGTAGTTTTAGCTTCAAAATCCCACATTACATATCCTTCATTGTGTGCTTTTTTTCTTCAAAACCATTTCATTAAGAAAAAAGGAAAAAGAAAAAAAAAACCCTAAAGCCTTCCTGTCAATTAACCTTCCAAATGTGTGCAATGGAAGGGGGCTATCTTGGTTCCTGTTAGCCCAGCCCTTTGAAACTTCAGTGGCCCAGCAAAAGTGGATTGGGATGTATTTCTTTTAATGAAGCTTGAAAATTTTTGTAGCAAAATATAATGACCCCCACCTAGAAATTCATGGATATGCTACTTAATAATAAATCATTTGTCTTAGTCCTAGTCAGTGTTATCTGATTTTTTCCCTCTCATCCTGATATAACAATAGACTTTTTCAGAGTTCCTTTGTCTCTGGGCTATGTGTATTTTTTAACCATTGATGTAAATGGACCAACTACCATTCATTTAGTAAAGTCTGTGCCAATCTCATAAGGAATATAGAGGTCAGTCCTATTAAGCTTGTGCTTACAGTGGTCACAGCCAACTTCTAGAGCACTTCCCTCAACATGTGATCCTTCAAATCAAGTGATCAGATGAGATCAGTGAAGCAGTGTGGCTCAATGGAAAGAGCACAGGCTTTGGAGTCAGAGGTTGTGGGTTCAAATCCCGGCTCTGCCAATTGTCAGCTGTGTGACTTTGGGCAAGTCACTTAACTTCTCTGTGCCTCAGTTACCTCATCTGTAAAATGGGGATTAAGACTGTGAGCCCCCCGTGGGAGAACCTGATCACCTTGTAACCTCCCCAGTGCTTAGAACAGTGCTTTGCACATAGTAAGTGCCTAATAAATGCCATTATTATTATTATTATTATTATTATCATCACAAGCACTGAGTCCTGAGATGCAGTCAGACAACCATCAGCAAAGCAGTCCTCATCCCAGCTCTGCCACTTGTCCGCTATGTGACCTTGGGTAAGTCACTTCTCCAAGCCTCAGTTACCTCATCTGCAAAGTGGGGATTAAGACTATGCACCCCATGTGAGACATGGACTGTGTCCAACCCGATTAGCTTGTATCTGTCCCAGCGCTTAGAAGAGTGTTTGACGTGTAGTAAGCACTAAACAAATACCATCATTAATATTGTTATTGTTATAGCACATCTGTGCCTGGAGGACATGTGACAGCGGTGTCCTTAGACAGGTCTGACTCCACAGTGAATTTAAATGAGGTGCCACTCCCCCCAAATCACCTTTAAAGACACCAGGAAGAAAGGCCTCATTCTGTATGGCATAGCACTAGGCAGTTCAGGAGTCAGCAGCTTGGCATGCAGCAATCCTAAGTGGAGTGATGGTCCTGGTGCTAGGACTTCTGGAAGATCATGTCCCCAAGACGGAGAAGGCAGAATAGCACCAGGCCAAAGGGCAGCATGACCAACGGTGAAGCAAAAGGCAATATTTATTATTATTATTAATGTGGTATTTGTTCAGTGCTTACTATGTGCCAGGCACTGTACTAAGCACTGAGGTGGATACAAGCAAATCGGGTTGGACACATTCCCTGTCCCACAGTCTCCAGCCCCATTTTACATATGAGCTATCAGGCAGAGAAGTAAAGTGACTTGCCCAAGGTCACACAACTGGCACGTGGTGGAGCTGGGATTAGAATCCAGGACCTTCTGACTGCCAGGCCCCTACTCTATCCACTATGTCACGCTGCTTCTCTTTACCTGCACTTGACGAGGAAGGGATCGCCAGTCACACAATGGACTGGTCTGGCACACTGGGAGGCACTGATCCAATCCCACCATCAGTAATATTAACTTTGAACCCCCAAAATGGGGTGGGGTGCTCCCATGCAGTACGGAAGGACCCTCTGCTCCTTTTTTCCCTCATTCTCAGAAGTGGACCTTTGCATTTCAGTCACTAAGAGCTAATGGCTAAATTGACTTACTAATAATTGTGATATTATTAAGTATGTACTATGTGCCAAAAGCTAGAGTAGACGCAGTAGTAGCTGACTAGACTCAGTCTCTGTCTCATATGTGGCTCACAGTAACAGAGGGAGGGCAGGCAAGTATTTTATTCCCATATTACAGATGAGGAAATTGAAGCATAGAGAAGTTAAAATTTTAAAAAAAAGATGGTATTTGTTTAGCGCTTACTATGTGCCAAGCACTGTTCTAAGTTGAAACGACCGAGGTGACATAGAAGGCAAGAGGTGGAACCAGGATGAGAACTGACTCCATGCCCTGTGCTCTTTAGACTATGGCCTTGCTGCTTCTGTAATGACCTACTTGTCATTTAGTAGGAGTAGGAGTAGTACTTTTGTTGTTATCAATCAATCAGTAGTATTTATTGAGTGATTACTGTGTACTGTGTGAACAACTAAGTGCTGTTCTTATCTTGTTGTTGTTTTGACATTTACTGAACAACACTAGGTGGGCCCTCATTCATTCAATCTGATTTACTGAGCACTTACTGTGCGCAGAGCACTGTACTAAGAGGTTGGAAGAGTACAGTACAACAATGAACAGACACAGTCCCCCTCACTTTGTAACCCAGCCAAGGCCACCTGAACCCTGGTTTTCTGGAACTTTTCTAGCCTTTGGTTTTCATTTGCTACAAAAAGATGATCAGAAAAAGCCAATGGTGACCTCTTTTCTTTTTGGTCCTCAGGGTGGAACACTAGACAGATCATAAATTCAAAATCTGCACTGCAGCTATTTTTTAAATGTCACTTTTATTATTCCTTTGATTTTTGTCAGATGTTTTCATGTTAGAACAAATCCCTAAAATGTTAAGAATCTCTAACAGAAAAAGACACTTTGAAAATAAGTTTCAGATGATTATGTTTCAGAAAATGCCGTATACATTTCATTCCATTGTAAGATTTAGTTTCATTCAGCATCATCGAGTCTTAGATATAAACATCTAGACAACAAAATGTCTGGCAAAACTGAAGCTGTCATAGCTTCGATACCCAACAAATTAGTTTCACACCAAGCAAAAGGTCATTTCTTTAATCCATGTCTTTGAGGAATGTACACAAATGTCATTCTCCCTAACATATGTAATTAAACAGTTTAACTGTTGTATCCATCTACTGTTTATTTTCCCACTGGGTAATGCAAGGATGTTAAAATAGGATGACATTGAAAGAATGCAGGCAGTTACAGATGCCATCTTGATTTTTTTAGTGATTCATAGAACTAATAGCCCAATTTCCAAAGCAGGAGTCCGATTCTTGTTGAAGAGTCACATTTTCAGAGAAGTAACAAGAACTTTGGTTATGCTGTTACTTGAAAGGGTTTATATTAAGACACCGCCTGATCCTTGAGTATAAACTCCTGGATGGCAGGGAAAATATGGATTCAGTTTTATGTAAAATCTCTGGATAGGCATTCAGGAAACATGGTGCGGATGAAGTCGTGAGGCGATGGCATCCATCCTCTGGGATGAATCCTGATTCTCCTCATTCACTCCTTCTCCAGCCCCCTGGGAATGGTGGGAAAAGACTTTGGGAGCTCTGCACCCTCTGTTGATGCGTAGCGCTCCCGTGGAGCGCTCCCAACAAGTTTGGGCCAAAGATGCTGTAGAACTGGAGCAGGCGTCCTCACTGGAACTACAGTGCTGCTGTTATGGATGATGAGAGGGTGACTCATGGCTAGAAGCAATTCAGCAAGAGCCCCTTGGAAGGTGAAGTAGATGGGACAGTCACATCGATGGTCTAGAAACACTCTATTAAAAAAAATGTCTTTGTTTCACCTGGATGATCAGGGAATAACTGAAGTGCCCCTCTATCCCCAATCCCAGGTTCCAGAATAGAGCCACTATTGGAATGAGGTCAGGGGAAGGGTGGGGAGGCTGCGGTCCAGGCTCCGGTCAGCCTTACATATAGGATTCTTCAGAATGAGAGTCCAGGACCAAACTAGTCTCTCTCCCCTTACCCAGACTCCCCTAGGACCAAAACCCAGGGAAGACTCTCCACAACACTCCATGCCCTCCAGGGTCTGCTAGAATAGATCAGAACCTCGGGGTCCCCTGGGGATCAGGTCCAAAATCCCTCCCCTGCCCCATCCTTCACAAACATGGGCTTGAAGATGGCAGCAAACAGATTGCATGTAGAAACAAAGAGGCAAACTCTTTGAGAAGCATAAGTGAAGCACTTACATTACTCTCACGCAAAGGAGTTGTATATCGAACTCCAGGACCTAACTAATCTATAAAGAAGAAAATGAATGAAACTTGGGAAAAGAGTGATGCCGTTCTGTCAAAACGCAGAAGTAAAATCAGAAAAGTAAAAATGCAGAGTGAAATGTTGAAAGAGCCCCAAAGAGAGGAGGGCTTTTTTAGTTCTATTTTTGTCTCTTAAAGTCATCAAGGATGAAAGGAAAAGCAGAGTGGAGGAGTCTGCTCTGAACAAGAGAAGGCCAGGCTGAGAAAAGGCTTTCTGGTAGCTAAATTATTCAGCAGTTGCTCTGCCTCAGTCTATACTAAGAATCACAAAGAGCTGAAGAGGTGTGGCAGAGGCACCGGGGATAAATCAAGTGTAATGACAGAAGGTAATAGGTTAGAAAGTGTTTGGACCAAGCTCACGTGCTCCATGCAGCAATGCAACTGGACCTGCTTTTCTGCCCGGTGTAGTCAGTCTTGAGAGAGCTGCTAAGGGTGAGTAGCCTCTAGGCATATGCCTTTCCCGAACCCGGGAAGCTGGGGGGATTGCAGGGGATTCCCATTACAGCCTTCAAAGGGATGGAAAAGGGCAATCTGGGAAATTCCATCCTTATTTCATTATGGAGATAAAAACCTGATGGATTAGCCTTTTGCCTGCCAACAATTTGGAGAGTAACAGGCAACAAGGGGCAGGAAAAAAAGATTACGGCAACCAAATTTTTCTGGGGCCTCTAAAGGGTGGGACCTCCAGGGGGCTGAAACAGAAAGACATCGAGGGAGACAAAGACACACACAGGGAGAGAAACACCCTTATAGAGAGAAATATGAAGAAGGACTCCCACTTAAAGAGGCAGGGCAATATGTGCCCACACTTAGACTGTGAGCCCCATGTGGGACTGTGTCCCACCTGATTAACTTGTCTTTACCTCAGAGCTTAGAACAGTACTTGACACATATGCTTGACAACAGCACTTAACAAATATGGTGGTAATAGTAATAATAATAATATTAGAGAAATTCCTGTCATTTTTCTATGTGGGGTAGCAGCAGTAGAGTGTATGAAAATGAGCTCCTTCCCCTGTTGGCCCTTCCTCTCTGGGGGTGCCACTCTTCTCAGGCCCTTTGCTGCTACTAATGATGGTGGTATTTGTTAAGCGCTTACTATGTGCCAGGTATTGTACTAAGTGCTCGGGTGGATACAAGCAAATTGAGTTGGACAGAGTCCCTGTCTCAAGTCGGGCTCACACTCTCAATCCCCATTTTACAGATGAGGGAACTGCGACCCAGGGAAATGAAGTGACTTGCCCAAGGTCACACAGCAGACAAGTCGCGGAGTTGGGTTTAGAACCCATGACCTTCTGACTCCCGGGCCTGTGTTCTCTCCACTATGCCATGCTGCTACTGCAGCTGCCAGCTACTTCAGAGAGGTTTCCAGATGTTATCTCTTTATGCAGTTTCCCCTGTACCACAGACCCGTCAGGGCACAGACTGCGAAAAGCAAAACAGCAACAGCCATGCCGAAGGCGGTGCCTTTGACGGGTGGGGAAGGGGTTGAGGAAGGGACTGCCTCTTGGCTGATTTACTGCTGCTCTGCATTGGGCTTCCTCCTGCTGCCACCACTCCTCATACTGCTGGAGTTGCTTCTGCCAGCCCAACTGAAAGCAGGGCCCTATGGGTTTCAGCCAGCTAACTGTAATGTGGCGAAAACTGGTCCACCCCCTGTAAAGTGGATGCATTGCGAAAAAAGTACTCTAGTGACTTTGTTGTCTTTTGGAACACCAGGAGCATGCTACAGGCATGAAGTGCCTAAAGATCAACATCATGGCAAGGTCTTTTCGATCAATTCGTATGTGTACACATGACGTGACAAGACGCTCAGGGTCTCTTTGGGGGCATTGCTTGGTGGAATCTGGGTTTTATTCAACCTGAATAGGTCCTAAGGAAAGTCTAAAGAATGACCATAGGATTCCAGTAATTTGACACAAACCCCATGATCAGTTACAAATACTGAGCAAACATGAGAGTGAAGAATAAAATAAGACAATGCTGGCAATTATAGCAAAGGCTCATAGACTTGAACACGTTGCATTGGACCTGGCTGAGTCAGTCCAGCTCCCCTGGCTACCAGCCAAGATTGACCCAAATTGTCAAGACTACAGTGATAGTAATAATGATGATATCTGTTACGTGCTTACTATGGGTCAAGCACTGTTCAGAGCACTGGGGTAGATTTGAGTTAGGTTGGTGGGGATAATAGAGATGTTTAGAAAGTCAGATGGGATCTGGCCACAGAGTGGTTTATTTCCTTTGTGGATAAACCATGTTCAACAGAAATGCACTTCCAAGCACTCTGGGTAGGGAGGATCTGGGTGTAATCTTGCAGACAAGAAATAAGAAATGAGCACTCTGTGGGATTCTGTTTCAGGAAAAAAAAATCCAAGTGCTGTTCTGAGATGTTCTTAGGGCTGGGGTTTTATGGGACAGGTTGAGCAATAATTCCTCTTAGCATCAAATCCAAACTTTGCCTGGACTTAAAAGACCCTCGCTCAGCTCTCTTTAGCCAAGCACTCATTGGATCTTAATTTTACTTTGTTTTGGGTTTTTTTTTTTCATTTTTGATTTGCTACGCATGCTTAATCCTTAAGGCCGACCTTTCTGGCTGTAAAGTTGTTTGGACCCAAGACCCTAATTTCTCCCTATCGGAAATGTGACTCCTATTTGGTGAGTCCAGCTGAATCGATGAGTGCAGTTCCCTACAACCAAGGTCAGTAAATATTTGCTCAGCCCTCCCAGAGAAGGAAGATACCTGGACTGAAGTAAACTAGGTGGTTGCTCAGGTAGGGTTTGTGACTGCAAATTGGCTTTATCTCTTCAAAAAATGCAGTCTCCAAACTAAGACATACCATGCCTAGTGAAAGAAAGACAGCTATTGTAGCTTCAGTTTTGTTTCTGGAAAACCTCTGAACATCTGGGAAGTTGGGATATTGATCAAATGACTTGCCAGCAGCAACAGCAACGTCTGGCCTTGGTTTGCTTCAAGTGGACATCTCAATGTCTTCCTAAGAGGGAAGACCGATTGGACACAAGCAAGATCTGCTACAGCTTCAACAAACATTTCTAGAGATGGAGGATAGTTCAGGATTCTCAATTGACTGCCTTAAATTATTTTCTTTCCCTCTCTTTGCATCTTCCTTCTCTTTAAGAAAGAAGACTGGCTTGTTGAGTAATGAATGAATAAGTCTAAGGATAATTGAAAAGTCCCTTGGCCTTTGCCCCCAATTCATAACAGCTGGGCTGACATTAAGCATTACAGTTGACCTGTTTTTCTTTTCACAGAAATTCAGTCTTAGTAGGGATAGTATTTGTTAAGCCCCTACTGTATGTAGGGCACTGTATAAAGTGCTGGGAAAGAATGCACAGGTGAGAATTAGCCAAAGTCTTCGGGCCTCAAATAGCTCACCTTCTAAGATTAAAATGGGCAGAGGGGGCCAACAGAAGACAGGTAAGGAAAGATGCCTTTTAACTCACTGCTACTCACTCACACAGTTCTGGTTACAGCATAGTTTAATGAAATAATAGTAATGTTTTCTCATCTGATTTATATGAATTATTTTTTTCTACAGTCAGCTGTTTTCAGTTTTGTTGACATATTTGAGGCTATTGTCAAAGAGGAAATGTAGGAAATAAATACAAAAGGGTCTGAACCAGAAGGCTACCCAGAAAGAAATAATGTTATTTCTAAGGAAAGGCTAACTTTAATTTGAACTCTTCCCTACTTTTGGGTTAAGTCTGTAGCAAACAGAAATTACCAATCAGCCAATCACAGGGGTAGGAGAGACCGTTCTCTGAATTATTTTAAGAATACAATAGATAATGATCTAGCTGGGAAAATCTACAGGTCAGTTCTGCTTAGAAAAAGATTGCTCCTTCCCCTCACCCCCAACTGGGAGATGGAATTTCTCATCAGCCCTTCAGTGGTTTGTTGGAGGCGGAGATGACAGGGCCGAGATCATTCCATAGTCCATTCTGTGCTCTGGGCCTTTGGAATCCACTGACCATGTGTACCTAGGGACACCAAGCTGCTTGGAAATTGCTTGGGATTAGTAATTATAGTATTTATTGAGTATTTCCTAGGTGCTAAATGCTGGGTAGATATAAGGTAGTCATATCAGATGCAGTCCTTGTCCCACATATGGCTCACGGTCTAAAATGGAGGGGGAGCAGCTGTCTTATCCCCATTTTACAGAGGAGGAATGTGAGGCATCAAAAAGTTAAGTGACTTGCCCAGTATCACAAGGCAGGCCAATGGCTGTGGTGGACACCTGAACACACTATTGTTGTCATGATTTTCAAATGCAAAGGACAGCTCTCTCTCCCTCACTCTCTTCTCTCTCTCATTCTTTCAAGTGATTTGAAAATCTGTAAATGTGAGTTTATCAACAAGTGGCTTTCTGCCTTCTAAACCTCCCTGAAGATGGGACCACTCTGGGGTCGTGCATTCACCGTCCCAGCATCTTGGAGCCATTTAGAGATGTTTTTACCATCTTTGAATGTTTTTTCAAGATAATTTGAGCCCACCAGAATCTGAATTTTTCATTCTTGCTGCACGTGAAATGGGCTCAGGATGAGGAGGGCACAGTTTAGATTAAGACAAAGCCTGATAATCTGCCTTGGATTCAGTATTCTGGAGGGTTTTTTTTATGATATTTGTTAAGTGCTTACTAAGTGCTGGAGTAGATACAAATCAGTCAAGTTGGACACAGCCCATATCCCACATGGGGCTCACCATCTTAATCCCCATTTTACAGATGAGACAACTGAGGCACAGAGAAGTTAAATGGCTAGCCCAAGGTCACACAGCAGTCAAGTGATGGAGACAGAATTAGAATTTACTTACATACTTGTGATTTTACTTATTTGTACTGATGTCTGTCTCTTCCCCCCTCCTTCCATCTCCCCTCCAGACTGTAAAGTGGTTGTGGGCAGGGAATGTCACTGTTTATTGTTATGTTGTACTTTCCCAAGTGGTTAGTACAATGTTCGGTACACAGTAAGCGCTCAATAAATACGATTGAATGAATGAATGAACTCAGGTCCTTTGAATCCCAGTCTTGTGCTCTTTATTCTAGGCCACAGTGCTTCTCTTCTCTGATCCAGTGAAGAGATTACATGAGACCCCGCCCTCAAGGGGCTTGTTGTTTAATAGGACCTGGGAAAGGAATTCAAGAGAACACTTTCAGCTCCTTATTAACAAGTGATCCTGGAATTCTTATGTTTATATCTCCAGAATATTAAATATCACGACTGGCTGTCAGCAAGAAAACATGAAATGTCTGACAACATGTAGCCAGTTTTAATTTGAATTCTTCCAGATTTTCTGGCTTAGCCTGTAGAAAACATTAAAATTCATGTAACTGTAAGAGAGCTAGACAATCATGGTGACAGTATGTTCTCAGCGATTCTTTCTTAGTTTACAAAAGAATGCTTAGTAACAATCTATGATAAAATGTATGATAGTGAAAAAATGCACAGCATTTCCCTGGATTGTTTCTGAACATCAAGTTACTTGTGTGAGTTGTACTGGATTTCTGGATATGCCTTTGATTATTCCCAATGGCTGAGAGATTGGAGAGTATTTCAAAAAGAGATTTTGAACTGAGGTTTCGGGGAACCCTTTAGTGGGAAACAAACTCTGGTGAAGCAAAATCACTTCCCATAATGAATTGTTTGTGTAAGGAAATCCTAATCTGGTCCTGCATAGTATGTCAGATGTGCAAACACTGCCCACATATCTGCCTGAGCCTGCCTTGGAAGCAGGGAATTGGGTTTTCTCCCACTCTTGGCTTCCTGTTGTCACCACCTCCTCCATGGGGGTCCTAATCTTCAGATTGTCCATCCCCTGCTCTCTACTCTGAGAGAGGGTTGAGGATAGAGGAATGGGGCTTCTGGATTTCTCTTAAGCTTTGATCCTTCCTACCTTCACTCACTCACGTTCAGGCTCCCAGAAACTCTTGTTCATCTGCTCCTTCTCTTCTGTGAGAATGAACTAGGTGTTGTTTGCCTCTGCACATTTTGCCTTTGAAAGTTAAGAAAATTGGGAAATGAGATGATGAAACTGATGGAAATTTTGTATATCAGCCAGAGGTCCAAATCCCTGGAGAGGTAATCTAAAAATTAAGAAACCCCAAGTTTAAACACAGAACTTCAAGAACAAAGGCACGCATACATGTGGAACAGTTTACCAGAGGGAAAAAGACTGAACTGACGAGTAAAAGGAACTCTAGAGACACCTAGATTTGTTAAAGGAGAAGGCAGAAAGAGAGGGATAGAGTGAAGGATCTGGGAGATGCAGTTATGATAAACGAGAAAAATATGGAGAAGATTGGCTCTGGCCTGCTTCCTTATATCCGGGAGGCTGATGGATATGGCCATAACTTACTCAGAGTCCCTGCTTTGGCATGGTAGCTGGCTCAGGGTCCGGGACTTAATACTGCGGTAGAAACTCCCACTTCCGAAATTGGCCTGCACATTTACATTTTTATACCAATAATGTAAAGTATGTCTTAAACATAAGTGTTTCGTACAGTACTCTACCCACAATAAGCACTCAATAAATGCCATTGATTGATTAAAAGAAGGACATATTGTGTAGGATCAAAAATCAGTGTATTAGACCATTCCTTATAACCCTTTAAAAAGCCAAAATTGATTCCCAAATCTCATAATAATAATTGTGTTTTTTAATTTTTAATTTTATTCTTAATATGGGCCAAACACTGTGGCAGAGACAGTACAATCAGAATAGATACAGAATCTGTTCCACCTGCAGTTCACTGTCTAATAATAATTGTGGTATTTATTAAGCACTTGCTATGTGCCAGACACTGTACTAAGCATTGTGGTAGATACAGGATAATTGCATTGGACAGTCTCTGACCTACATAAGGTTCACAGTCTTAATCTCCATTTTACAGGTGAGGTAACTGAGACCCTGAAAAGTGAAGTGACTTGCCTAAGGTCACACAGCAGACAAATGGCAGAGCCGGGATTAGAATTTAGGTCCTTCTGATTTCCAGGACCGAGCTCCAGCCACTAGGCCATGTTGCTTCCCTAATATATATATGTTTGTACATATTTATTACTTTATTTATTTATTTATTTTACTTGTACATATTTATTCTATTTATTTTATTCTGTTAATATGTTTTGTTTCGTTCTCTGTCTCCCCCTTCTAGACTGTGAGCCCACTGTTGGGTAGGGACCGTCTCTATATGTTGCCAACTTGTACTTCCCAAGTGCTTAGTACAGTGCTCTGTACACAGTAAGCGCTCAATAAATACGATTGAATTAATGAATAATAATGGCATTTGTTAAGCACTTACTATGTGCAAAGCACTGTTCTAAGCGCTGGGGAGGATACAGGTTGATCAGGTTGTCCCACGTTGGGCTCACAGTCTTAAACCCCATTTTGCAGATGAGGTAACTGAGGCCCAGAAAAGTTAAGTGACTTGCCCAAAGTCACATAGCTGACAAGTGGCGAAGCCAGGATTTGAACCCGTGACTTCTGACTCCCAAGCCCGTGCTCTTTCCACCGATCCTTGCAACTTCTCGAGTAGGGAGAACAGAAATTGAATTTCTATTTAACAGATGAGGAAACTGAAGCCCAGAAAAGTCAATCGGCTTTCCCAAAGACACACAAAGACACAAGCTAGAGCTGGGATTAGGAGAGAAGGAGAAGCAGTGTGGCTCAGTGGAAAGAGCACGGGCTTTGGAGTCAGAGGTCAGGGGTTCAAATCCCAGCTCTGCCAATTGTCAGCTGTATGACTTCGGGCAAGTCACTTAACTTCTTTGTGCCTCAATTACCTCATCTGTAAAATGAGGATTAAGACTGTGAGCCCCCTGTGGGACAACCTGATCACCTTGTAAACTCCCCAGGGCTTAGAACAGTGCTTTGCACATAGGAAGCACTTAATAAATGCCATCATTATTATTATTATCATCATCATCATCATTAGAAACCTGGGTGTTCTGACTTTTAGTCCTGTGCTCTTTCCACTATATATTGATTACTGAATTGGCCTCCCTCCTTATCTTCCTTGACTCCTGTCTTTCCTCACTCCGGTCCAAATTTTACTCTACTGCCCAGATCACTTTTCTATAAAAACGTTCAGTCCATGTTTCCCCCCTCCTCAAGAACCTCCAGTGGTTGCCCATCCACCCCCACATCAAACAGAAACTCCTTCCTATCTGCGTTAAAGCACTAAATCCCCTTTCCCCCTTCTACCATAACTCCCTGCTTTCCTACTACAACCCAGCCTGCACACATTGCACCTCTAATGCCAACCTATTGACCGTACCTTGATTTCATCTGTCTCCCCGCTGCCATGTCCTGCCTCTGGACTGGAATGCCCCTTGACTTCATTTTTGCCAGATGATCACTCTGCTCATGTTCAAAGCCTTATTAAAAGCACACTCCCTTCCAGAGGCCTTCCCTAAGCCATCATTTCCTCTTCTCCCACTCTCTTCTATGTTTCCCTTGCACTTGAACCTATCCACCCCCTCAGCAGCCCCACAGCTCTTATGTACATAGCTGTAATTTCTTCATATTAATGTCTGTCTCCCAAACTAGACTGTAAACTCAATGTGGGCAGGGGACATATCTAACAACTCGGTTCTATTGAACTCTCCCAAGTGCTTAGTACAGTGCTCTGCACACAGCTAGCACACTCAATAAATAGAATTGATATATAAAAATATAAATAGTTGTCCTTTGTGTTTGAAGAAGACGCTGCTGAGTGTGAAGTTCACCTGTGAGTACCTGTTGGTTGAAAAGGCCAATGAAAGATCCACAGTCCCAGCTACATTGGGCACACAAAAAGGTTATCTTTTATTGTGGTATTGTGCTTACTGTCTGTGGCACATGGCACTGTCTTCTCTTTTGCCCTGAGATCCACACCCTTCTTGATGGAGGTGTGCCTTGCAGATCTGTCCTTAAATTGACTACCAGTTTTACAGCTAGAATGCCACATTGTCTGGAGCCTTGTTTTATCGTGTCCTAAGATGCTTCCTCTGCCCACGTTGCTTCTCATATCTGAAAGCCGCTGTTGGAAATCTTCATTAAGCATCTTGAAAGACAAGCAGAATTTGTCACCATTCTGAAGCATTCCCCTCGTGTGGAACTTCTCTTTACCCTGCTCGCTAGCAGCAAAAATCTACAAGTCTTCATGGGAAAAACCCTTCCCTTAAAATAGCAAGCAGGAAAGAACTGTGGCGGCAATGCTGACGCCAAGTCGGTGTTGGGATTCAAGGGCGAAGCTGGAGTCTTGAAATCCTCCTGACTGGGGCTGGCCCTCATGATCGAAGGCAGGTGTTGAATTAGGTTAAGACTTCGGCAAAAACAAAGCTGAAGATCAAAAAACATCAACTCTATTGTTTAGGGTGGGGTTTTAGCAGGGGATCTTGTGAATGCTGGGCAGCAGTTTGAGTCACCAAACGTTCTGGGAACTACATGAAAGGTGAGGAGGATAGTGAGCAAAACCAGAAACAGCTGAACCCACATCAGGCTTTGTTAGAGCCCTTGCATTTGCGATGTTTATTTTGCTTGCTGTTTAGGGTTTTCCTTAATAATTTAAAATAGTTGAAGATAGCCCTTTTTTTCTGGAAGCTGTCCATCACAAAATACCTGGCTGCACCCTGAAAGAACAGGCAACTTCTGACCCCTGCAAAGAAATGACTGCAGAGATGAGCATGTTGGCCAGGGAGCAAAAATCGTTTGGAAAAGTACCTAATGATGATCCCACAGAGAAACTAGATCATTGGAATGATCCACAAGATTTCCTGGCATCCCCAACCATACTGGAATGTCAAACTTACCAATATCGCTGAAGAAAGAAATGTTTCACAGTGCCTTTTAACTGAACCAAAAGCCACCACTGAACTCAATAAGCGACCAAGAGTTTGAGCTGCTGTATTTCAGGGCTAGGAAAGGTTTGGGCCCCTATTTGCCCTCATAGCAGCTAGAGAGACCCTAGGGGGACTCCAGGGTTTCAAATCATCCCAGGGTGGCATTGGGCCGGGGGGGCTGAAGGAGAGGGGGACAGCTTGGCTTCCTCTTCAGCCACGGGTGTTTCAGAAGAATCAGGACCAGATCAGGCTCAGCTTTCAAGGGCAGAACTCTGGGAGAATAAGGACAATCCCTAGGCCTCTCTGGATTTCTGAAAAGGGAGGGTGGATCTTGGAGAAGCCTGGACAGGCTCTCAGGGCTCCTTCAAAGTCCATTAAAATCCTCAGAGGCAATGTATCAATCAGTGGTATTTATTAAGCACTTATCATGTGCAGAGTACAGCACTAAGCGCTTGGAAGAGTACAATACAAAAGTTGGCAGACACTTTCCCTGCTCACAACGAATTTACAGTCTAAAGGGGAGACAGATATTAACATAAATAAATAAATTATGGATATGTACATACTGTGGAGCTGAAGGTGGGGTGAATACCAAGTGCCCAAAGGATAAAGATCCAAGGGGATCCATCGAAGCCCTCATCCTGCCTGGTCCACTGTTCCCCACCTCTCCCCAACCCGAGGGCTAAATGGAGTGGACTGGACTCCTGGGCAGCTCCAACTTGACCCTAACGTCTGGAGGTCTAAGACACACTTGAGTGGCCAGTAGTTGGGGGGCTCCCTATCACTCGGAAATTTTGCTTGTGTTTGGGCTCCAGCAGCATGCTTACTGGAACTGGGAAAATCATGGCACTGCCCTTCCAGCCATCACTTTAGATTTTGAGGGTGTAAAAGGGTATCTGCTGCTAGAAGACTTCAGTTCTTGCTCAGCTAGCTGATGTCTCAGTGTCTTAGTTTGTAAAATTTGGGAATGTCCCCTTCCCAAACTGACCACATGGAAATGGTGTGAGCATGGAGAGCATCTTAGAACACCACGACAATAGCAGCCCAAGTAGGCGTTACTTAGCAGTAATAATATCGTATTATTGTTCATTATTTAGGATTTCATGGGATAGAAGCCAAACTCTAACTGGCAACATCCTGCTAGAAATTATTTCTCCAAGAAGGGCCAAGCTTTCTGATAAAAATTGGGACTCATGGGTAAGTGCTTTTAGGAATTTTGGTTTGGAGTTTGACCAAAAGCTGGATGAAACCCAGCTTGGTCCAGTGTTTTCTATGCATTGCATAAATTCAACACTTCGGCTCCATTTTTGTTTTTTTAAATCATTCCTATTGTGAAAGAAGGCTTGCTTTCTGTGACTCGCAAACAAGACCTCTAGTAACCCCTACTATAAGATTCCTATGCAATTATGTTGGAAGAATTTGGTAAGAAAATAAATAACTCCTTGTTCACACTATGTGTTTCAAAGGATATAAGTTTTCAGAAAGGAGTTGGGTATGCAGACTCAATTAAGGCACTAGCATATTCTGCCTTCAATTCTGCTTGGTGTCTACGTATCAGAAAGGCTGTTTGTTTTCCCTGATAATCAACCCAGACACTGCATGTTTTATGAAACAATAAATAACTTATGTATAGAATTTCATTATTTACAATGGAACCTGTCACCCATTCCTTTCCTTTTTTGTGTGTCCCTGCTCTCTCCAACTTCCCAGCTCACTCGGCCACATTCCCGCTCTTAAAGGTATAGTATCCCAATATACCCCCTACTTATTATAGATATTAACATATTGCATAGTCTAACATTAATGTACAATTGAAATGCTTTCAACAGATTCAACTGGAAGTGGCCTGGCCTAGCCTAGTGGGAAGAGCTTGGTTTGGGGAATCAGAAGACCTGTGTTTTAGTCCCAGCTCTGGCCTTCGGCCAAGTCATTTAAACACTCTGTGCTTCAGTTTCCTTATTAGTGAAATGAGGCTAGGATAGTTGGTGCTTTTTTCCCATAGAATGTGACCTCTGTGCAGAATAGAGACTGTGTCCAATATGATTATCATGTACCTACCCCAGCATCTAACACATTGCTTTTGCATAAAGAGCTTAAAATAATAATAATAATGGTAATTATTAATGCTGTTATTAGTATTTCTGGCTAGTTTATAACGTAACTCTTAAATTAACTTGTCCTTCCCTCTCTAATGTTCTAGTATTTGTTGAAACCTTAGGGAAAATTTCAGGAGCCAAACAAAGCCCCAGTGATAACCTGTTAAAAATAGTACTTTCCAAATAGCATAAGGAATTGTCCTATCAACGTATTAGATTTTTCCTAAGGTGCCTGATGCAATCCTGAAGATGAACCTGAGAGGAAAAAACTTTGCTCCAACCATTTGATCAAAAATTTCAAAATAATAATAATAGTATTTTTCATTGCTTACCATACACCAAACACTGTAATAAGGGCTGGGACAATTGGGTTAGACACAGTCCCTGTCCTATAAGGGGCTCACAGTCTAAGAGGGAAGGAGAAAAGGTGTTTAATCCCCATTTTACAGATAGTGAAACTGAGGCACAGAGAAATTAAAAGATTTGCCCAAGGTCATACAACAGGCAAGTAGCAGAGCCAGGATTAGAACCCGGGTCCTCTAACTCCCAGGCCCGGGGTCTTTCCACTAGACCAGGCTGCTTCATGTCCTCTAAGAGTAGGAAAATCTTTTGTTTGACTGTTCAGTTCTTTAGGACCCAAACCTAATTAAAATGATCCATCCAATTTCTCTTTTAACCACTAACGTGTACCCAATCTGGAGTCTACCTCCTTTCTTCATTAACTTTTGCAGGTCTAATTTACTTATGTGGTTGTTCTTCAAAATTTTCCCTTAAACTCAATGGCATATTTATCTTTGCATGCATTCCTGGGGTGTCATCTTATGTAGGCTGGGCATTCATTTCCCTGGCCTTTCAAATTCCTCTTTCAATCTATCTACTATATTTACTTTACCTTCCTCTGGCAAGCAGTATATTCTTTAATTAACTCAAATGGTACATACACCTGCTTGGATTCCCAAATTGGCACACTATTCTCCTTAGCAACAACAAAAACTATAATTTTTTTCTTCAATCAGTGGTACTTATTGAATGTTTATTTTTTGATTTTTTAATGGTATTTGTTAAGCACTTGCTATGTGTAAAGCACTGTCCTAAGCCTTGGAGTAGATATAGGTTAATAATAATATTGATGGCATTTGTTAAGCGCTTAATATGTGCAAAGCACTGTTCTAAGCGCTGGGTCAGACACTATCCCTGTCCCATGTGGGACTCACAGTCTACCTCAGTGGGAGAACAAGTATTTACTCCCCATTTTACAGATGAGGAAATTGAGGCACAGAGAAGCTAAGTGACTTTCCCAAGGTAACACAACAGGCAACTGGCAGAGCTGGGATTAGAACCCAGGTCCTCTGACTCCCAGGCTGATGCATTTTCCACTAGGCCATGCTGCTTACTGTGTGCAGAGCACTGTTCTTAGTACTTGGCAGAGTATAATACAACAGTTAGTGGACATATTCCCTACCCAAAACAAGTTTACTGTTTAGAGGGGAAGATGGACATTAATATAAATTAAGATTATCAATCAATGGTATTTACTGATACCTTATTGTTTGTCAGGGCACGGACATTAATATAAATTAAGATTATCAATCAGTGGTATTTACTGATTCCTTATTGTTTGTCAGGGCACTGTACCAAGCGCTTGGGAAAGTACAAACAATGCAACGGACACATTCTCTGCCCACATGAGCTTACAGCCTAGAAGAGAAGACAGATATAAATAAATAAATAACAGATCTGTACACAAGTTTTGTTTTTGATGCCTGTTTTGATGCTATTGATGCCTGTCTACTTGTTTTGTTTTGTTGTCTGTCCCCCCCTTCTAGACTGTGAGCCCGTTGTTGGGTAGGGATTGTCTCTATCTGTTGCCGAATTGTACTTTCCAAGCGCTTAGTACAGTGCTCTGCACACAGTAAGCGCTCAATAAATACGATTGAATGAATGAATGAATGAATGAATGAATGGGTCTGGGGGCAGGGGTGGTGAATAAAGGGAGCAAATCAGGTGATGCAGAAGGGAGTGGGAAAAGAGGAAATGAGGGCTTAGTCAGGGAGGGCCTCTTGGAGGAGATGTACCTTCATTCATTCATTCAATCAATCGTATTTATTGAGCGCTTACTGTGTGCAGAGCACTGTACTAAGTGCTTGGGAAGTACAAGTTGGCAACATACAGAGACGGCCCTACCCAACAACGGGCTCACAGTCTATATGAAAAGGGAGGGCGTCTAGGCCAGTGGAAGGACATGGGCAAGAGGTCAGTGGCAAGATAGAGGAGATCTAGTTACAGTGAGTAGGTTGGCATTAGAGGAGCCAAGTGTAAGGGGTGCGTTGTAGTAGGAGAACAGTGAAGTGAGGTAGGTGGGGGCAAGGTGATTGATAGCTTTAAAGCTATGGTAAGGAAGTGGACAAGCAACCAGTGGAGGTTCTTGAGCAATAGGAAAACATGAACTGAATGTTTTTGTAGAAAAATGATCTGGGCAGCAGAGTGAATTATGGACTGGAGAGGGGAGATACAGGAGATGAGGTCAGCATGATCAAGAATATGAACATTAAATGCTGAGGTCAGGGTGAAAATCAAGAATTTAAAAGGTACAGATCCAAGTGCAAGGGCGATGCTGAAAGAAGAGAGAGTAGGGGAAAAGAGGGCTTAGCAGGGAAGGCCTCTTGTTGGGGAAGGCCTCTTGGATTTGTGATTTTGTTACAGGTTGAAGGTGGGGAGAATGGTGGTCTGTTTCTAATAATAATTATGGTATTTGTTAAGCGCTTACTATGCGCCAAGCACTGTTCTAAGCACTGGGGTAGATATAGGGTAATCAGGTTGTCTCACGTGGGGCTCATACTTTTAATCCCCATTTTACAGATGAGGTAACTGAGGCACAGAGAAGTTAAGTGACTTGCCCAAGGTCACACAGCAGATAAGTGGCAGAGGTGGGATTAGAACCCATGTCCTCTGACTGCCAAGCCCTAGCTCTTTCCATTAAACCACGCTGCTTACTGGCTGATTACTCTCCCCACCTTCAGAGCCTTATTAAGAGCCCATCTCCTCCAAGAGGGCTTCCCTGACTAGGTCCTCATTTCCTCTTTTCCCCCTCCCTTCTGTCACCCTTGCAACTTGAATTTGCACCCCTTATTCACCCTCCCTCAGCCCCACAGCATTTATGTAAATATCAGTAATTTATTCATTTATACTAATATCCGTCTCTCCCTCTAGACTGTAAGCTCATTTTGGGCAGGGGGCATATCTACCTACTTTGTTACATTGTGCTTTCAGAATCATTTAATACAGTGTTCTGCATTCTATAAGTACTCAAAAAATATGATTGATTGATTGATTCAAAGCCCTTCTAAAATCACACCTCCTTCAGGAGGCCTTCCCTTATTTATAATCTACCCACCTTATATTCTCCCCCACCATACTGCCCCTTCATTATTTCTATTCTTCAATACTCACAACTCTACCAAATAGCACTTTTGTGTATGTCTTTATACTCTTATTACTTCCTCCTGTCTATAATTTAATTTAGTGTCTGTCTCTCCATGTAGCTTGTAAGCTCTCTGTGGGCAGTGATCATATCAGCTAATTTTATTATACTCTCCCAAGTGCTTGATGTAGTGCTGTGCATACAACAGGCCCCTACAAATACTAGATTGATGACTAATCAATTGATTCCTCCAGCCTGGAACTCCCTCCAGCTTCATATCTGCCAGTCCACAACTCCTCCCATAGCCAAGATCCTTCTGAAATCAGATCTCCTCCAGGAGGCCTTCCCTGGTTAATCTCTCCTCTCCCCAGATTAGATTCCCCCAAACCACCATCTCATACCCTATTGCTTAAACTCACCTATATATCCACTTTCTGTCTTCCTCCCCTCTGTAAATTATTTTAATGTGGGTCTTCCCTTCTAGATGATAAACTACCACAGGGCAGGGATTGTATCTACTACTACTACTACTAATAATAATGATGGTATTTGTTAAGCACTTACTATGTGCCTAAAGCACTGTTCTAAGCGCTGGGGAGGTTACAAGGTGATCAGGTTGTCCCATGTGGGGCTCACAGTCTTCATCCCCATTTTACAGATGAGGCAACCGAGGCCCAGAGAATAATAATAATAATAATAATAATGGCATTTATTAAGTGCTTACTATGTGCAAATCACTGTTCTAAGCACTGGGCGGGTTACAAGGTGATCAGGTTGTCCCACGTGGGGCTTACAGTCTTAATCCCCATTTTACAGATGAGGGAACTGAGGCACAGAGAAGTGAAGTGACTTGCCCAAAGTCACACAGCTGACAAGTGGCAGAGCTGGGATTTGAACCCATGACCTCTGACTCCAAAGCCCGGGCTCTTTCCACTGAGCTATGCTGCTTCTCACTCTACTAACTCTCCTATAGGAGCTTTGCACACAGTAATTGCTCAGTAACTGCCATTGATACTGATATTGATGTCATACAGGAGGTCACCAATCCCTGGAACCCTTGCTTGTGGAAGTTCCTTCCCAAGCCCTGACATTCAGGGAGTTGTCCTGGCCTTCTGGATGAAAGAACTCTGACCCTGTGGCTAGGAGTTTCTATAGCTCAGACTCATGAGTCCACAGAAAAAAACTGGGCTCAGATGCAGTGGCAGACATAACGATAATTGATATTTTCCAAAACAAAGCTTAAGAGTTGAATCTGGACCTTTCAGTCTCCTGTTGCAGCCAGCTCACAAGGCCGTAGGCTCTCCTCAAGTCATCCTGTTGGACGGGACCATTCATAAGGAACAGATGATTTTTCACAAAGTCTGCTGATTAAATTTGGGCTCAAAATGAGGAACAGGGGTATGGAATCCGTGGCTGGGAAATGCAGTGAAAAGCATTTCTTTTAAAATTCAAAGCATGTATCCCTTGTTGCTCATTGTGATCCAAAGCCAAATGATGTGAAGTTTATGGGAAATGTCAGTGGAAAAGATTACTTTTCTTAAAATATATTTGTTAAATGATAGGTAGAACAGCAAACGGATGGGAATCTACAACCGGAAGACTTGTTGGGAAGAGGGACAATATGATTTTTATTATAAACATATGCACTGAGTTATTTTTCACCATGAGGATCAGGAATGGGAATTTGCAGCTGTGAAAGGGCAGAGAGAACAATATTTTTAGATCCTGTCACTTTAAAACACACTTAACTCTTGCTTCGTTGCAATGTGTGTCCACAGCAAGAATCTTTCAGAGCAGTGCCAAAGTGGGAAATGGGTGTGCATAGCTAATGCCTTGGATAAAGTTTTCCTTGAGTTCTCATTATTCTGCAGAGTCTAGGATATGGGCTTTCTTAACTGCCTTATGGCAAGTGATGTCTTTTAAAGCTCTTTTTAAGAAAGCAATCATTCACTTCTCCTGATGGGTGATTCTCTTGAGGAAGATGAGCCAAGTTTGCACAGGGCAATTTTTATTTTCTGCCCTGAATCTACAGAAGGCAAATCTAACCCTGGGCACCAAAGAACCATTACTCAGAACAAACTCTAGTGGATAAGGGCCTGTATTAACCTGTACAACTGTGTTATTCCTTTCACCTCAGTGGCCTACTCAGGAAAACCTGATGTCAGCACATCTGTCATCGAAGCCCTTTTGAAATCACATCTCCTTCATGAGGTCTTCCCTGGTAAATTTTTCCTCCTCCCCAGTTATAGTCCCCCAGTTATATCCCAGTCACCCCCAAGGGCTGCCCAGACAAAAGTATGGTTTCCTAAAATTGTTTAAGGAACCAGTTGTAGCATTAATGTTTTCCCCTCTAGACCATAAGCGCCTTGTAGGTAAGGATCATATCTACCAACTCTATTGTACTGTACTTTGTCGCATGGCCTAGTGGAAAGAACACAAGCCTGGGAGTCCGAGGACCTAGGTTCTAATCTTGACTCTACCACTGGCCTGCTATGTGACTGTGGGCAAGGTACTTCACTTCTCTGTGCCTCAGTTTCACCCCCGAAAATGAGGAAGCAATACCTGTTCTCCCTCCCACTTAGACTGTGTGCCCCGTGTGGTACAGGGACTGTTTTGGACCTGATTATCTTGTATCTTGTCCAGTACTTAGTACAGTGTTTCCCCCTCCAGATTAAGCTCCTTGTGGGACGGGAACATGTCTACCAAAACTCAAGAAGCAGGGTGGCTTAGTGGAAAGAGCACAGCTTGGAAGTCAGAGGTCGTGGGTTCTAATCTCAGCTCCGCCACTTATCAGCTATGTGACTTTAGACAAGTCACTTAACTTCTCTGTGCCTCAGCTACCTCTTCTGTAAAAGGGGGATGAAGACTGTGAGCCCCATGTGGGACAACCTGATTACCTTGTATCTACCCCAGCACTTAGAACAGTGCTTGGCACATCGTAAGCGCTTAACAAATACCATTATTAATATTATTATTATTATTATTATATTATACTCCCCCAAGCACTTACTACAGTGCTCTGCACACAGTAAGCACTCAATAAATATGATTGATTGGCACCTAGTAAGAGCTTAATAAATCCTATTATAATTATTATCATTACTCTCCCAAGCACTTAGTACAGTGCTTTGTACCCAGTAAGCACTCAAAAAATACCATTAATTGATTGAGTCCAGGTTTCATAGTTTCAGAGAATTTAGACAGCACTACAGCTCTGTAAACTTTTTATTTGTTATTGAGTACTTACAATGTGCCAAGCACTGTTCTACGTATCGTGGTAGATTAAAATTAATCAAGTAGGTACTAATTACAGTTTCATGGACATCCCTGTCAAACAGAGTGTGGCAGCAACTCAAAACAGACCGTGGCAGCAACTCAAAGTCTACAGGACCATACTCAACATCAGTTTGCAAGAAAGGATCACAAACAACAAATTCCTAGAACAAACACAATCACCCAGGATTGAAGTGGGAGGCCTAGGTATCAGAATTCTTTGGCAGAATTTAGTTCTGCATTGCCAATATGGACTTTGGCTTGTGAAAACCTTTCCTGGTGCAAGCCAATACATTGCCTCAATTTTATTTGGACCTATTGTCAGTCCAAAACATCTGAGTGAAAACAAGGCTACTTCTTGTTAGTGTTGCAACTCCAGTGTCTAGCCTATTTTAAAGAATATAAGTCCATCCACACACTCCAGTGAACCACAGTTTTGCCCCAGGCACACTGTGCCATTGTGGAAGGATTGAAAGAGACCTCTTGGACTCCAACTAGGATGCCCAAGCTCCACAGAGATGGAACAGATTTTTACAGGGCACTGTTAGAGTACCAAGGAGGGAAGGGTTGTGGAACTACTGCAACTCTGGGGTTTACCATCATTCATTCATTCAGTCATATTTATTGAGTGCTTATTGTGCGCAGAGCACTGTACTAAGTGCTTGGGAAGTACAAGTTGGCAACATATAGAGACGGTCCCTATCCAACAGCGGGCTCACAGTCTAGAAGGGGGAGACAGACAACAAAACAAATCATATTAGCAAAATAAAATAAATAGAATAAATATGTACAAATAAAATAAATAAATAGAGTAATAAATACGTGCAAACATATATACATATATACAGGTGCTGTGGGGAGGGGAAGGAGGTAAGGCGGGGGGGATGGGGAGGGGGAAGAGAGGAAGAGGAAGGAGGGGGCTCAGTGTGGGAAGGCCTGCTGGAGGAGGTGAGCTCTCAGTAGGGCTTTGAAGGGAGGAAGACAGCTAGCTTGGCGGATGTGTGGAGGGAGGGCATTCCAGGCCAGGGGGATGATGTGGGCCAGGGGTCAATGGTGGGACAGGCGAGAACGAGGCACAGTGAGGATATTAGCAGCAGAGGAGCGGAGGGTGCGGGCTGGGCTGTAGAAGGAGAGAAGGGAGGTGAGGTAGGAGGGGGCAAGGTGATGGACAGCCTTGAAGCTGAGGGTAAGGAGTTTTCACCTGATGCGTAGGTTGATTGGTAGCTACTGGAGATTTTTGAGGAGGGGAGAAACATGCCCAGAGCGTTTCTGCACAAAGACGATCTGTGCAGCGGTGTGAAGTATGGATTGAAGTGGGGAGAGACAGGAGGATGGGAGATCAGAGAGGAGGCTGATGCAGTAATCCAGTCGGAATAGGATGAGAGATTGAACGAGCAGGGTAGCGGTTTGGATGGAGAGGAAAGGGCAGATCTTGGTGATGTTGCGGAGGTGAGACCGGCAGGTTTTGGTGACGGATTGGATGTGAGGGGTGAACGAGAGAGCGGAGTTGAGGATGCCACCAAGGTTGCGGGCTTGTGAGACGGGAAGGATGGTAGTGCCATCAACAGTTATGGGAAAACCAGGGAGAGGGCGGGGTTTGGGAGGGAAGATAAGGAGTTCAGTCTTGGACTCACGGTTTCAGGGACCGTCACTCCCTGAAAGTGTGAAAAATGTGTATGGAAGTAGGCAGGCTGATGTTGTTGGGAGGGGAGTGAGCAAGAAGAGAGGGCAAAGGAGGAAGCAGTGCTCAGAATCCCATTTTGTTGTGATCTGGAGAGTATTACAGAGGGGTAAATTGTCTGTCCATCTGCACCACTGACCAGATATGGTTTTGCTCTATACTGTTTAAGTGCACTCTTGAGTTCTACTCTGAGGCCCTCAAACCTGTCTTTGGGCTTTCAGGGGCCAAGAGCATAATGGAATTGAAACACTGAGAGTGAGACTTACATGGCTTAGGATTTCTGGGAAAGGCTTCAATTCAAATCCACTAATTCATAGGGGCCAGAGATATACATAATGCACAGTGAATATTGGATAGAAAATAGTTTGTCTTCCACCTAGTCCCTTCATCTAGGGAGATTTCCTTTTGGTTTAGGTTCGTGGTCAAGGGAAGAGGAAAGGCAGAAAGCATCTTCTTTACCAATTATATGTCTTAGTGAATCAGGCACCTAACATAGGTTTTCTGAATTGGAGTAACACCCCAACTTTCCCCCACCCCCATCCCCCACACACTCCATAGGCTAGATAACAAGACACTCATTCTAACATACATCACTCATTGTAACACACATTTTCACCTCACACTCATGGCATTTACATTTGACAGCTTGGTTGGGTTAAGTACATTCCTGAAACAGTACTGAAATTGCCTACTTATATTTCTAGCCAATCTCTCACACCAAGGTACCCAATGTCTTGGTTTAATTGGAGTAATTTTGATACCGTTCTCTAACAAGTTCGGAAAATAATATTCCCGTGCTTTCTAGATAGAAAAGAACTATCTGAAGATCGACTTTCTATATGAGTTATAAAAAGTGGCTTGGAAAATAAAACTCTTTTACATTCTAAGGCCAAGGTTTGTAAGCACTCTTCAGCCACTGTAATTGTATTCTAAAGGGAAATGAGAGATTCAGAGCACATGAATAAATCTTGGTCTTGCTTCCAAAACTTTTCAAAGTGAAATATTGTCATTTTGAAAACTTCTACTGTCAGTAAGTCACTTCAGGAAAAAAAAAAAAAATATATATATATATATATATATATATATATTGCACACAAATAATAAACAGCATGAAAAGTCTTTCAGTGCAACTCCAAGAAGTGCAGTTTTGAAGGTGGGTCAGGAAATCTAACATAAACATCTGGCTATTTAAAAAAGGGGTCTTGTGTGGATGTATGAAGTTGTAAGAGAAAATTTGCTCCTGGGCTGGTCTGTTGAGCACTTGTCTTGGAATTTTCTAAGGATCTACTTTTGCTCACCAGTGTGTGGAATTGTAATGATTTCAATTAACGAAGCAAATGTTACTAAGACAAATTGTGGAGTGTACTCAAAAGGTAGCCTGATAAGCAGTTTTTCCACCTATTTCTAGTATTTATTTTTAATTACCCCAAGTGTTAATCTTCTTAGCATTTCTTGGCTTAATTAGTCGTAGGAGGTCTTCTAATCTGTTGCAGACACTGGATCCATTTTCAAATCCTTGCTTGCTATTTGGTAATGTCCTGGTATTTCACAAGGGTCGTCTAACCCTGGCAGACAGACAATTCTGTTTTCTAAAGCTAATAGTCTCTTTTACTTCTGCAGCACTGTATCTTGAAAGCAAGTTGCTGTTAATTCTATTTGGCACTTTTCACAGGACCGTTATGGGCAAGGAACATATCTGCTTTCTGTTGTACTCTCCCAAGTGCTTAGTAAATTACTGTACATATAGTACATAGTAAGTGCTCAATAGATATGATCGATTGATTGTTTATTTTAAAATCTCAAACCATTTCACAAGTGTTAATCAAGGTTCAGCCCGCATAAATGTGTGTGTTTAAAAAAAGAGAAAGGATTACTTTATGTCCTGGTGTAATGCAGTTTGATCTAGGGTGGAACAGGGAACAGTAAGATCAAGGGAGAGTTTAGGAAATGGAGTGAAGTGAAATACTAGGTCCAGCTGGCAAAGCACATGCTGATAGAGTTACTGTTGAGTAGGAAATTTACAGGGAGTCTTTGAATGAGATCTGAATTTTTACCAATAGAGTAATGGGATCTCAGTTGTTTATCACCATGGGTCAGGAACTCTTTTTTTCATTTTTTTTAATGGCATATGTTAAGTGCTTGCTATGTATCAGGCACTGTACTAAGCGCTGGAGTAGACGCAAGCTAATCAGATTGGACACAGTCCATGTCCCACATGGGGCTCACAGTCTTAATCCCCATTTTGCTGATGAGTTAACTGAGGCACAGGGAAGTTAAGTGACTTGATCAAGGTCACACAGCAGACAAGTGGTGGAGCCAGGATTAGAATTCAAGTCCTCTGACTCCCAGGACCATGCTCTTTCCACTAGGTCATGCTGCTTCCATTTAACTGGAAAGATGGCACCTCAAAGACCATGCGTCTCAAGGGCCAAATGAGCTCCACCTTCAGAAATACCACTTCTACGGTTATTACTTTTGAAGCCAAGCCTATGCAGTTTGGGAGCAGTGTGGCCTAGTGGAAAGAACACAGGCCTTGGTGTCAGAGGAACTTAGTTCTAATCCGGGCTCTGCCACTTGCCTGCTGGGTGAGCTTGGCCTAGTCACTCAACTTCTATGGGCCTCAGTTTCCCCAAATGTAAAATGGGGATTCAATACATGTTCTCCCTCCATGTGGGAGGGAGACTGCCTAACCTTATTATCTGAGTATCTACCCCAACGCTCAGTGCAGTGGTTGGCACAACGTAAGCACTTAACAATTACCACAATTACTATCACTATTACCCAGAACAGAACACCTACTATTACTGGCCAATGGCTGACTGGAGGCCTTTTGCAAGTAAGTTTCCTAATGTAATCCCTGTCTTAGTCTCTAGGTCTCTAAAAGCTGCTGATGGATAGGATAACTAACCCTTGTGTCGCTGGAGAAGCAGCGTGGCTCAGAGAAGCAGCGTGGCTCAGTGGAAAGAGCATGGGTTTTGGAGTCAGAGGTCATGGGTTCGAATCCTGGCTCCACCACATCTGCTGTGTGACCTTGGTCAAGTCACTTAACTTCTCTGAGCCTCAGTTACCTCATCTTTAAAATGTGGATTAAGACTGTGAGCCCTACGTGGGAAAACCTGATCACTTTGTATCCCCCCAGTGCTTAGAACAGTGATTTGCACATAGTAAGTGCTTAACAAATGCCAACATTATTATTATTACCTTTAGACCTTAGGCCCCTAGACTTTGAGCTTGTTGTGGGCAGGGAATTTGTCTATTGTTAGATTGTACTCTCCCAAGTGCTTAGTACAGTGCTCTGCACACAGTAAGTGCTCAATAAATCCAGTTGCCTGACTGACCTTTTGTGGTCAGTTGATGACTCAATGGAATTGGGAATAGGGAGGAACAGGACCCCAAACTTGTTGCCCATTCACAGTCCCATATTACATAAGCCTGTGGTGAGAAGCAAAACCACTGACGGCTGGGATGGAAAAGCAAACGTCTACAGGGCAGAGAGAGAAGAAGGCAGAGAGAGAACCCCTCACAGAGAACAGCACCTCCCCCTGCCTAAACCTGGCTCCTAGGGAAAGCTAGTTCTTCTTATGCCTAAAGCCACTTTGGCATTGACTCTTATCACAAGATCTGGAAGCTAAGGGCTCCTTAACTAACAACCAGAGTGAAGAAAGTGTTGCAGACAGAGCCAGAGATCTTTCCTTGCAGAGAACATTGCCAGGATCTAAGCCTTCTACACTCCTGGGCCTGCCAGACTTCAGAGACTTTTCAGCAAAGATTTTTCCTTACCTGGCAGTTTCAAACCAAAGTGAATAATAAGCATAATTTCTGTAGAGCTTTGATGTTGAGGGAGGTGGGGGATTGGATTAGTAGAGTATCATAATTACTATTCATAGTTATTTTATTTTTTAACAGTTGTGTTCCTTTGAAGAAAATGAGATGGGGCAGGTTTTCCTGCCTATTTAGTTTGGGGTGTCCCTAGTTTATGTGAAAATGTTGCTCTAAAACCAACCAGGCTGAAAAATTTCCCCGGGTGTGTGGCTTTGCTCAGTTACCAAAATCTCTAAATAACTTGTGGTGTATAAACAATGTTTTTGGAAATTCAGTGGCTAAGGGAAAGCGGTGTAACCAGAACACACCATGAGTTTGTGAACAGACAAATGCAATATATATTTCAAACCCAAATGACATTTTTTAGGGAAATAATGAGCAGTTCAAAAGAAACAAGTGTTGTTAACTCCTTAACTATAACTCCTATGGCCACAGCCTCTATAAACCAAGAAGTATTTGGCCCTTCAATGTTAGAGAGGGAAGACACCATGAAGTGAATGGGGTGGATAAGATGCATTATTTTCAGTGAGGATTTCTCTCTCACTTTAGAGGAAGCCACATTCAGTGATCATGTGAGAGGTGCTGAGGGGTTTTGTCCCACTGTGGGCAGGAAGCATTAAGGCCTAGTGAGAGAAGCAAAGGTTCAGGAGTCAGTTAGTCAAACATATTTATTGAGTGTTTACTGTGTGCAGAGCACTGTACTATGTGCTTGGGAGAGTACAATAGGCACATTCCCTGCTCACAACAAGCTTACAGTCTAGAGGGAGAGACAGACATTAATACAAATAAATTACAGTCAGGAGACCTGGGTTCTAATCTCCATTCTGCCCCTTGCCTGTTGTGTGACGCTGGACAAGTCACTTGTACCTTAGTTTCCTCATCTGTAAAATGGGGATTTAATATCTGTTCTCCCATCCCTTAGACTGAGAGCCTCTCATGGTAAAGGGACTACGTCCAACCTGATTATCTTGTTTCTACTTTGGGGCTTAGTAATGGTGCTTGGCACATAGTATACAGTTCAACAGTACCACAGTTGTTGTTATTACGCTGGGACACAGGACAGACCAAAAAAGCAAGATGGTTGCACCTAAATTAGTGAGAAGCAGCATAGTCTAGTGGAAAGAGCCTGGGCTTGGGAGTCAAAGGACCTGGGATCTAATCCTGGCTCTGCCGCTTGCTTCCTGTGTGACCTTAGGCAAGTCATTTAACTTCTTTGGTCTTAGTTCCCTCATCTGTAAAATGGTTATTCAATACCTGTTCTCCGTTCCCCTTAGGTTATGAGCCCCATGTGGGATTGGGACTGTGTCTGACCTGACTAATTTCAATCAGTCACATTTACTGTGCACTTACCATGTACAGAGCACTGTACTATGAGCTTGGGAGATTACAGTATAAAAGGGTTGGTAGACACATTCCCTGCTTATAACAAGTTTGCAATCTAGAGTGGGAGTATATTCCCCAGCACTTAGTACAGTTCTTGGCATATAGTAAGCACTTAACAAGTGCAGTGATGGTCTCTCTGATCAGACCCCAGAGTCGGTGAGTCAGTCAATCGTATTTATTGAGTGCTTTCTTTGTGCAGAGCACTGTACTAAGTGCTTGGGATAGTACAATATAGTAGTAAATAAACATTCCCTGACCACAACGAGCTTACAGTCTAGAGGAGGAGATGGACAATAATACAAAAAAAATAAATCACAGGTATGTACATATGTGCTTTGGAGCTGGGGGGGTGGTGAAAAAAGGGTGAAGTCAGGATGACGCAGAGGGAGTAGGAGAAGGGGAAGGAGGGCTTTGTCAGGGAAGGCCTTTTGGATATGTGCCTTCAATAAGGCTTTGAAGAGGGCGAAAGTGATTGTTTGTCGGATATGAGGAGGGAGGGTGTTCCAGGCCAGGGGCAGGATGTGGGTAAGAGGTTGGTGGCAAGATAGATGAGATTGGGGTATAGTGAAAATGTTAGCAAGCATAGCATAGTGGATAGAGCACGGGCTGGGGGTCAGAAGGTCATGGGTTATAATCCCAGCCCTGCCACTTGTCTGCTGTGTGACCTTGGGCAAGTCACTTCACTTCTCTATACCTCAGTTACCTCATCTGTAAAATGGGGATTGAGACTGTGAGCCCCATATGGGACAGGGATTGTATCCAACCTGGTTTGCTTGCATCCACCCCAGAGCTTAGTACACTGCCTGGCACATAGTAAGTGCTTAACAAAATACCATAATTATTAGCATTTGAGGACAGGTTGGGTTGTAGTAGGACAGTAATGAGGTGAGGTAGAAGGGGGCAAGGTGATTGAGTGCTTTGAAGTCAATGGCGAGGGGCGTCATCAGCTGGACACACACCAAATCTCCTCTTCTTCATAGCCTAGAAGCTATAGCAGGGCCCACCTCTCCTGCTCTACAGGCCTAGGCTGCTGATTCTCTATTGCTCCTAGTGCTTCCCGAAGGACTTGACTCTACCCAGCTGGGCCACAGATAGATAGGCCTGGGCATCTTGCTTATTGATGCTAGTCAATCTCCAGTCCAAATGGCATAGCTGCTTCACTTATGCACTAATGTATTTAATCCTTAAGCACTTGGAAACGTCCCTCAGTAGCATTTATGGACATAGCTAAACCCTACTGGTTCTCCCAACTTGTAATTTAATTTAGAGTTTGCCCCACACTTAAATTGTAAGCACCTTCAAGGCTGGGATTATGCCTACTTACTCTATTAATAGTAATAATAATAATTTTGATATTTGTTAAGCATTTCCCTCATATGTAAAATGGGGATTAAAACTGTGAGCCCCACGTGGGACAACCTGATTACCTTGTATCAACCCCAGCGCTTAGAACAGTGCTTTGCACAAAGTAAGTGCTTAACAAATACCATAATTATTTACTGTCTGCCAGGCACTGTATTAAGCACTGGGGTGAATACATGCAAATCAGGTTGGACACATGGTGCTCATAGTCTGAATCCCCAGTTTACAGATGAGGTAACTGAGGCATAGAGAAGTGAAGTGACTAGCCCAAGGTCACACAGCAGTCATGTAGCAGACCTGGGATTAGAACCCATGTTCTTTTGACTGCCAGGACCGCGCTCCACCCATTACGGCATGCTGCTTCTGTATTCTCCCAAGCACTTAGTAAAGAGCTCTGCATGCAGTAGGCAACCAATAAATCCTATTAATTAGTTGACTACAAATAAACAAAAATTCCTATAAAACAGAATCTGGCCCCTTCTCAATAAATAATAGGACTTCACGCAATCAGTCTGGGAGAGAAGATTGAGCCCTACAAAGGAAAGCAGTTAGAACAGTGTTCTGCACACAGTAAGTGCTCAATAAATTGACAAGAAACTGTGTTCAATTGCCACTGTATATTCTCTCCCAGTACTTAGTGTTCTGCACACAGTAAGTGCCTAGTAATTATCATTACTACTGGAGGAGCATAGGAAGGCAGAGAGGCCCTGCAGCACTCCAGACAATCACACTTCCCTCCAGGGGCAGGTATTTGGATGTGAAACCTCACTGTGCTATACAGCTTTGTCTGCTGCATCCAAGCGACCCTGATTCTGCCACAGTCCTGGGGGAAGAAAGCAAAAGTAAAGTCACAGAAAGAGCACACTGCTGCAACTTTCTTCTTTCGAGGTGAATGAATTCTCACAAAAACTTCCAGGCACAAACTCTTCCACTGTGAATTCCAAAAAGTTAAAAAAAGACAATTAAGATGTCCTTTTTTCTCCCTCTCTCATAGGCTGAGGATGTAAGGTTTCTGCTAAAACGTGGGCTGGATATGCAGGGAACCAATCTGTTTATAGCCCCCCCCCCCCCCCTTCGGCAGCTAGTTACACCAGACAGCAAAGTTGCGCTAGGAATGTTTTGAGGAACTTCATAATATTTCATTTACTACCACAAACAGCATTAGTATTTTATTATAGTTTTTATTCTAGTGATCACTTCTGCATTTCCTCTGAGCCCAGGCAGATTTGTTGAAAAACATTATCTGAGAAATGGAGAACAAGTAACTGAATACATCAAAGCTGCTTGCCCTGGGGCTTTATGTTTGAAACCAAAGGCAGCCCAACCATTGAATGTATTATCTGGATGATATCTAATACCACCACTTTAGAGTGTGAGAATGAAGCCTTTTTTTTAATCAGAAAAGTATATTGACCTTCCTAATGTTTCCCAGCACAAAGAAATCCATCTACACTATCCCAAGACAGCTCCAACCAGTATGTTGACACGCTGTGCTCAGATTTCATTCCTGAAAATCTGGAACCTTATGCTGTACAAATAACATGATCTTTCACTTCGTCCAAATCAGGAGAAAAAACAATTGCTGGCAGCTTGGGGAATTTTCCCTCCCTCCTCCCAACCCCCCAACTTTCCCACAAGTTCTAGCCTGTTACCCACAAGTCTTGACTTGCATATTTTCATTTAAAAAGTTTTGAAATACTCTGGAAATCATGGGAAAAATAACCTGAGAAGATAAAGGAAAGATTTATAGTAAAAAAAAAAAAAAGAACATAGTGGAAATGAATTCCATAAGGCCCACTTTATGGGGAAATGAAAGTAAAATATAACAGTAATAAGTAGGATTTAACAAACAAAAGTAAATTTCAGGGTATCCAGATGAGATTAGACTAGCGGTGTTATTAGATTTATTCCCATTTTACAGATGACCAAAATTAGGCTCATAACTGTAAGTCTAAGAGAACAGAAAGAGTTAATCATGTTTCCAGTATGAAAAACAAAGACTTTCATGCTCAGAATCCTAGGCCTAAGTAAGAACAAATTCATACCCATACCTCCTGGTTAAAGAATCTCATCAGCCAAGTGATAATTATATTCTAAACATTTTAAATTTCTCATGGCTGCTTCATCTATTTTTTTGTAAATGATCTTGCCATATCAACTGGCACCAAATTCAACAGAGATGAATTTTAGTCCACCTTGCTAGATTTACTTCTGCATAAAAGTAGTGTTTGGATAACAGACACTGCCATAGTAGACTGTGCATATCAAAATAACTTCACTATTTACAGGCAAAATGAAATCAAATTCCAAAATTTATACTCATGAAACAATTGAACAATTACATAGCCCTCCAACTACCTGTTAAAACTGTGAGGGGCTGATTTATTTTCTTGAAGAGTACTCGTCTTTTCTTCTTCAAAGGAATGCTAGATGGCATTTCTCTGACCATTAGGATGGATTGCAAAAAGAGCAATCAGCATACAGTTCCTCCAAGCATCTGGCTGCCACTGTTGGAGATGGGATATTGGCCTGGATGGATTATTGGTCTCACCCGAGAATGACATTTCTTATGTCTTTCCCTGGGCTGTGCTGCCATTTATAGCTGTCTTTTGAGGTGCAAAAATGACACCAATGAAATTAAGATTGTATCCATGTGGGCTAGTTTAGTAGATAAGGTCAATGGATATATAAGCAACAGGGTCACATTTGCTAGCTTGCTTGCAAAAATTCCACCCTGATAATTACTCCATTTTCTTATTCCTAATACCTACATTCCAGGCTTGCCTGTCCTCTACAGTCTCTGACACGTCTATAGCTAAAAAGTTGATTTGAGGTTTTACTGCACTGAATCTTTAAAGCATTGCTTTATATCAATAATTATGGCACTTATTTAGCACTTACTATATGCTCAGCACTGGGATATATACAAGGTTATCAAGATCAGACACAGTTCCTGTCCTACATAGGGCTCACAGTCCATTCAATCATATTTATTGAGTGCTTATGAGTGCTTACATTATTTATTGAGTGCTTAGGGCACTGTACTAAACACTTGGAAGAGTACAATATAACAGTAAACAGTCACATATCTTGGCCACAATGAGCCTACAGTCTAAACTGGGTCGGGGAGGGGGCCGGGGGGGAAAGACAGACATCAATACAAATATCTCTAGTTCACAGATGAGGAAACTGAACCCCAGAGAAGTTAAGTGACTTGGCCACGATCACAAATTAGGCTGGTGGTAGAGCTGGGTCTTCTGAACCTGGCTCCCATGCTCTTTCCACTTGGCTACACCTCCTCCGTATTTATCATCTCCCTATCCCTTTGCTTTGTGCCTTCCCCTTTATCCCTCTGTCTGTATAGACTGCTGTAGTCTACTCTCATATGTGCTCAACCCAACAGAGATGTGAAAGAAAGCATTGCTTCGATGTTTTGGGGGTTTTATGGAATATTTATGGTATTTGTATGATCAGTCAGTCAATCGTATTTATTGAGCCCTTACTATGTGCAGAGCACTGTACTAAGCATTCGGGAGAGTATAAAATAACAATGTAATAAACACATTCCCTGCCTACAGTTATATTACTCTCTAGAGGGGGAGACAGACATTAGTACAAATAAATAAAATTACAGATATGTACGTAAGTGCTGAGGGGCTGGGAAGGGATGAATAAAGGGATCATGTCAGGGCAATGTAGAAGGGCGCAGAAGAAAAGGAAAAGAGGGTTTAGTCAGGGAAGGCCTCTTGGAGGAGATTTGCCTTCAACAATGTTTTGAAGTTAGGGTGAGTTATTGTCTGTCAGGAACTGTACTAAGTGCTGTCGTAGATGGAAGCTAATTAGATTGGACACAGTCTATGTCCTGTATGGGCCTCACAGTCCTAATCCCAATTTTAGAGATGAGGTAACTGAAGGACAGAGAAGTAAAGTCACTTGTGTAAAGTCACATAGCAGCCAAGTGGTGGAGCCAGGATTAGAATTTAGGATCTCTGATTCCCAAGCCCATGCTCTTTCTTTGAGAAGCAGCGTGGCTCAGTGGAAACAGAACGGGCTTTGGAGTCAGAGGTCATGGGTTCAAATCCCGGCTCTGCCAATTGTCTGCCAAGTGCTCTGCACATAGTAAGCGCTCAATAAATACGATTGATGATGTCATCTGTGTGACTTTGGGCAAGTCACTTAACTTCTCTGTGCCTCAGTTACCTCATCTGTAAAATGGGGATTAAGACTGTGAGCCCCCTGTGGAACAGCCTGATCACCTTATAACCTCTCCAGTGCTTAGAACAGTGCTTTGCAAATAGTAAGCGCTTAGTAAATGCCATCATTATTATTATTATTATTTCCACTAGACAACACTGCTTCCCAGGGCCTCACTGGTGCATTGACTGCATTCTAAACCCACATTGTTTGTAATCTTGTCTTTCCATCTGCTTTAAATATGACCTGATGGTAGCACCGATATAGCAACTTAGAAATTAGATGTGGGGCCTGTGGTTTGTTGGGGTTTCACAGCATCAGAGAAGATTAGACATTACAATTGCTTTATGACCTCCAATTGGTTTGAAGTTGATGGCACACTGACCCCATGCTGTGTTTCTATCTCTCACAAAAGACAGCAGTCTTTTTGATATATTCTTCCATCTCTTCATATATCTTGCAACAGTGGACAATGCTTTCTTTAGTAGCAGAACTGAAAGACAGGAATCAAATACTCACACACCCCCACACCACCACCACCAACTAGAGTCCCTGGCTTAGAACTGAATTTGTGAGATGCAGGCTAATACACACCCATCTAGAGTGCTGATTTTGAAAAGAAGTTCAAATTGTTTATATCCCTACTCCAAATATGGTTCTAGAGCACAGTAATCAACACCTAACAGTTCCTGTTTGACTCATTTGGGGAATCTGGTTAGTGCCTTTTGAGCTGAAAGAATTAACCTCAAGAACCAGAATACAATTCTAACAGCATTCAGATTTTTTGTTGTGTCCTTAAGCTTGGCTGTGTAGAGTAGGTTGCTAGTCCACTGCACATGGGGAAAAGATCAACTTCGGAGCCTTTAATTATGATACTACTGGCCGTATCATCTTGGAGTAGTCTTGGGATTTTGATCATTTTTTTATGACAGTGAAATATTTCCAGTAGTTTCCAGAGTCCAGATCAGTTGATGGGTATCAAATGCTTTTGAAAAGCCTACAAAACCTATCTCAATGGTATTTATTGAATACTTACTGTATGCAGAGCACTGTACTAAGCACCTGGGAGAGTAAAACACAAGAGCTGGTAGAATCACATTCCCTGCCTACAAGAAGCTAACGGTCTAGACCTCTATATAGATGTGTTAATATTGTTTCCTTCTCTTTTTCTTGAATATAAGATGTAAAAAAGCATGGCTGCTGTGCTCCAATATGCTCTAAAGCCTGTGAGTCTTTGTTCTGAGAAGGAAAGACTACTCCAGAAAAAGGTAGATCTGTAATTCCTTTCCTGGAGTAGTTGTTCTTCAACAAGCCTTGCGTATCTCAGTGCTGCAATGTTAACAACAATACTACTATAACTAATAATTATAATGGTATGTGTTAAGCATTTACTATGGTTAAGTGCTTATTGTAATAATAATAATAATAACTGTGGTATTTAAGTACTCATTATGTGCCAGTCATTGTACTAAGCGCTGGGGTGGTTACAGCCTAACTGGGTATACCGAACAGTGTATACAGCACACTGTGCTAAGTGCTGGAGAAATACAATGCAATCAAATCAGACACAGTTCTTGCCCTACCTAAGGCACAGCCAAAGGGGGAGGGATGACTGGTACATCACCTGTTTTATAGATGAAGGAACTAAAGCACAAATAAATTAGCTGAAATGCCCAACATTACACAACAGGAAAGTGGTGGAACAGGGATTTGGGGAGGTAGTGGAAGCCTGAAGGTTCCTGTTTATTTTTGTTTCACAAAGTCTCCATCCTCTAGGAAACTCAAGATTTGGGGGGAGCAGGTCATTTTGAGGTCAGTTTTACTAGGGCCCTGGCCGTCATGGGCTGAATAGCGTGCTCCTCCTCAAGGTTATTTAGGCAGTTAGAATGCTGCCCAATAACACTAGGGGGATGAGCAACCAAAAGCCCAGAGACCAGTCCACCCACTTGTGTAAGGATTTTTGTCCCATCAAGTCCTTTCGATGACTTCAGGCTCAAAGCGTGAAGGTGCTTATCTGCAGCAGCCCAATTGTAAAGTTAGGAAAAACCCAAGGGATTCCTGGCTCATACATGAGTACGCAATGGTAAATGCATGAGAAGGGACTGATTCAGCTAGTTGTGTCCTTACACCCAGTAGGTTGATTTCATGAAGCCCTTTTGGACCTACCATTTTCCACCATAAAGGTAATATGTTTCAAGGAGTCTGTCCTTTCTGGGTGCATGACATTTGCCCCCTGATTTCATTCTCAGAAATAATTTCAGGGGCAAATTTGAAGTTGCTTGTCCATAAATTCTTCAAGGCACCTCATCAAAGATGTCTACTCATTTTGAGTTTGGGGATGAATGGAGGGGGTTGGGATTTTAAGGGGGATGAGGACTGAGAGGGGGCACCTTTTAAAGACCTAATAGGCAAGAAAGACACTATTTTGGGTCTTTTCATCCCTGCTTTGAAACTCTCAAATCTTGCCAGAGACCTGGAGTGGGCAAGAGTGGGAGTCCAGCTCAAATAGCAGTGGTGGTCATCATCCCCCTCAACCCTTCCCCCACCGTGGCCCAGTGGCCTGGGACCCCAGTATGCTGTGTAAGAATTTACCTCAATTCCAGAATTCTAGGAGATTTTAGCTACCAATATTTGTCTCTGAATCTGATCTGATCACCTGTATATACCCCAATGCCTTGTACTACAGCACAGCCCAAAGTAAGCGCTTAACCCATACTAACATTATCACAGTTGCTAAGTAGAAAGAAGTCATGACAGTTTAGGACAGTGACCAGATGTTGGAGATTTCAACACAAAAACCTTGATCTATAAGGTTCTCTTGTTAAGGCTTCAAGACTATGATCTCATTGTACTTCCCAAGAGCTTATACAATGTTCTGCACACAGTAAGCGCTCAATAAATACAATTGAATGAATGAATTAATTGTGGGCAGAGAATGTTTGTTGTACTGCACTCTCCCAAGTGCTTAGTACAGTGCTTTGTACACAGTAAGCACTTGATAAATACAATTGAATGAATGAGTGACAAATAATCATCCTTTGCATTGATCCAATGCTTGTACTCTTGTAGCTGATTCCTTTGCTTTTGCTCTTGCAAAGAAATAATGGTTGACATATATTTTGAATTCATAAAAAGGAGACAATTAGAGAGCTTCTAAAAGTTTTAAATTTTTATGATCTCTATTATTTTGAAACAGGCCCCTTTACTCCTGTATTAATCCTGAAGGCCTATTTCCTAGGGCAAGAAAATGACAGTATTATAGTCCGTCTGCATCACACTTTTTGGGCCACACAGAAGATGAACTGAGGGTTATTCTGGGATATTAGGGAGGGGGGCAGGGAGAGAGGTGTTAGGGTCTCGGCAGGAGGTAAGCTACCTTTTGAATAGGAGGATTAACACATTTGCATGTAGATTCCTATATGAAGGCTGGATTCTAGGATTCTAAGCTCGGGCTTCATGGAAGAGTTAAAGGGTTTACATGGAACTGGAGTTCAGTGGAATCAGAAGGATTAGGCTAGGGGCCTAGAGGATGGCACAAGAGTCCGCAAGTTATTTAATGGGAACAAAGTCAGAGCTCCTAGAATAAATAATTTGCAGTTCCCTCACTGGCTGGCAGGATGGGATCCCAGTGGCTCAGAGGGCAGAGCTATCACTGATGTTTCAGCGGTTTTACTCCTTTAAAGAAGCAGCGTGGCCTAATGGAAAGAGCACGGGCTTGGGAGTCAGAGGTCGTGGGTTCTAATCCCACCTCCACCACTTATCAGCTGTGTGACTTTGGGCAAGTCACTTAACTTCTCTGTGCCTCAGTTACCGCATCTGTAAAATGGGGATTAAAACTGTGAGCCCCACGTGGGACAACCTGATTACCTTGTATCAAGCCCAGCGCTTAGAACAGTGCTTTGCACATAGTAAGCGCTTAACAAATACCATAATTATTATTATTATTATTTAGTCACCTATCTACCAAAGAATCCCACCCCTTTTCACTCCTTGATATAGCAGAAGTAGTAGTACATGACTTTGCAGCAAAAGCATGGGTCTGGGAGTCAGAGGACCTGGGTTCTAATCCTATCTCTGCCATGCCTACTGTGTGATCTTGGACAAGTCACTTAGTGTTTCTGGGCCTCAGTTTCCTCTTCTTTAATATGATTAAATACCTGAACCCCTTCCTCCTTAAACGGTGAGCCCTTGGTGGGACAAGTATTGTGTCCGGGCCGATTGCCTTGTATCTATCCCAGAGCTCAGTACAGTGCTCAGCACAGAGTAAGCACCTAACAAATAAAGTTGATATTATTAGTATTGGTAGTAGTAGTAGTAATAATATTTAGTGAGTGCTCATTTGGTGCAATGCACTCTGCATTTGCACCATATAAAACAAAGTGAAACAATTTGTATATAAAGTAATTCATATGTTCACCAGAGCTTAGAAACGAGCTTGGAAAAGAGTAAGTGTTTAGCAAATATAATAAAATAATAATAATGATGATGATAATAATAATAATATTACAGTAATGAGATTGTAAGCAGCAGGACCTAACAGAAAGAGCACAGGAGACGCAGTAGGCCTAGTGGAAAGCACACAAGCCTAGGAGACAGAGGACCTGGGTTCTAATGCCAGCTCTACCACTTGTCTGCTGTGTGACCTTGGGCAAGTCACTTAACTTCTCTGTGCCTCAGGTACCTCCTCTGTAAAATGGTGATTGAGACTGTGAGCCCCATGTGGCATATGGGCTGCGTTCAACCTGATTATCTTGTATTGACCTTAGTGCATGGCCTGTAATAAGCACTTAACAAAATCCAGTATAGAAAATGACTAAGAGTCAAGGCACTTGGATAATAATCCTGGCTCTGCCACTTGAGTGCTGTGCCTCAAGTTCCTTACCAGTAAAATGGGGGTTCCCTATCTGTCCTCCCTCCCGCTGAGACTGTGGGCCCCATGTGGGACAGGGCCTGTTTCTGATTTGATTATATTGTGTATATCCAAGCACTTAGCACAGTCCTTATCCTTGTTATTATAATTGAATGTGGTAGTTAGTAGTAACAGCATTTATTGAGTACCTATTTGGTGCAGTCTACTATATTAGGCTCTTGTGAAGTGGAAAACAGAAGTGGCAGAAGGCCTATATAATTGAATAAATGTATACATAAAAGTGTTTGTGGATGGGTAATAAGTTTATTGGAGCTCAAGATGGTTAATGGATTTCTTCAATGGGTGGGGCAAAGGATGGGCACAGCAATGAGGTGGGATGGGTGGGTGAGAAGGGGGACTCCAGGAGCTGAACCTAGTTGAGTAGATGCTAAGGGGTAGGGCAGCTCCTCCAGAAGAGAGGAAAGCAAGAAGTTACCATCCTCTGGGCTCTATTCTGGTCTTTTCTTCTCTCTTTTTTTATTTTTTAAGTAACTAAACTAGAGGTTCATCCCCACCCCATTGCTCTGTCCATCCCTTTCACCACCCATTAAATTAACCCAACAGCCATTTCGAGCTTTCATAAACTCATTATTTCCATCCTCAGCACTTCTGTATAAACATTTATTTATTTTGGGCCTCAGTTTCCTAATCTGTAAAATGAGGACTAAATATCTGAACCCCTTCCTTCTTAAACTGTGAGCCCTTGGTGGGGTATAGTGTATTGTGTATAAACATTTATTCAGTTATATATTCCTTGTGTAACTTCTTTATTTTGTACTTCCCAAGGCTATGCACATTAGTACTGTGGGGCCGAGGTTGGGGTGAGTATCAAAATTCCTATAATGGAAGAAGGCTAGGGGAGTGAGGGAGTTGAATTGTGTACAAAAATGTACAAAAAACAATTAAGAACCAACTATTTTTCAGCACTAAGGGCCAGGCAGGGCTGACATACATGGCCTGACCTACAGTGTGAGAGAACAGGGAAATCAGGTATTGACCTCCATGCTAGAGATGGGGAAACTAAGGTCAATAGACATTAAGTGACTTGACCAAGATCACAGAGCAGGCATGTGGCAGAGCCAAGATTAAAACCTAGATCCTCTGACCCCCAAGCCCATGTTCTTTCCACTAGGCCAAGCTGCTTCCCCACATTCATCACTCATTGGACAGTGAAAAGTATTGCAAACTGCAAACAAGGTAGGAGAGCATTTTCTTACTCAGAACCACTCATTCATTCAATGGTATTTATTGAGCGCTTACTGTGTGCACAGCATTGTACTAAGCGCTCTCTTAAAAATCCAACAGAATATTTTTGTATGGCAGAAAAGGAGACAGAGTACTCCCTAAGGCAAGACCTTCTCCCTTTGTTTTCCAGCTGCACGATTAAGACCATTGCTGGGGTTGTTAGGGTACATAAGATGACCCTTCAAAACTTGAGGAGGCAGTTGAACCGATGGAGCATCAAAACCTGAAAGGACAATTAACAAATTTACAACTCGGTTACAAATAGAATGAGCTAGCTCAGTGTAGTGACTCGTTCAGTGCCTGGAAAGCCCTTCATATTCGACAGATAATCACTCTCCCCTCTTTCAAAGCCTTATTAAAAGCACATCTCCTCCAAGAGGCCTTCTCTGACTAAGCCCTCATTTCCTCTTCTCTCACTATCCCTTTTGCACCCCTTGCACTTGGATTTGCACCCTTTATTCACCCCTCCTTGAGCCCCATAGCACTTCCATACATATCCATAATTTATTTATGTATATTAATGTCGTCTCCCCCTCTAGACTGTAAGCTCCTTGTGGGTAGGGAACTTCTCTACCAGCTCTGTTATACTGCACTCTCCCAAGCACTTAGTACTGTGCTCTTGAACACAGTAAGTGCTCAATAATTACGATTGATTGATTGATAGGTGTGGTATGCACATTCGCTTTGCATAGCACTGTCATCAAAGCAGTGGCTACCTTTTTTTCAATTGTTGGGCTGTATTTTTAAAAGACAAACATGAAACAGATTTTTGACATGATCACCTCAGGGATGGATAAACACTCTCTCGGGAGAAGGAAAATGGTGCTCTCAAAAGGCAGCTTTGAGAAAAGTGTTTGGCTGTTTAAAGAACCAGATAATTCATTAGTTGTGACAATGATTAAAACTTCGAGGAGACTATGTTCCCACACAGAGTATTCTGGTTTAGATGCCAGATACAAGATTAGGACACTAAAAACAGTCACTGTGAAGCTTTGAAACTAAACTTACTGCTCAGATGTTTCTGATAACTCCACCACTTTAGATCAACCCCAGCACTTTCAAAGTATCTGCAGACAAGTGGCATGGATATATTACAGGCCCAGAGAAACGCTTCAGAAAGAAATCAAAACATTTCTGGCATCTTGGAGATGCTCTTAAAGAAGGAAAAGCCTTCATTTCCTGAGCAAATCAACAACTCCATGCTAAGGAGAATGATATTAGGCTGGGAAATGTATATTAGATTTAAGACAATATGACTCACCTTTGACATAAGGAGAAAATTTAAAATAAATGCCCATGTTGTTGTAATGGGTATTAAAGGCTAGTTCTAAATGAAAAGTGAGATGCTTCAGCCTTTCTTAGTAGTGTCACAAAAGCATAGTGTGGTTTCTTTTCAAATAGATTTTTATAATTTTTTTAAGGGCTGTTCATGTTTGGTGACTCAGTCCAACAAAAATAATATCCTTTTTTAGTTCTAGGGAAACTGGCAATCTTTTCTGAGGTCTTCTAAAGATTTGAAAAAAAATGTAGCTATCATATGTAACACATTGACTTTTTTAAGGAAAAAAGGTAGTAAGTCACTTGTCTGGACTAATTCAGATGTGCATACAGCCACCCCTCTGGGGAAAAGTAACGATTTTTGTGTGTAAAGAATTGTCAGCAAAGAATGCCCATTTCATTTCTTCTACTACCTAAGCATTCTCTAGGGGTGGGTAGGCTGGTGAAAAATAGCCAGTTGCTATTTTTTTTTATTTCTTTGCACAACTAGTTTAAGTGCATTCCTTCTGAGGGGCAGCAGGATGGAACTCTCCATGGGTTGCAGTATACAGCCTTATGGTTCTGTGTTTCAAGAAAACCAAAGCACAGGTAGATTGGCTGGGCCTTTTGATAGTATTGCATCCTTAACTGCCCTAACAATAATAATCATAATCATAATCGTAGTATTTCTTAAGCACTTACTATGTACCAAACACTGTACTAAGTGCTGATGAAAAATGCAAGATAATTAGGTCCCGCATAGAGTTCACAAGTTTAAGTAGGAGGGAGAACAGGAATTCACTGAATTCAACTCCCTTGCTCCCCTGCCTCTCTGTCCTTGGGACTTTGCTATCCATCCCACCCTCAGCTCCAAGGCATTTATGTACACAGCCTTAAAGTCTGAGGCTTTTCCTACCTGTAATTTATTTTATTGTCAGTCTTCCCCACTAGATTTTAAACTCATTGAGGGCAGAGATTGAGACCTGCATTGTATTTGCCCAAGAATTTAGTACAGTTTTCCGCACACAGTAATCATTCAAAAAATACTACTGATTGATTAACTTGATTTCCCCAAGTCACTTAACTATCCCAAAGTCACCCATCATATCGGGAAAACAATCTTGAGAATCAAGCCCAGGTTCCCTGACCCCAGAACAGTGTTTTAAGCATTCATCAAAACACTTTGACAAAGTGTTGGGAATTTATGGTATCATCATGAATCTGATTTAAATTTTGTTTTGGCTATCAAAGTATATTAGTTTTCAGTGAACAGAAGCTATGGCAAATGTCACATGAAGTACTGTTCAGTGTCTGCTTTTTTGAGCAGGAGGTAGCTGTGCAATGCAAACAAGAGCTGCCTGGTGTTTATAATACAGTATTAAAACTTAAAGGTCAAGCTATTCAAAATACACATTTCCCATGTTCAAAAGATTCAGTGTCATAAAGTAATTTTTACATAAATTAGTAATTATGCTTTGGCTGAGTCTGCATGGACCAGTGTATTTTTAAAGGAGTTTTACAGTGTAAAAACATAGTTTTAATCCAGATTTTCAAATATTAGCTAGATCAATACCACTAACTGATTGCTTGATTAGCTTGGTATCCAGCTAATATTAGCAGGGATCATGCAGTGTGGCCACATATAGCCAGGGTTCCAGGTCACTGGGGAGAACATCTCTTCTGCTCGAGTTCTAATTTAGTAAATCTGCCTGGGGAGTAGCCCCACCCCTCTAATTCCACAGCTTTACTGAACACTCCCACTCCCTGACTTCACCTGTCTCTCCCCATGCCCCTTTCTGTTCTAGATCTGTTTTTGCACCTCCAATATGGAGGATCTCTAAGTAGTTCCTCCTCCTATGTCATCCTGCTTTACACACATCTGGCACTGCCTGAGGGGGGGGGGGTTCCACAGTCTCTAAATTGTGGGGCCATGGCAGGAGAGGGATGGCAGAGGGTTTACGGGAATCATAAAACTCAACATGTCCAAGACTAAACTCCTTGTCTTCCCTCCAAACCCTGCCCTCTCCCTGACTTTCCCATCACTGTTGATGGCACTACCATCCTTCCCGTCTCACAAGCCCGCAACCTTGGTGTCATCCTCGACTCTGCTCTCTCGTTCACCCCCACATCCAATCCGTCACCAAAACCTGCCGGTCTCACCTCCGCAACATCACCAAGATCTGCCCCTTCCTCTCCATCCAAACTGCTACCCTGCTCATTCAAGCTCTCATCCTATCCTGTCTGATTACTGTATCAGCCTCCTCTCTGATCTCCCATCCTCCTGTCTCTCCCCACTTCAATCCATACTTCACGCCGCTGCCCGGATTGTCTTTGTCCAGAAACGCTCTTGGCACGTTACTCCCCTCCTCAAAAATCTCCAGTGGCTACCAATCAACCTACACGTCAGGCAGAAACTCCTCACCCTCGGCTTCAAGGTTCTCCATCACCTCGCCCCCTCCTACCTCACCTCCCTTCTCTCCTTCTACAGCCCAGCCCGCACACTCCACTCCTCTGCCGCTAATCTCTTCATCGTGCCTTGTTCTCGCCTGTCCCACCGTCGACCCCTGGCCCACGTCATCCCCCTGGCCTGGAATGCCCTCCCTCCGCACATCCGCCAAGCTAGCTCTCTTCCTCCATTCAAGGCCCTACTGAGAGCTCACCTCCTCCAGGAGGCCTTCCCAGACTGAGCCCCCTCTTCCTCTCCCCCTCGTCCCCCTCTCCATCTCCCCCGCCATACCGCCTTCCCTTCCCCACAGCACCTGTATATGTATATATGTTTGTACATATTTATTACTCTATTTAATTTACTTGTACATATTTATTATATTTATTTTATTCTGTCAATACGTTTTGTTTTGTTCTCTGTCTCCCCCTTCTAGACTGTGAGCCCACTGTTGGGTAGGGACTGTCTCTATATGTTGCCAACTTGTACTTCCCAAGTGCTTAGTACAGTGCTCTGCACACAGTAAGCGCTCAATAAATACGGTTGAATGAATGAATGAATGGGATGGCAGACTCATTTTTCTGAAAAAACGTTCTGTCCATATCTCCCCACTCCTCAAGAGATGGATGCCCCTCCATCTCCATATCAAACAGAAACTCCTGACCAATACCAGCTGTAAGGCCCTCAATCAGCTTTCTGCTACCTGTCAAACCTAACTGATCTCTTACTACAACCCAACCCACACACTCTGCTCCTCTACCACTGACTTATTTTCTGTATCTCGATCTCATCTATGCCACCACCAACCCCTTGCTGGTCACATCCCTCTGACCTGGAACTCCCTCTCCCTTCATAGTCAACAGCCTCGACTCTCTCCACCTTCAAAATCTCCTAAAAATTACAACTCCTATAAAAGATCTACCCTGACTAAGCCCTTATTTCTCCTATCTGCCCTGCTCTCCCCTCTGGGTTGACTAGGCACTAGGCACGTGGCTGGGTACCCCTTAAGCACTTTGATACTCACCCCACAGCATTTATGTAAATATCCTTATATTCTTCTATTTCCCCTATTTGTAATTCATTTTAATGTCTCTCTCCCTCTCTAGACTGTAAGCTTCTTGTGGGCAAGGATTGTTTCTTCCATCTTTATTGTATTGTACTTCCCAAGTGTTTAAGTACAGTGCTTTGCACACATTAAGCTCTCAATAAATGCCACCTGATTGATTGATTGATTGATTGGACCCGGAGTGGAGAAAATGAGGAGGATTGAGAAGGGCTGGGAGAGGAGGTTCAGGATGCAGAAACCCATCATGAAACACTGAGGAGGTGGAAGAGGGGCAGGGCCAGCTTTACATAGTCCCACCAGAAAGATATAATTTCGGAAGCTTCTAAAGCAGCGAAAGTCGATCCTCGATAATTTCCATTAGTCTGGCTTCCAAGCCAATCCTGGGAATTCTGACACCAGCGCACCTGACTAATTACCAGGGTGCACCTGCCTGTGGCCAGATTCCTCCCCTTGCCTTTGAATCAGGGTCTATGCCCAGACACGTAGCTGCCGGTTTGACTGAGAGGCTATTTCATTTTTTTAAGCCATGCACTGCTTTGGCTCTCTTTATACTTTGGCAGTTCTGTGGCCCAAGAGGTTCAGTTCAATTTAAGCCCATGAAACTGCAACCTAGAGAGGGGGAAAATGAAATCAATTCAGTCTCATGTGGGGTCCTCAAATCCTGGATGATGATGTCCTCAAGCCCATGCCTTCCATGGGAGCCCAGATGGGCATCAGGAGTAGCTTATAGGGAGAGGAAAGTGTGAAAATCTGGATGTAATGGCACCCTAACCCATTAGCAGTGGCAGTATTTATTGAGCTCCTTCTGTGCCCATGTACCTGAAAACATATCATAAACGTTAAAAAAAACCCAGTCTCTATCCTCAGGGAATCTAATGGGGAGAAAAACATCATAATCACTAAACACCCAATAGGTAAATGAGTAAAAGTATATAGATAACTAATCAATCGATTGCACTTATTGAGTGAGTACTGTGGGCAGTACACTGTACTAAGTGCTTGGGGGAGTACAACACAACAATGTAACAGATGCACTCCTTGCCTACAGCCTATGATAAAAAAAAACTATGGGACCTAGTGAAAATAGCATGGGACTGGAAGTCAGGAAACCTGGGTTCTACTCCAAGTTCTGCAACTGGCCTGCTGTGTGACCTTGGCAAGTCAATAACCTCAGTTTCCTCATCTATAAAATGGGAACAAACTGATTATGAGCCCCATGTGAAACCCCACTTCTTGGCCCACATTGATTGCTTGGTAAATGCTCTATTATAAAGCAATGAAGCAGCAGATATACATAGGTGGTTGATGGGGGTGAAATGACCAGGTGGGTGGAAATTATTTAATCATTCAATCAATAGTACTTTATTGATTAGTATATCCTCCAAAGGTGTTCACCTGCAGCACATGCTACATGGTGCAATGATAAGAGTACAGGCCTGGGAGTCAAAGGACCTGGGTTCTAATCTCTGATCCTCCACTTGCCTGTTGTGTAATCTTAGGAAAGTCACTTAACTTTTCTGTGCCTTAGTTTTCTCATCTGTAAAATGGGGATTAACTATCTGATATCCTTCTTCCTTAGACTGTGAGCCCTGCAAGATCTATGTCAAATCTTTTATCTACCCCAGCGCTTAGTATAGTGCTTGGTACAGGTTAAGCCCTTAACAAATACCATTATTATTATTATTATCATTATCACTAGCCTCACCTTCTACCATGATAAACTATTACCTAACAGTGCATTCTTCAGACAAATCAAATTTTCTAACTAAATTATTTGGAGAGAATTATCATTCCCCAATTTTCACTGTTTTTAACCACAGGAATAGTACTCAGTTTGCAGAGTGTCCTTACACTCTTAGGATTTCTAATCTCAAGAAAGAAATCAATAACTAGGGAGAATCTGATTTGTTCAGCTGAAGGTTCATTCCCAAATCTTCGTCAAGTTTCAAATTGAGAGATTTTCACCTTTTTATGAATGGAGGTATTTCAGCTGAGGGTACAATCTGGGCTCTAAAGAACACATACATTTTGGGAAGTTTCTTCCAGCCTCATTATAGTTGGATGGCTAGAGAGTCTCCCATCAGGAAGACTTCCAGATGGAGAACTGTTCAGAGGAGTCGATTATAGTGCCAGTGGCTTGGGCTGCACCATGTGCACTCTTTTGTCTCTGTCAGCCATTGTTTCTGCCGGGGTACAGAGTGCAATTAGCAGGTCAATGGGCAAGTCTATGTGCGATCTTCCCCACATTAGCCAGTTTCAGGCAGAACTGAAACCACAACCCTGCTCTCAGAGTCCCAGAGCAGTGCTCTTTCTACTCAGCCAACAGCAGGGCTCATCATCATTATAATAATTCATGATGCACCTACAAACCACAGAATTCTATATTTAAACATCTTATTTAAAAATAATAATAATTATCAGTGTATTTGTCAATCGCTTACAAAGCATTAAGCATTATTCTAAGTGCTGGGGTAGATTAGAACCCAGGTCCTCTGACTCCCAGGCCCATGCTCTTTCCACTAGGTTATGCTGCTGCTCAAAAATTAGATACTTGGAGATAGAAACAGAAAACTAATTAATGACAGCTCTTGCCAACAAGAGCTCCTGAAGGAGGGGAGAAGACAAGCAGGAAAACAATGAACAATTAAACATGAGAAATTGCATGTCACCAGCTAAGGGTTGCCTGGTGAGAACAACTGGAACTCTGATTCCTTCCTTCTGCTCCTGTAGAAACCCCACAGTACTTTCAACTTCTTAAAAACCAGTCTCCTCCTGGGAGGCCATCTTGGCTTAGGTCCCCAAACCCTCAGAGTCCCCTTGCAACCCAGTGCCAGTATTGGAAGCCATGGGCACTAAGAGGAAGAATGGCCTAGGTGGAAAGAACATGCAATAGACAATCAGGAGACCTGGATTACATCTCTGCCTTGGCCTGCTGTGTGACCACCGGCAAGTCACTTAACCTTTCTGGGCCTCAATTTCCTCATTTCTAAAATGGAGGTGAGAAACATGTTCTTTCTCTCCCTTAGACTGTGAGCTCCTTGTGGGTTGGGCGTTGTGTCCAATCTGGCTATCTTGTATCTACTCCAATGCTTAGCACATAGTAAAAACTTAATAAATTCCATAATTCCCATTAGTAGGTACATTTTATTGGCAACCTGGACTTGAGTGTAGGATTTTCCGTAAAGTGGGGTTTCACAGGAACATAATCCTCACATTTTGGGAGAATTGAGTGTAATTTAATTTAATGCTGTCCTTTCGATAATCAAAAACTGGATTACTTCACTTTCCTTGCAGTCAGTCAAGAACTCTTTCACAGGAACACACACTTACTCCCTAAAGGGAAAGTCTTTAGACTGTAAGCTCATTATGGGCAGGGAATGTGTCTGCTAATTCTGTTGTACTGTCCCAAGTGCTTAGTACAGTGCTCTACACACAAGCACTCAATAAATTCACTGATTGAAAAAAAAGAGCTGATGTGATATAAATGAAAGACCCACCCAGGATAGGATTAGGAGGACTAGACATGAAAAACTCAATACAAGAAATGAAAATGCATCCCTTTCAAATTGGCCTATTAATCTGGCCAAATACACTGCTCTTCCACCAAGGCTATGTTCTGCATATGATAAGAGCTGTTGAAGGCATAGACCCTAAAAGGAAGAGGAAGAGATTCATTTCAGCATTAAAAGTTCTGGGTTTCAGATGCGATGCTCATGTTCACACAGACATGGGAGGAGAATCTAATGGCTCTGAAGGAAGAGGGCGGGGCCATGCCCCCCCCCTGGAGAAATGCTGTAGGTTTCAGGGAACTCCATATACTTCCACATATTCTCAGGGTATCTCAGGTGCTGCACTTAATAATAACGACTGTGGTTCCTGTTATGCCCTTACTATTTGTGAAGCACAAGAGAGAGATTCAGTGCAATCTGATTAGGCTTTATATCTATCTCCCCCTCTAGACTATAAACTTGTTATAGACAGGGACCATGTCTTCTAATTCTGTTGTATTGTACTCTCTGGAGTGCTTAGTACAGTTCTCTGGACATAGTAAATGCTCAATAAATACGATTGATTGATTAGACATAGTCCCTGTCCCACATGGGACTCACAGCCCAAGTAGGAGGGGGAACAGTACTAAATCCCCATTTAGGGATGAGGAAATTGAGGCCCGGGGAAGTAATATGACTTGTCCAAGGTCATACAGTAGGCAAGTGAGAGATGCAGGATTCGAACTCAGGTCTCCTGGCTCTCAGTCCTATGCTTTTTCCACCAGGTTATGCTGCAAGTGCCGTGTGCCATGCTGGACTGTCAGTGGCCACCCCGAATGGGACAGCTTAAATGAGTTCAGAGAATCTGTTAAATAATATTTTCATCTGTTATTTGTAAATGTGACAGGCCTTGAAACCATCTGTCATGCAGTCCTGAGAGACCTGGGGAGAATTTAAATTTGTGGGAAAAAAAAGTATTTTGGCACACACCAATGCTGAGGTTTAGTGAATGGTATCCAGTGATTTCTTTGGGATATTATTTTATCCAATTTTACAGCAATATATAAAAGAGAATTTAAATGTGAGTGAGGAAGAGGACTGAAATCAAACCAATGACAGCAAAACAATTTTCTCAGATTACTTTGACTCAGGGAAGGTTTAGAACTGTCGCTCTCCATTGAAATTTGTGAAGCAGGCATTCTTCAGTTAGGGTAAGTAACTCAGCCAGCTGCACTGAATTTCCTAGACGAGGACTGTATTTGATGATCCAGAACTGGGAATCATTGGCAGCTTAGTGCTTCACCTTAAGAAAAAAAAATCTCAATTTTCACTGCTGCCCTTCTTCCCTGCTGTGACAATTCGGGAGACTTAACAGAGCCTGAGACCATTGAATTACTGGCAGTAGCAGCTGTTCTAAAGAACTTTAAAGTCACTGACAATGCCTATGTTTGTGTGGTGAGTGGGAAGGAGTAGTGAGGAAGAGGAAAAGGGAAGAGAAAAGTTAGATGGCAAAGTGGCCCTGGAAAAGTTAAAAGCAAAGAATAAAGTGAAGGAGAACAACGGCAGAGAAAAAAATTAGCTTCTCATTTCAAGTGCTCTAAAAATAGTGAATTGTTTGCTATTTGAACATTTATTATAGATATATAAATTAAAAATATAGGCTAGCACGAAAATCAGCAAATGGCTTAGAAAGAGTTTAACTAAAAATTGAATCGTATAGCACTAGTATTTACAATCCTTCAGATGTCTGAGCACCTTGACATTGGTGCCTGAGTTTCTCTTGAGGGTCCATAAAGGCTTTGCCTTATCTTCACTATTCCTGCTAAGCCTCTTGTATTCACTGTTAACTCCAGCTGGTATGAGGTAAATTCCTGTTGAATAAATGCAAATTCAGTTTAGGTGAGAGGAGTTCAAGTGATAGATTAAACCCTTCATAGGAGAGCATATATCTGCAACAGTTATATCCATATATATGGAGAGAGAAGGAGTGAGTTTGAAAATGATGTAATTGATAAAGAACTGCATTCATGAGTGTGATGTGACTGAAAAGATTATTGTGCTTCCAACAGACCTTTCTAGAAATAATGGTGGTATTTAAGCGCTTTCATTCATTCAATTGCGTTTATTAAGGGCTTACTGTATGCAGAGCACTGTACTAAGTGCTTTGGTGCCAAGCACTGGGGTAGTTAGAAGATAGTCATGTCAGACAGTCCCAGAGGGGGCTCCCAGTCTAAGCAGGAGGGAGAACAGAATTTAATTCCCATTTTACAAATGAGGAAATTGAGGCAGAAAGTAGTTAAGTGCTTGACCCATGAGAAATGGTATTTATCAAAAACCTACGAGGGGCAATGTCCAGCATTAGGTTTGTATAAATACATGGGGAAGTAATTAAACCAGGAGTCAGTTATGCATGGTGAAGGCAAAGAAAATGGAGAAACATAATTCCTGGTTCTAGCCTTAACCTGAATACCAGAATCTGTGTAGACTTGCACAACTATAGTGCTAGTGAACACTGATTCTGACATTCAGGTAGGGACGTGACTGTGCTGAAGAATCAAAAGGAATGATGTCTCTTCAGTTGCCTTACCTTCGCTGCATATAACAGGCTCCTGGTTTAGTAATTTCCTTGCATTTGAATGAAGTCCATGTTTCCCAGTAGATTTTCCATGTAGTCCCACATCACTGATGTGGTTTGGAGTGACAAATGGCAAACTGTGTCTGACCCTGGAGTCTGTCTAATGCTCTTTTTATCTATGGTATCTCTCTGGAATAAAAAATGCAGCACTCCCTGTGGAGTTTCCTTTAAAATTCACATTGTCTCCCTAAATAAAGGCTGGGATGGTGGGACTTTGAAAAAAGAAAAAAAAATCACTCAAACTTTTCAGGCTTTAAATGATAGAGGGTAGGTCTCTCAGAGAAAATATTTTGAGCTCAAAACATGTTATCTTTAATGTGGACGTTGATGTTTATAGAAGCTTCTCCCAAGCTAAAAATATTTTTCACATGGAAAGGACACATCTCCTTTCCAAACTTGCTTTCTAATGGGGACTCACTGCAGAGGTCAGTTTGGGTTTTTCTGCAGGCTTCCACAGAAAGTTGGAGTATTCAACTAGCAGCTTCTTCTCAGCTCTCCAGGAGAATTTGGCTGAGCAAAATGACTTTTCACCACTTCCAAATGAGTTCTGAGATGATTATAACCTGCAGCCCAGTAAGGGCGACACATAATTAGGTGTTCTCTGCTGTCTGCAATCACCAAGGGCCTGGACTGGAGTTGAATTTTGTTCCCATATAAAGTCACTAGTAGAAGAGATTGCACAATGCTATTGCTACAGTAAACTCAGCCTAGGAGATGAATAGAAGACTTTGCTTTCTTGACAATCTTTCGCAGGCTCTAATTTTCTATAACGAAAAATGAAAAGCAAAGAGTGAATGGCAAACAACACTTTTATTTTTCAGCTGTGGCTTTTAGTGTCTGAATTTCTCACTAGCAAAAAGTCATAGAGTATGGGGGTGAAATGTGAGAGAAATGCATAATTTTGAAAATGAATTGCCATATTAAGATGTGCCTTCAAAATCAAAGTACAAGGCATTAATATGTTTATAACAAAAGAATGCTTAAAAAACTGTTGAATGGGCAAATTAATCAGGAAATCAATTGCAACTCTATAGAAAAGAACAAATTATAGCTGAAACAGTGAATCAAACCATGCGTGCCATTAGAGGATAATGAGTATCTGCAAAAACCAGATGGCTTTTCTAGAATAGTATATTTTGTGAGAAATGGTTTCTTATTTCAGTCTTTTAGGAATCCTGTTTTAATGTCAAACTATTTATGGCTTGTGGCAAAAACAGCCAATCCACTCACCTATTACTCAGTAGCCTGAGTTAGTAAATGTTTATCTTTACATGATCTGCATTCAGTTCAAGCTGTCTTTCCCAAGTAATTCGGTCTTGCACCACTCATGTTGGAAAAGGTAAAATTAAGAGCTGATTTATACATGAAAAGTATAGATGAATGTTCACAGATTATATGCTATTCTATTGTGGTAATGGGAGAGATAATGGTGGAATTGAGACTATGTTGGGGGGCGAGGGGAATGGGCTTTTAGAACCCCTTGACTTCTTCAGAATTAGTTCAATGAATCAGTCATATTTATTGAGCGCTTACTGTGTTCAGAATACTGTACTCAGGTCTTGGGAAATTACCAGTTATATGAAAGCTCAGTCAGGTTTCCCAAAGTAAATCATTTCCATCCCTCCCAAGGCTTCTCAGTATTATCTGAAATAAATGAACATAATAATGAGAGCAGATAAGTAGCTAGGAATTACCTAACATGGAAAGTGTTCTTTTGACCCTATTCTAGAGAAGCATGGAGGCCTAATGAAAATAGCTCGGACCTGGGAGCCAGAGGACCTGCTTTCTAATCCCAGCTCTGACATTTGTCTGTTGTGTGACCATGGGCAAGTCACTTAAACTTCTCATGTCTCAGTTCCCTCATCTGCAAAATGGTGACTCAATACCTGCTCTCCCATCTACTTAGACTGGGAGACCCATGTTGGAAGTTATTATCTTGTTTCCAGCCCAGGACTTAGTACAGTGTTTAGCACATAGTAAGCGCTTAACCAACACTGCAATTACTATTACTGTTATTGTCCTTGCAATTGGGGAAGCCTAGTGCCCTAGTGGAAAGAGCGTGGGTCGGGGTGTTAGGAGATTCAGGTTCCTAGATTCATTTCTGCTGCAGGCCAGGTATGAAACCTTGGGCAAATCAGCACTGTTCTGTGCCCCAGTTTCCTCATATTTAAATAGGGATAAGACAACTGCTTCCCACTACCTCTTAGATGTGAGTCTCGAATGGGGTGGGACTGTATCCAGTCAGATTATCTTGGATCTACCCCATTGCCTAGCATAGTCCTTGGCACATAATAAACCTAAAGCTACAAAAATAGAAAAGGAAGTAAAATCTTTTTTCTATCTGTTATTATTGCCAGCAAGAAGCCAAGTGGTTATCTGTGAAGCAGTCAAAAGGACTCAGTTTATTCTCCATGAAGCAACCCCCATGCACTGTAGCATCTTCCTCATTATGAATGATAAGCACCTAGCTTGAAATTGTCTCTGTCTCTCATTAAATCCATGTATTCAATCTATCACTAAATCTTGCTGGTTCAACCTTCACAACTGCTAAAATCCACTCTTTCCTCTCCATCCAAACTGCTACCATGTTAATCCAAGCACTTAACCTATCCTGCCTTGATTACTGTATCAGCATCCTTGCTGAGCTCCCTTCCTTCTGTGTCTCCCCACTCCAGGCCATACTTCACTCTGCTGCTCAGATCATTTTTCTACTAAACATTCAGTCCATCTTTCCCCACCCCTCTCCCCCTTCTAGACTGTGAGCCCGTTGTTGGGTAGACACCATCTCTATATGTTGCTGACTTGTACTTCCCAAGTGCTTAGTACAGTGCTCTGCATACAGTAAGCACTCAATAAATACGATTGAAAGAGAAGAACCTTCAGTGGTTGCCCATCCACTTCGTCATCAAACAGAAACACTTTACCACAGACTTTAAAGCACTCAATTTCATTGCCTCCTCCTACCTCACCTCACTACTCTCTTACTACAACCTAGCCCATACACTTAGCTTCTCTAATGCCAACCTACTCACTTTACCTTGATCTCGTTGATCTCACCGCCGACCTCTCTCCCATGTCCTGCCTCTGGCCTGGAACACCCTCCCTCTTCATATCCAACAGACAATTACTCTCTCTTCCCCAACTCACCCCAAAGCCTTATTGAAGGCACATCGCCTCCAAGAGGCCTTTCCTGACTAAATCCTCTTTTCCTTTCCTTCCACTCCCTTCTGAGGTCACCCTGATTTGCTCCCTTTATTTATCCCCCCCTCCCAGTCCCATAGCACATACGTACATATCCGTAATTTATTTACTAATATGACTGTCCTTCTCCTCCTCGAGACTGTAAGCTCACTGAGGGCAGGGAATGTGTCTGTTATATTGTTACACTGTACTCTCCCAAGCATAGTACAGGGCTCTTCACACAGAAGGTACTCAGTAAATATGATCGATTAATTGAAATTCATTTTTGACACATTTCCTTTTCTCTCATTTTGTCAATTTCTGAACTACTTGGGTAAGGCCAATCATCTCTATGTTTTTATGGATGGATTTATATGGGGCTAAGGAAGGAGCTTGAATGTTGCATCTCATAAAGCGTAGAGCCTTGAGCAATGCCAAAGGGTTTCATCATGGAGGTCATTCAACAGGGAAATACTAAAGAAGACATCTTCCTTAAAGAAGGTTCCCAGTCCTGTTGTTTAGAGGTTGTGACCCCACCAGGGCGAGGGAAATAGTGTTACGGAGCTTCATTCTGACAGGCAGCCTAATCCATAGCTTTTAGGTGTAGGTAAAAATATAGACTAAAACAAGCAGAGTCCATAATTAGCATCTCATTCTGGCAAGAAAAACAAAGACACAAGCTGGAAGTGCGACCTAGAGAGAAAAAGCAGGTAGGGAGACAATTGCTTGATTTACAGCCTCACAATAACAAATGAGCTACAGCATATTAAGGGATGAATAAAGTCTCATAACATTTTGACAGCTGAGATGATTCAATCTGCAGGGCCCAGCCTTTGCTGTCAGTCCATAGAACCCTCTCTATCACCTCTGCCACCACCACCACTACACCTTGGCCCCTGCAACCCAATCTCATTTCAAAAGACAGGGAAGAGAAAAAGCATTCACTGAGCTCCCAGAAAATTGACAGGAGCATGAGAAACATCCCTTGCTAACAAGGAGTTTATGCTCTAATGGGGGAGAAATATCAATCAATCAATCAAAGATATTTATTGAGGGCTTACTGTGTGCAGAGCACTGTACTAAGGCCTTGGGAGCAATCAATGGTATTTATTGAGCACTTACTGTGTGCCGAACACTGTACTAAGCACTTAGGGGACTACAATACAATGGACTTGGTAATGGACACCTATAGCCTGTAATCTCATGGTGGGCAGGGAATGAGTCTATCCACTCTGTTTTATGTACTCTTCCAAGCACTTAGTAGAGTGCCCTGAACACAGTAAGTGCTCAGTATATATGACAGATTATTGGTAGACATGATCACTGCCCACAAGGAGCTTATAGCATAGAGGGAGGTCGATGTTAAAAAATACCAGGAACTGTTGCTATCAGTATTCTCCTAATGGGAAGAACAACGTGCAATACACACGAAAACATATGAGCTGTTCCTGGTGAAAGGAAGATAAAAGTGCTTAACAGACCTTGTGAGAGGATATTGGTTTCTACACAGTGCTGTAGCCATTGAAGGAGAGTGCATCCTTTTAACTTACATCTACTATCTGACTCCTCTAATAAACACCCTCCTTGAAGTGGCAGGGTTCTAGAGGAGTTGGGGAGACCTGGGGGAGAAGCTTGAAAACTGTTTTCAGAAGAGCTTCTTTCTAGATAGTACAGTATTTGTTTCTTAGATTGCTAGTGCTTAACCCTGTTTGTATTTAAATGGCCCCAATTAGGTGTTGAGTCTTTGAAGTGCCTGTAGAAGGAAGGAAGGGAAGGAGGGGGTGTGGGGCATGGGGGAGTTTGCACCTTTCATAGTAAGACTGTTGAGCCTTTTTCCATGAAATGAATCTGTTTTCAGCTTGAGGTTACTCTTTGTGGTGAGGGGGAAATGCTAGAGATTTAATTAAAAACGAAATGGTTCAGAATCGAGGGTTCACTTATATAGGAGGCCATCAGCAGGCAATGAGAGATGTTCTGTGGTGGTCTGACATTCCCATTATGGGGGAATTCTTTGTTTTATCTGTTCTCCTTTCTGATCCCTGGATTTCATCTACAATGGCCATGTTTTGTTTAACTCTTCCTACTTGGAGAATAAATCAAAAGTCAAAGTACTGGCATACCATGGAAGGCCCTTAAAAGATTATTTTATCAAGCAGGTGATAGACACTAGAAAGTCCGGAAGGCCCAATAAAAGAATAAAGGAAATTCAGTCTCATCTATACTCTTCAAGTAAGGTAGTTGTAATGACAGGTCAGATTTTCACTGATGTAATTTATGGGCACTGAGAAAGTAGCTAAATAATAATTCTCTGGATTTTTTCATCACAGGCAGTTGTACTGAGTGTTTTTAGGACGATCCACTGATTCAAAGTAGTCCCATGAGGGAGATTGTAATAATAAAGATAATGACGATGTTCTAAATCTGTTTAGTGCTTTTCATTGACGGCCCTGAGGGAGTTTTATAAACCCTAATTGGTGCAACCTGACAATATCCCTAATGGTGAGCCATCATTCCCCATCTCTTGATGGCTAAATGGAAACACAGAACCTTAGACTGGCATCACCACTTAATCCAGGTCATACAGGGTAATGAGAATCATAGGGTTAATACTGTATCATATTTGATTCCTAGTTAGTATTTAATCAATTTTGGTCTAATTGTGTGTTAATCATTCTAGACTACAAAATTCCCAGGGGTTGATTCGGCAAAGGTGGGTGCAAAATAATCATTGCTGAGTGATGATGTTGTTAATGATTTGGAGATACCAGATGATGGATTTTAGAAAAAAAATTAGTGCTAAAATCCATCATAGACCCAAGTCCCTCCTGTTCACCAAAAAGCTGACTGACTGTCTTAAAAAGCTTCAGAGCAACTTCGGACACCTCATCCCACAGCAAAGGATAATCTGTTGTGACAATAAAAAAATATCAATCTTCATGTGGGCATGGAGTTGTAGAAGGGAATGTCAGCTACACAACAGTGTTTTCAATTTCACCACAAATGAGGATGAAGTCACAGAAGGTACTGTCCTCTTTGAATCTGAAGGACAGCTGTCTCTGAAAAGACAGAAATCCTCTACATGGTCTGTGTAGCCTTCACAAAAGCATTTGACCACCATTAGTTGAGTTGGGCAGTGGTTCATTACTGAAAAGGTATCATATGGTTATTCTACAATGATATGGCCGCTCAGATCCAAATTGGAGGAATCTTGGCCGGTCGTTTCCCTGTAACCGATGGAGTAAAAGCCCCTCTCAGGATTGCATCTGGAGAGTTTCCACTACTCTACGAGCCTGGGATACGGCAGGGAGCGTCAAGCAGAGGCATGCCCATTCCATTTCTAGTTTGAGCAGTGGCTAATCTCAAGTAGTAAGAGTAGTAGTAAGTAGTAGTAGTAGTAAGTAGTACTACTCCAAGAGAGCAGTGGCTACCACTACTCTCAGTGGTAGCAGTGGCTACCCTCTGCTCCTCTGCCGCTAACCTCCTCACTGTGCCTCGTTCTCGCCTGTCCCGCCGTCGACCCCCGGCCCACGTCCTGCCCCTGGCTTGGAATGCCCTCCCTCCGCACATCGGCCAAGCTAGCTCTCTTCCTCCCTTCAAAGCCCTATTGAGAGCACACCTCCTCCAGGAGACCTTCCCAGACTGAGCCCCCTCCTCCCCTTCCCCATCCCCCCACCTTAACTCCTTTCCCTTCCCACAGCACCTGTATATATGTTTGTACATATTTATTACTCTATTTTACTTGTACATATTTACTATTCTATTTATTTTATTTTGTTAATATGTTTTGTTTTGTTGTCTGTCTCCCCCTTCTAGACTGTGAGCCCACTGTTGGGTAGGGACCATCTCTATAGGTTGCCAACTTGTACTTCCCAAGCGCTTAGTACAGTGCTCTGCACACAGTAAGCGCTCAATAAATATGATTGAATGAATGAATGAATGAATACTGAGTGGAAGGCAATCTGCTGCAAGTCAAAACTCACCTGCACTGGGCAGCAGTGGCATGGGAGAGGGTCGAGGGTGTAGGCTCAAGTTTACCACGCGGAAGATGGCAATGGCAAACCATTTCCAAGTTTTTTAGCAAGTAAACTTTACCGGAATGACTGCAGATGGAGGTGGGGCATTCTGGGACAGATGCGTCTATGGAATTCGCTATGGGTCAGAAACGTCTTGACAGTATAAGACAAGACAATGGAGTAAAGTAGGGTCCAGTCTTGTTCAACCATGCTTGAGTACAAAACAAGGAATCTGGAAGCTAAAATTGGATTACGATTCTAACCATCTACAATCCTTGAATCACGTAACCGGGAGCTTCTTTAGGCCAATGACTGTATTCTGGAAGAACACACCCAAGGAGTCATGCCAACGATCATGAACCCCCTAAGAATCAGTAAAAGAACTATGGATTAACCAAGTATCAAGGATCTCCACCGGTGACATGATGTTCACTGTCCAGTGATTCACGAATTTAGAAAGCAAGGATGTCCCTTGGGACAGATTACGGTACCAACATGGCATCAAAATTCAAAAAGCAACTAACGAATTAACAGTGTTTCAGAGTGTACAGAGACTTGTGCTATCCAACTTTTTCTCTTTAGCAAACTGAATTTACCAAAGCCACCACATCTGACTTCTGGAGCAGATCCACCAAAGCCAAAAGCAAAAAAACACTTAACAGCAAGAGGCAAGACAAAGTCACAGACAAAAAGGTCCCAGAACATAGTCAGACGACCACCAGTAATAAGCAAAATGCTCATCACATCACACCTTCAGTGGATGAGACATTTGAGAAGAATGAATATCTAGCAGATTCACAAAGCAGTGCTCTAAGATGAGCAGAAATGGAGTGATCAGAACCAGGATGAACAGAAGAAACACTTTAAACACACAATAAAACTCAACCTCAGAGCTGTGAATGGTTTGGGAGTCAGCAACAGAGAACAGTTTAACCTGGTGCACAGCAACATGGGGGAACTAATAATAATTGTGGTATTCGTTAAGCATGGTGTAATGGATGGAGCATGGGCCTGGGAGTCAGAAGGACAAGGGTTCTAATTCCAGCTCCACCACTTGTCTGCTGTGTGTCACTTCACTTCTCTGGTCCTCAGTTACCTCATCTGTAAAATGGGGATTGAGACTGTGAGCCCTATGTGGGACAGGGACTGTGTCCAGCTCTGTTTGTATCCACCCCAGAACAGAGTACTGTGTCTGGCACACAGTAAGCACTGAACAAATGCTAATCAAGAGAAAACTCCTCACTCTCAGCTTCAAGGCTCTCCATCACCTCACCCCCTCCTACCTCACCTCCCTTCTCTTCTTCTACAGCCTGCACCCTCCACTCCTCTGCCGCTAACCTCCTCACGGTACCTCGTTCTTGTCTGTCCCACCGTTGACCCCCAGCCCACATCTTTCCCCTGGCCCGGAATGCCCTCCCTCCACACATCCGCTAAGCTAGCTCTTATCCTCCCTTCAAAGCCCTACTGACAGCTCACCTCCTGCAGGAGGCCTTCCCAGACTGATCCCCCTTTTTCCTCTCTTCCTCCCCATTGCCCCCGCCCTACCTCCTTCCCCTCCCCACAGCACTTGTATATATTTGTACAGAATTATTACTCTATTTATGTTACTTGTACATATTTACCATTCTATTTATTTTGTTAATGATGTGCATTATAGCTTTAATTCTGTTTGTTCTGATGATTTTGACACCTGTCTACATGTTTTGTTTTGTTGTCTGTCTCCCCCTTCTAGACTGTGAGTCTGTTGTTGGGTAGGGACCGTCTCTATATGTTGCTGACTTGTACTTCCCAAGCACTTAGTACAGTGCTCTCATACAGTAAGCACTCAATAACTATGCTTGAATGGATGAATGAACAAATACCATAATTATTAGTTATTATTATTATTAAGTGCTCTCTATGTGCCAAGCACTGTACTAAGCACTGGGCTGGATACCAGCAAATGGGGTTGGACAGTCCCCATATGTGGGACTCACAGTCTCAATCCCCATTGAAGTGACTTGGCCAAGGTCACACAGCAGACAAGTGGCAGAGCCGGAATTAGAATCCATGACCTTTTCACTCCCAGGCCCGTCCTCTTTCCACACCATGCTACTTCTCCAGACTGACCCTAGCAGGAGGTGGGGTGTGGAGCCTCTAAACTGATGTGGGATCCTACTACTCAGGGAGGTAGAGGGAGAGGGATCTGAAGGGCAGAAGTTTTGTTCTTAAATACCTCTCCTCCCTCTCTGCTCATCTGAACTAATATCGTGCTGTGGTGGGATTCATAGGAGGCTGGCCACTGGCTCCCCAAACTGACACACTCTGAACAACTTGCATCCCTTTCCTCCAGAAAGCTGCTGCCACATGGAGTCGGGGCAGGGAGGGAGGAGCCAAGGGGTGCTGGACACCAGGGCTTGGGTGCATGCCCACTCCAACCCTCTCCCACCATGACGGTTTAATGGTGTTCTGCTCATTGGGAGTCCCCAGTGCGGGGGACCAGGACACTTGCCCCAAGTGGCCCTACTCTACAGTAACCCTGGATGATTATGACCCCAAGAGGGAGAAACGAGAAGGAGGCCAGACCCAACAAATAACTTATGCAGTGTAGCTAGGAACAGAGTTTTTCCTTCACACAAGGTGGAAGGATAACCATCAGTATTATCAGCCACGTTTACATTCATCACCTTTAAAAGTCTCATCTTCTAACCTGAATAAGAGTGTGTGTGCATGTAATTAATTTTCAAGTATCCCTGAGAGTCAGAAAGGTGCAGGTATCTTTATTACAATATTCAATTTTCATCTGGAAAATCTGAAGCGTTAAGGAGTTTGCTTGAGAACCGAGAATCTGCACTGTTGCACTGAAGCAGCAAGGCTTAATGGATAGTGCATGGGCCCGGGAGTCAGAAGGACCTGGGTTCTAATCCCTGCTCAACCATATGTCTGCTATGTGACCTTGGGCAAGTCACTTAACTTCTCTGGGCCTCAGTTTACCTCATCTGTAAAATGGGGATTAAGAGTGTAAGCCCCATGTAGGACAGGGACTGTGTCCAACCTGATTTAACTTGTATCTACCCCAGTGCATAAAACAGTGCTTGGCATGTAGTAAGAACTTAACGAGTACCATTTTTTTTAAAATAAATCATCAGTGTTTCTTTTTATCATTGATATCAGTACCCTTACTTCTGAAACTATTGTATGTTTTCAGTGTGGGTCCTTTTATCCTCACCATTAGAGTAGGGATAGGGGAAGCAACAGAGTAATTTGTATGTTTGACCTGATTACCTTCACAATTATACCAGTGTTTAGTATAGTGTATGACACATAGTAAGCGTTTAACAAATACCTCAATGATGATTATTTTTATTTAGCACGGGTCTCCCCTGCAAGATGTAAACTCCTTAAGGTCTGGTCTACCTACTCCCAAGAGCTTAGGACAATACTCTGCCCAGAGTAAGCGGTCAGAAAAGCAGCGTAGTATAGTGGAAAGAGCTTGGGCTTAGGAGTCAGAGGATGTGGGTTCAAATACCTGCTCCACCACTTGTCTGCTGTTTGACCTTGGGAAAGCCACTTAACTTCTCAGTGCCTCAGTTACCTAATCTGTACAATTGGGTTTAAGACTGTGAGCCCCAAGTGGGACAACCGGATTACCTTGTGTGACTTTAGGCAAGTCACTTAACTCCTCCGTGCCTCAGTTTCCTCATCCGTAAAATGGGGATAATAATGATGGCATTTATTAAGCGCTTACTATGTGCAAAGCACTGATCTAAACGCTGGGGAGGGTACAAGGTGATCAGGTTGTCCCACAGGGGGCTAACAATCTTAATCCCCATTCTACAGATGAGGTAATTGAGGCACAGAGAAGTTAAGTGACTTGCCCAAAGTCACACAGCTGACAATTGGTGGGGCTGGGATTTGAACCCATGACCTCTGACTCCGAAGCCCGAGGGGATGAAGACGGTGAGCCCCACGTGGGACACCCTGATCACCTTGTATCCCCCCAGCGCTTAGAACAGTGCTTCGCACATAGCGCTTAACAAATGCCATCACTACTACCCCAGCGCTTAGAACATTGCTTGGCACATAGTAAGTGCTAAACAAATACCCTAATTATTATTATTAATCAAGACTACTGATGGATTGCAGTCTCCTTGAGGCCAGGGACTGGGTTTTATACTTTCGGGGTGAATTCCCCAGCACTTAGGCCTGTATTCTTTACTGAATAATCGCTCGCTAAATCCCGCGGCGGCGGCGGCGGCGGAGGCTGGCCGGGCAGGCCTCCCTCTTCATGATTTTTACCTTTTTCAAGTTGGAATTTCCTCTCCGACGATCCGGGAAACCCAGGAGAAAAGGGAGTCTGTGTGAGCGGGGGAGGAGGGGGTCCAGCCCCGGCTCTCTCCCTCCCCGAGCCCCCACCCCGGGAGGACGTGCCGGCCGCTGGGCGGCCCTGGGATTTATTACTCTATTTATTTTACTCGTACATATTTACTATTCTATTCATTTTGTTAATATGTGCATATAGCCATTATTCTATTTGTTCTGACGATTTTGACACCTGTCTACATGTTTTGTTGTCTGTCTCCCCCTTCTAATAATAACAATGAATGGCATTTATTAAGCGCACACTATGTGCAAAGCACTGTTCTAAGCGCTGGGGAGGTTACAAGGTAATCAGGTTGTCCCACAGGGGGCTCACAGTCTTAATCCCCATTTTACAGATGAGGTAACTGAGGCACAGAGAAATTAAGTGACTATGTGCAAAGCACTGTTCTAAGCGCTGGGGAGGTTACAAGGTAATCAGGTTGTCCCACAGGGGGCTCACAGTCCTAATCCCCATTTTACAGATGAGGTAACTGAGGCACAGAGAAGTTAAATGACTATGCACAAAGCACTGTTCTAAGCGCTGGGGAGGTTACAAGGTAATCAGGTTGTCCCACAGGGGGCTCACAGTCCTAATCCCCATTTTACAGATGAGGTAACTGAGGCATAGAGAAGTTAAGTGACTATGTGCAAAGCACTGTTCTAAGCGCTGGGGAGGTTACAAGGTGATCAGGTTGTCCCGCAGGGGGCTCACAGTCTTAATCCCCATTTTACAGATGAGGTAACTGAGGCACAGAGAAGTTAAGTGACTATGTGCAAAGCACTGTTCTAAGCTCTGGGGAGGTTACAAGGTAATCAGGTTGTCCCACAGGGGGCTCACAGTCTTAACCCCCATTTTACAGATGAGGTAACTGAGGCACAGAGAAGTTAAATGACTATGCACAAAGCACTGTTCTAAGCGCTGGGGAGGTTACAAGGTAATCAGGTTGTCCCACAGGGGGCTCACAGTCCTAATCCCCATTTTACAGATGAGGTAACTGAGGCATAGAGAAGTTAAGTGACTATGTGCAAAGCACTGTTCCAAGCGCTGGGGAGGTTACAAGGTGATCAGGTTGTCCCGCAGGGGGCTCACAGTCTTAATCCCCGTTTTACAGATGAGGTAACTGAGGCACAGAGAAGTGAATGACTTGCCCAAAGTCACACAGCTAATTGGCGGAGCTGAGATTTGAACCCGTGACCTCTGACTCCAAAGCCCGTGCTCTTTCCACTGAGCCGCGCTGCTTCTTCTAGATTGTGAGCCGGTTATTGGGTAGGGGCCGCCTCTACATGTTGCCGACTTGTACTTCCCAAGCGCTTAGTACAGTGCTCTGCACACAGTAAGCGCTCAATGAGTGAGTGAATGAATGAACGGATGGATGGATGGATGGGAAGGGATCCAGATCCGCCCCTCTATCCGGGGCTCCGGGTTTTCCCCCGCCCCGGCCCTGCGTGCTCCTGCCGGGCTCCGGCTCCCCCCGCCCCGCCCGCCCATGTGCCGCCCGCTGGGCCAAGTTTGCAGTCCGCCGCCGCCGCCGCCGCCGCTGCTGCTGCTGCACGCCCGCCGGTCAATCAGGAGCCGAGCGCCGGCAGCGAAGCGCCCTGCAGCACGGGGAGCAGCGGCAAGTTGCTCTTTCCGCCTTGGGCCGGGCGTGCGGTGGTGCAAACAAGTCGCAAAGGTCGGGACTCTCTGCCTCCGCCGCTCGGGAACTGAAACTCGCCAGGTGCCGCCGCCCCAGGCTCGGAGTCGGCCGCCGGCGGGAACGATTTGAACGGGACCCGGCTGGTTCGCAGGGCGAGGCCCAGCCGTACCTCTCCCCTCCTTTCTTCCCTCCCCCCGGCCCTCCAACTTTCCTCCTGCTCCCAGAGCCCCGGAGGGGAAGGCGAAGAGGCGCCCGGTGCCCCGGAGTCGGCCCACCATGGTCTGGCCGGGTTTGCCTTGCGTGATTTGCACTTTGGCCGCCCTGAGCCTGTCGCCGCTGGCCGCCGAGCCCAAGTCGAAAAGTTGTTCGGAAGTGAAGCGGCTCTACGGCTCCCAGGGTTTCAACAAGAACGATGCGCCCAGCCACGAAATCAACGGTGAGGACGGGACCGGACCGGCGGACGGGCGGGTGGGCGAGCGGGGCACCCTTCCCCCTCCCCTGTTCCCGGTTCAGGTAGCGGAGGGAGGGACGGAAGCGAGCCTAGGAGAAAGAAACCGGAGCCGCGGGGCAGGAATACTCAACCCCCTCGCCGGGGTGGCAGGAGGAGAGGAGCTTTGCTTCCTGGTCGGCTGCACGCATCCCACCCCGAGATCCTCACCCAAGCACCCCTTTGCATAAGCACCCCGGAACCCCCTGCCTCCCGGTGTACCCCCCCTCTCGATTTTCCGGGTCCACCTCTTTTATTCCCAGTTTGTCTCTTTGTGCCTCCGTCCCGGGGAGGTGGGATGTAGGGGGCCCACACAACCTATAATCATGCCGTGTTAATTGTTTTTTTTTTTTTAAAAGACCCCCTCCCCCGCCTAGCTACTTAGGAGACGTACTGCTTTTTAGGGTTTGTTTATTTATTTATTTTCGAGCCCGGTTACTACAGAGACTTGGGAAGCCTTTGAAATGAAAGCGCAAAAGCAATTCCAAACTCTCTCATTTGGACATCTACGGAGGTAGTCGGTGAGATTTCCCCCTTCCCTCTCAACTCCCCCCTCCCCCCCCCCCCCCGCAAACCTTGGGGGCTAATTGCACATGCAATTACGGGGACAGACGGTTGAAAGGACTGGTTTCAGGAAACCTTAATCTCTGTTTGGAAATGGTCATGCAAATGAAGGAGGCTAATCCTTTGGGAAAATGAGCACGTTTTTTGCACTTGAGGTGTTTAAAAGGGAACCTTTGCCTTGACTGTTTACCAAATTCATTCTTTTGTTTGGCACTGCTCGGGGGCAAGCATTCTTTCTCAGACCTACCAGGTGAAATCCAGCCAAGGATGTATCGTGGCCGAGGACTTCTCCCCGAGGCTGCAACAATTGGGTGCCAACCTGTGCCCGGCTCACAACATGTGCCAGCCTCACCGGCGGGGGGGCGAGGATTGTCCGCAGTGGTAGACCCATTAGTGGGAGCTCTTGGGAGAGCCTTCTAAAGACTCATGGATGAAGATCACCTAATTAAAAACAGTACAAGAATCCAGGGTTAGGTTGAGTCTCTTCAATAGCCCTTCACAGAAGGTAGATGACTACTTGGCCCCTCCTGGTGAGGTCGGGGGGAGTTGGAGGTAGGAGAAGGAAAGAATTTAAACTACGGTAGTTTCCAATGACTTAAGATAACTGGGGGACATTTTAGAAGAGCTAATAATAACATTGGAGTTTTAAGTGTGGTCATGAATAAATGCATGTTAAGTTTACTGGGGAAAACTCCTGGCTCATTTAAGATTATAACAAAGAAACACATGTTTAGAAATGGAGCAGAGTAAATGGTCATTTTCCCACAGCGTGTCAGTGTATTCTGCACCTTTGCAGTCAACAGCCTTGTGCACAAATAGCTTAGGTGCTGTTTGCCCTTGAGCTGCCTTTGTTTTTGCCAGTTGAAACGGACACGCCGATGCGAGGTTTCATTAGTTGTGTAGACTTGAAAAGCCCTCGTTATTTTCTCCCTCCCTGCCAGCGTTCAGAAAGGGAAATGGACCAGTAGTCACCGTGGTGTCACTAGTGTTGCATAGGTTCCGCCTGATCTGATGTGAAATTATTGTGCTTGGTGCAGTGGGGAACCCAGACGCTGGTAGTATTGGCTGGAAACTGACAGTAGACTTCCTCACATTTTGAAAGGGTGAATTGCATCTAGTCATAAAGTCAGCATTTTCTTTGATTTCTAGGGACATGGATAGATCTTTGATAAACTTTTTAGGGACAAAAATCTTATTCGGTATTAGCCAATCTTTTGAAGTAGTGTTTTCACCAGCCAATATTTCTAGGAAAAAGCTACCCCAGCTCTTAGTACAGTGCCTGGCACATAGTAAGTGCTTAACAAATGTCCAATTTTTTTAAAAAAAGTAACTTGTGGTATTCCATAGTCTTAAGATCTTAAGACTGTGTGCTTGGTGCTTAGTTTCATTCTCTCCTTGCCTTCTAGAAAACCCCTGAGGAAAAATTTTGCCCATCTGCCAGTAGCTCCCTAGCTCTCCAAAGGACAGGAGTGCTATTAGTAGCCAGGAGTAGGAAATGGAAGCTAATGTGCTCACACCCAAAACATTTTATTCTTTTTGTCTTGTCCTTCATCTCCCGCCCAGGGCTGCTGCTTTTATTTCCCCTTTTGAATGACCTACTGGACTGCATTCTCCTGAGGAACAAAGGAAGTGCCTTTTTAGCTGGAATCCTTGGGAGACCACCAAGGATTTTAGCTCATGCAGTGCAATTTCGCACCACTTTCAACAATAACAAAAATGCATGACTGAATGGCTCAAAAATGTGGAGTGTTAGAAGCATTCATTTCAGTCTAGGACACTGTCACAACACAGACAGACCCAAGTAAATACCTTTAGGTTGTTAATACAGAAACAGGGGCAATCTTTACCATGCTCTACCCTCTAGATATGCATATATTATCGTCCTTTTCAGTGACATAAACTAAAATGATTATGGTCAGTTGTGTGTTTTCATTGACAACCCAGGGATGTGCATTCATTACTTTCTGGGAAGATATTTTTTAGCGTAAGGTATCTCTGAATATTTCTAGGCTACATCCCCAATTCACACATACTTTATTCCCAGTTTGAAAATCCAGTCAATCTTTGACGAGTTTAATTCATGTGAGATTTTCATCATTGTAGGTTGCTGCAGGTTTTAAGAATACCGCTCTTTATATATCATAATTAGGATATTTGATGTGCTCTCAACAATGTCAAAGGGTGCATCATGCTGACTCAGTTTCCGTTAGAGGTCTTAAAGTAGATGTCAGTTTGACCCTCTGCTTTTACAATGACAGGTCAGAGAAATGTGGTTACCAAAAGGGATTGTTTCATAAAAAGGAAATCTTTGTATTATTCTCAACCGTAGCATATGCTGGGATCTAGCATTGGGCTTTTAATATTTTATTTTGAATCTTGTACCCTCGTGGAAAAAACAGCTAAGGTACATGTTGCAGCAAGTGTTCTACACAAATGGGTTTTCTCATTGATTCTATTTCTGACTGAGGCTGTTGGTTAATCCCTTTAGTAAGGACTTCTCTGTTTTTAGACTGCTTTTCACACCGTGCACTACTACTGCAGAGGGAAAAGTCATAATTGAAGATATGATGGAGAATACTTTTATAACCAGTTTTTGTGCTTTGGCCTCTCCTCCACTTGTGTCTTCCTGAATAATTAATATTATTCACCTGTTGAAGTTCCCACCTTTAACTCTTTCTCCCTCAAAGACCTTTAAATGTTTTGTTTCATGACATTGTGTAATTCAGTGGAATTAAAAACCTGATTAGTTAGGGGAGTGAGCTAGTTGTAGGTAGGGATTGTGTTCACGAACTCTACTACACTGTACTCTCTGAAGCACTTAGTACAGTGCTCTGCACACAGAAAGCGCTCAACAAATATGATTGAGTGGGGAAAGCATTTAAAGTAATAATAATTATAATGGCATTCACTGTTCTAAGTGCTGGGGAGGTTACAAGGAGATCAGGTTGTCCCACGGGGGGGGCTCACAGTCTTAATCCCCATTTTACAGATGAGGGAACTGAGACACAGAGAAGTTAAGTGACTTATCCAAAGTCACATAGCTGACAATTGGCAGAGCCGGGATTCGAACCCATGACCCCTGACTCCAAAGCCCGTGCTCTTTCCACTGAGCCACACTGCTATGAAGTTCAAAAATCAAATATGTGTAGACTGTCAATGGTATCTACTGAATGCTTACTGTGTGCAGAGCATACAATACATCAGAGTTGGTAGAACCATTCCCTGCCCTCCAGGAGCTTAGAGTCTACAGGGGGGAGATAGACATTAAAATAAATTACTGATATGGAGCTGGGCGATTGCCCTCTCCCAGGTATTTTTTTTCCCTCCTTAATTGGATTGATTCAGATCTTGGCACTTGTCTCTTTCTGGCTAAGACTCCAACTCTACTTCCTATGTTTTGCTACCTAGCCGTTATACAGGACCTATCCGTATTTTACTTGTCCTGTCTAGTACAGGAAAAAACTTCTTGAAAGAAACTTACTGAAAGTTAGGGCTTTTGCAGTTATTTAAATCTCTAGTTAGGACATTAACCCAAACTTTAAATGTTTGATGTATCATAATTACTGTTTTCATTTCTTTTCTGATTAGAGCTAGACTGGCACCCAGTTTCAGGATTTACTGGAGACTGGAATTAACTTAAAGGTATGTTTAGGCCAAGTCTGTGTGAGGGGAGAAAAAAGCTGAAAAACTCTGATAATAATGCAAGTCTCGTGCAAGTGAGTTAACACTTCAACTCGTCAACAATCTGTACTCCTGTAGCACTTTTCAGTCAAAATAGAAACACATTTTCTGTGGATCAGAAAAGCATTATTAATCTAGAAGGGAATTAGCCATAAATTATTAAGAAATGACTTTATCTTTGGTCCTAAATGAAAGGTTACATGGTGAATATTGCTGGTGGTGATGATGTTGAGAGTTAATACCACGCACTTTGGTATTTAATTCAGTCAAATTTATTAATTCAGTTGTACTTATTCATTCAGTCATATTTATTGAGCGCTTACTGTGTGCAGAGCACTGTACTAAACACTTGGGGAAGTACAACTGCAAACCTGACAGCAATTTGGAGTAAATAAAAGAATATATCCTGTAGAACTCAATGATAACTGATCCTTTTGATTTAATAAAGTGTCATTTATTACTTTTTATAAAATTCCTCCACTTCATTAGAATATATCTTTCAGAAGAAATGTATTCATCACCTTATACCCAACAGGCAGATAAAACTTCCAAATTCACTTGTGAAAGTAAGACATAAATATTTTTGAGCATCTTTTCAGTAGTGTCCTTTAAGAATAACTCTTATGGTTATGGCAGTTACACAGTTTATGAGCACATCTTTAGTGATATCAGAATTTATGGTATAGATGAATACTTTAAAAAAACAATCCATTCAGAAATTTCATTTCCTCTTGGCAAATGTCTTTAAATCACTGAAGAAATGATGGCTTTTTTCTGTCAAGTGACACATGAGCCTCAGATATGGGACTTCAGGATTGAGAACCTGTATAAAGGAATTGTTTATAGTGCCCGTGGTTGAAACTATGCCACTTAGACTCATGCCTGTTGGCTGCGCTCCTGTAGTGACTGAATAGCCAGGCAGGGGTGCACTGCATTGTGACTTGCATGCAAGAATTTTACTTACAAAACCTATTTTTGGCCAAAGCAACTGTAACTGAGTGCTGATGTTGTCATAGTGCCATGGACTAGGAAGCAGTTGTCAGGGTATCCACTTGCTAGTTGCTACAGCCTTTGCTGCCTCCATTAGCTAACCATTTTCAGGATTCCTGCTGATACTGGCCACTGTACGGTTTGCCCTGGGTGGTGTTGCTTCATTCCAGCAGACACTCTACCACTTCTGGCTAACTCTACCCATTTCTTTGAGGTATAAGGTGGCCTCGGCAGAGTAAAAACTAAAAACAATTTTTAACAAATGTCTGGGACACATCACTTGTGTTAGGCTGAGCATGTACCATAACTTGGCAAAGTCATGGGCTACTGGGCACCCTATCTCCCCCGACACCTCCCAGCCACCCTCTGCCTTAACCCTGGAAGCCCTAGGTGCCAGTAGCAGCAGGAAGAAGGAGTGGGATGAGGAAGCAAGCAAGTGAGCAAATGAACCATGGTTGCCTCTGGACAGGGATAAAGGAGAAGTAGTTGTATCCCACCTGTTGGGGGATAGGTGGTGTTTGAGGGACTGTCCTGGCAGATAGGGTCCTGCTTCCATCACCTCCCCTCATGATGGTCACTCCTTGTGTTTCTCTTAGTGGAAGGGTTCTGTTTTCCCAGTCCATTGCCAACTCTTGTCATTCCCCTGTCTCCCCAACCCTGGTCCCCAGTATGTCCTCGGAGCCTGGTTTCTGCCAGTGGCGAAGGGGAATATGGGTAGGTATGGAGTCCACCTTCAACCCCAATCCCTTCTGGCTTCTGCCTCCCCCAGCTAAGAGACCACAGGGGATGGGTGCCAGAGCTCCTCTCCTGCCCGGGGTGAGTCCCACCCAAAGCCATTTTGTGAAGGGAACAGCTGTTCCACGATTTCATCAGCTGAGTTCCGTTCTAGTCCCACTTCTGGGGCTGGAGGTGAAATACTATAGTTCACATAAAAAAAAAGAAACTTGAATACATCTTACAGGTATTTTTGAAGAAGGCATGTTGAGGGATAGACTGGCTACAGGATATCAGGAAATAAATGAGATTTATTTGAAATTTTTGCATATTTGTTTCATCTTTAATATCAGATTTGTCTGTTAGCTTACATTTTGATATCCAGAGACTTTCAAATCAGAGTATTGTTCTTTAATTCCCAATTACACATAGAATAACATGCCTTTAATGACCACAAGCTGTATTCTTATCTTAATTATTATGATTGTTATTAGCTTAATTATTAAACAATAGGTTTGAGTACTTTGGAATTAACAAGAGATCCTTGGGAGGAAATTCAGCCCTGTTGTGACTTTGTGTTCATATTTCAATGTATTAAAACTTTCATTATCCACTCCTGGGATAGGTAAAATGAGAAATCATTCCCTCATTTTAAACCTCACCATTGCCACTTTCCATACATCTTCCTCAAAAGCAGTAGTGATTGTGACATTTATGATCACAATGAATTATAGAGGAGATCGTCAGGAATTATGGTTGGGGGGTGATTAATCTGCTTTTATCACTAAGGACAGTGTTCTCCTCTCCCAGCTCCCTCTCAAACATAATTTGGATTTTGGTTTAGGATACATGAAAGAGTCACTCAGGATGAGTTTTGAAAACCTATATCCTGGTGTAGAGCTATTTGATTTTAACCAGAGAACTAGACTGCCACTCTGGAGACCAAGTTTAAAAGTTTGACCATTTGTTTTCCCTTTAAACATTTACTCCATTGAGTAAATATTTAATTTTGGAGAAAGACTAGGAACTAGAATTGGTTCACTTTGAGCATCCTGAGTGAATGCGATTGTTCATACAGTCTCCTGTGTGTCTCTGTAATAGGTTCTAATAGGAGCTTTGTGGAATTTCTAAGCTTCTAAGATCATATATTTGATCTGTCAATTTGCCTTGAGCTTTATCCTCCAGTATCTACCCTTTATAAAAGCTTTCCCACAGTAGAGATTTTTGGCTTGAATTTTGTCTTCTGTATCCATTGCAGGAAGAATTTTCAGTGCTTAATTACCATAAGGCCAAGGTTTATAATAAATACCTAGCAGTGACAGATGCACCAAGTAAAGTGAAAATATTCAAATCGTACCTGAAATTTTGTGGTAGTTCTTGGATTCTTTTGACACTCAGGGGTTGATTTCATGGCTAATTTTGAACATCAGTTGGCAGATTACTTTTATGCTTTATCCCTTATATATTAGTAATTTATCCAGCAGCCCACTGTCAAAATGGGAATTTTCTGTGTAAATTTTTTTCTCAGTTAACTCCCAAGGATGGGAGGCTTTTAACCTTTTTAAACAGTTGCTTCAGTAAATAGTGCAGTGCTGCGCCTCCCCCTCCCTCTCCAGCTTGAAGCCATTGTTGGGTCCTCAGGCAGTGTGGCTGCTTATATCAGGTGACACTCAGGGTCATCCTCCCCTGCACATTCTGTAGCCTGAATTGGTAGATCAGGCCTTTCGGTTTCCTATTGGTCACTTATCTTTGTGTCCCGCGGCCTACTTTGACATGTCTAATATTCGCCCATTGTGCTTTCATTTTGCAGTCCCACAAATGGGCTTTGGTCCTTGAGTCTCCTTTGCTGTAGATGAACTGAACGGAACTGGCTTTCCATTTGGGTTCCCGGAGGTTTCCGTGGTCTTCACCCAACTCTTGACATGGGGATCCCCTCAAGAAAAACGAGCTGCATGTTTGCTTTTGGTTAGAGTTTGTGTTTCACCACATTTTGTGTCCAAGTTTTCAGACCGGTGTTTGGTTAGAGACCAAAATAAAGCGTTATGTCTTAGCAAACTGCAGTGTTAAGCATGTGGTAAACAGTAACTGCTTGCAACGGTCCAGTGTGAGTGGGAGTATCATTTTCCTTGGCAGCCGTTTCACAAAAAGTCCTGTTTTTCGAATGCCAGAATAGCAGCCATTAAATTCCATACAATTTAGTGTTAAATTATTATCTATTAAAATTGATTTAATTATTGGCTGTTTCCTCAAAACACCAAGCTTTAAAATGGAAATGTATTGACTGTTCTTCAAAACTACTGTTTTGAACGCAGTCACATACAGATTAGAACCAAATGACAATGGTCTATTAATCTGAGCTATTTTCTTTTACCTTAAAGCAACTCCTTTTTGATGGTGAAGAGATGTGCGTGTGTCTGTGTGTCACTTGAAAATGAAATATAACTGATGCTCTGCTTTGCTGTAACTTCTATTTTTTTTTCCCCAGCTTCAGGCCAGGTGAAACTGGAACCTCACTGAAAGTGATGTTAGCCCTGAGGGGAGGAGTGGGTGCAGCCTAAGAGCTTTTGGTGATTGGCGAGTTATTAAGTGGTTTTGCAATCTTGGAAGAAGCTCGTGCATCCTTTGAGTTGGAGGGTAAATGAAGCAATGACAATTTTAAAAAATAAAGTGCTGCATCATAGTGCCAGGGAATTCTTGCTAGCTGAACCAAGGATTAGGTAACTTGCCAAGGTTAGGTAATTTTCCCAGATAATCTGAGCCTCCTTTTTCTTAGGTGCAAAATTAGTTGTTAAGGGACCAGCGAGCTCCTTATCCATCTTGAGGGGGGTCTTGGGCTAGGTTAAGTGCAACATTTTCAAGTTTCCTTGAGGACCTAGAGTTAGAGTGTCAGTCTCCCTGATCTTTCTTTTTGTATGATAAAAAGCTCTGTTACCTATTAAGTACTTACTGTATGCAAAGGGCTGGGGTAGATACAAAAAAAATCAGATTGGACACAGCTTGGCTCACACTCCAACTAGGAGGGAGAACGGGTACAGGATACCTATTTTACAGATGAGAAAACTAAGGCACGGAGAAGTTATGTGATTTACCCAAGGCCACACAGCAGGCAAGTAGCAGAGCCGGGATTAGAACCTAGGTCCTCTGATTCCTAGGCCTGTGCTGCTTCTATTAGACCACACTGCTTCTTTTCAGATGATGTGTAACTTTTCATCTAGGGTATCTGGTGGTTGTTGTGAGCAAAGCTGACTTTATTGTTCACCCTCCTATTTAGTCTGTGAGCCCCATGTGGGATGGGGACTCCATCCGACCTAATAATATTGAAATTACCTCAGAGTTTAGCACAGTACCTTCCACAGAATAAGTGCTTAACAGATATTATTATTGCCAAAGAGTGGTAGTATGAAATTTAACTTTAGGGAGTGGTTGCTGATGTTGACAATGTTTAGCTGCCTTTTTGAAGACTGCCTTATAACCAGGATTGAAAGATGTCAAGTCATGTTTTTGTTGGAAAATGCCCTCCAAAAGAAATGCAGTCAAAGCCCTTTAGAAAGGTTGAGGTGTGTTGGTGGGATAAAGTGAAGACCACCAGTGCTCCCTGCATGAACAGTAACACTCTGATTTTTATGTAGTGCTTATGTTCCCAAAGTGCTGTCCATTACAACATCTCCATGAGGTATGACAAAGCAGGAATTGTTAACCACATTTTACAGATCAAGAAACTGAGGCATAAAGAAGGTGTGAATTGCCCAGTGGCAGTAATGGGAACAGAAGTTTAACTTCCAGGATCAGCAATTCAGTAGTTTGGGTGTATACTGAAATTCACTTGACAGGGATAGAAAAATTGTGACAAGCCACACTAAACTTTCCCATGCATTCAGTTAAGGACAGTTGCTTTTTCCATGGCACTTGGAAGCTTTTAGTTTTAAGCCTGTATTAAAATGACACCACCCTCTCTTCACTTTCCTCTCCTTCCCTTAAAACACTCAAACCTTGCCCTATTGTGGTTTTGCATTCCAATATTTTAGTGTAGTATAAGGAATGGATAGACTTTGCTGCCATAAAAATGTTTTTTCCACTTTTGGATTTTGAGCAAAAATTGCCACAATAAAAGAAGCACTGTGTTATTCTGTAACTGATATGTTAAATCCCTTTGCCAGTTTTGGAAAAAGCATACTGCTCTTTCTCACATCTTGTGATGTTCAACAATCTCCACCATCATCACCATGGTGATCTTGGAAATACTGATTATTGTTATAAGTGTGTGCTTGAAGTAATGGTGCTGCTCATTGCATGGATGTTTTAATAAAACAAAAGACATCTTTGTGGAGTTGCAATCTATTTTTCTGTTTATCCAATTGTAGCCAGAATTCATTTTGCTGTATTGAGAGGTAGGCTTTTCGTGTCTAAGGGAACTATTATAAGGTTGATATCCAATGGATTTTTATTTAACTTTTCATTACCAAAGAATGGTACAGTAGTATTGTGCTTTCATGCATGCAAATCATAAAGTGCTTTCTCTGTCAACCTAGGAAGGAAAAAGAGGGGCCACAGGGATGGCTGACTGTGTTTTTTCTTTATTGTAATGCCATCTCTTTCTTCTGGTTGATGGCAGCTGGTGTGAAAGGAAGCTATCCTTAGTAATGGACAGTATTTTTGCTCTTCAGTCCTAAAAAGGCATCATTTTCCCACATCATCTCTTGAATGCTTCATATACCAATCAGACAACTCACTACATTGTTCAAGGATGCTTTCTGTGGAGAGTAAGCTTCTAGATGTTAGGGACCAAAATATGGACATTCAGTGGTCTCCATGGAATGTATGCTTAGTGTCTCACAATTAGTACTAACTGTGGAAAAAGGAGGGCAGCTGTACATTTACAAACACATATATGTATGCATGCATATATGCCATATATGTTTCTCTTGGAAATGCAATCTATTAATGGTATTTATTGAGCGTTTACTGTGTGCAGAGGACTGTACTAAGCACTTGGAAAAGTACAATACAGCTGCTGGTAGACTTGATCCCTCCCCACAGGGAACTTACAGTCTATAGGGGGAGACAGACTACCAAATAAATTACAGATAGCAGAAGTAGTAAAGCAATCTGGGAAAGTCAAATAATGCTTTAATTTAGCACAAGTCATGGTAACTGATCTTTCTGTGTCTTGAAATGTTAGTAGTGGAAACACTATTTGGAATTGTCAGGATTTTAAATTCAGTAGGTACCCTTTAGTTTTTAACTCAAATTCCAGTGTCTCAGAGAAGGGGCTCAGCTGGTTCCAGCTATTAGTGAGTGCATTGGTAGTAGAATTCAATGTAGTTGTGTATTTATTTTTCTAGATATTTTGCAGGCTAAATTGCAGGAAATTGTCATGGAATGTATTTTTTATAGTATTGTTAAGCACTTACTATGTTCCAGGCACTGTACTGAGGGCTGGGGTAGATACAGGCTAATCTGGTTGGACACAGTCCCTGTCCCACATGGAGCTCACAGTCTTAATCCCCATGTTACAGATGCGGTAACTGAGTCACAGAAAAGTGAAGTGACTTGTCCAAGGTCACACACCAGTCAAGTGGCAGAGCAATATTAGAACCCAGGTCCTTCTTATTCCCAGGCCCTTGCTCTATCCACTAGGGAATGCTGCTTCTCAATCAGTCGTATTTATTGAGTGCTTACTGTGTTCACAGCACTGTATTAAGCCCTTGGAAGAGCACAACACAATATAACAGACACATTCCCTGACATCGGGTTGTCAGGGTTGTCGGGTTGAACGAGCAGGGTAGCGGTTTGGATGGAGAGGAAAGGGTGGATCTTGGCAATGTTGCGGAGGTGAGACCGGCAGGTTTTGGTGACAGATTGGATGTGGGGGTGAACGAGAGCAGAGTAGAGGATGACACCAAGGTGCGGGCTTGTGAGACGGGAAGGATGGTAGTGCCGTCAACGGTGATGGGAAAGTCAGGGAGAGGGCAGGGTTTGGGAGGGAAGATAAGTTCCGTCTTGGACATATTGAGTTTTAGATGGCGGGCTGACATCCAGATGGAGATGTCTTGAAGGCAGGAGGCGACACGAGCCTGAAGGGAGGGAGAGAGAGCAGGGGTAGAGATGTAGGTTTGGATGCCTCTTACAGCATTTTACAAACATTACCTGATGTTTGTTGTGAGAGCGAGAGAAAAAGAAAGGAAGAAAAAGAGAAAGAAGAAAAGGAACAGCATGGCCCAGGGGATAGAGCAAGGGCTTGGGAATCAGAGGACCTGGGATCTAATCCCAGCTCTACTGTTTGTGCTCTGTGACCTTGGGCAAGTCACTTAACTTCTCTGTGCCTCAGTTCCCTTATTTGTAAAATGGGGTTGAAGACTGTGAGCCCTATGTGGAACATGGGCTGTGTCTAATCTGATTACATTGTATCTGCCCCAGTGCTTAGTAAAGAGCCTGGCACATAGTGCTTAACAAATACCAGAGGGTGACAGCCCTTGGTGGCAATTCCTTGGTTACATACAGAGATAGGGACCTCAATTCAGAGAAATGACTTCCTTATCAAAGAATGTGCCTTAATCATCCTCTTGTCTGCAGAACAGTAAATCAAACTCAATTGCTTCAAGTGTCTTAACTTCCTTTTGATACTGTTCTATAAGAGTTGTTCTAAGAAGTAATATACTTGGCGAGATCATGATCTGCAGTATAGCTGCACAGTACCTGAATCTGTCCTTTCCCTGGTACGAGACAGGTTTTCTCGATTTCCTTTCCCACTCTTTTCTTTGCCAGCCCCTTCCCCCTCTTGAATTCTTCTAGTCAGAGGAGGCACCTTTTAACTTACGATCAAACTCTTTCCTGATTCCAGAATGTTCAGGAAGGGAACAGAGAAAAGAGGTTATGTTTCATTCCAGGGTTTAATTTAGGGCCCAGGGATTGCAGGAATGGGAAGAAAAGAGTTGGAGTGGGGATAGTAGAGGGAGGGAGAGGAGAGGATCTAGGCTATTTAGAAACTGTCCAAGATTGTGGATGGAAGACTCTTTCTAACTTGCTGAGCTCTTCATTGCACCTGTGCAGATATATTCCCCAATAATATTTCACCTTTGTATGTTAGGGGGAAGAACTATACATACATATGGCCACATTTGCTCTCAGTGGGGTGGGGGATGTGTGTGTGTGTGTATATCCATGTGTGTATCCATGTGTGCGTGCTCACAGGGTGGACTTAACACATGCATTAGAAAACTGCATCATTTATATAAGCACAGTACTTCCTAGAAAGCAGTAACATTGTTTCCATTGAGAAGTGAAGTGATTCCCTTCCCCCACCCTTCAAGCTTTATTAGCTATGAAATAGCTCAACAACTTCCTCCCTCAAAATATCAAAAAAAGCTTTGCTGAACCTGATGTCTGTCACTGATCAAAGGGTATTTCCTGTGTCATTCATCTCCATGGTTCATTTGTTTTAGCATTTGGCTTTTAAACTCTTTGCTATGCCTTTTATCTTTCTCAAAGTCCTGGAAGATATTCTAGAGATTTCCTCAGTAGCTGCTAAAAAAAATAAAAATACACAATTTTCTTTATTCTGACAGGTTGCTGGTGAACGACATGCTTTTGAACAGGAGTGCTCTGAAGTAGTGGATGTGGGGGGGGATGTCTGTTCTTTTTCAGAAGCCTGGCAAATGGTGAATCCATTATGGGCTATCTCTTCCCCTTAATTGTGGTTTCTAAGAGATATCTCCCTGCACAGGAGTGGAAGGGAAAGATGTGCTCAATCTCTGACCTTTAGGGCATGATTCCATAGAGGAACACCAGTATGCCTGAGATGAACTGGTAGAGTTCCTCAGTTTTACTGGAGAGATTAATAAGAAAACTTTTAAGTTAGATAAGGGATAGAGTATCATGTGAAAGTGCTGAGGTAACAGCATGGGGGAAATAGGTTAGGGAGATGAGAGATCAATCAGGGAAGACCTCATGGAGGAAATAAGATTTTGGAAGGGCCTTGAAGATGGAGAATGCAGTGGTCTGCTAGATGGGAAAAGTGGGGAGTGAGAGGGGACTTCCAGACAGGAGGGAGAAGGTGGGAAAGAGTTCATCCATGAGAGAGACCAGAATGAGTGAGTAGGTTGGTTTGAGGTGAGTACAGTGCAAGAGCTGTAGTGTAGTTGGGAGAGTAGCAAGAATAAGATACTCTTCTCTTGTTAATTCATTCATTCAATTGTATTTATTGAGCGCTTACCGTGTGCAGAGCACTGTACTAAGCGCTTGGGAAGTACAAGTCGTCAACATATAGAGACGGTCCCTACCCAAGAACGGGCTCACAGTCTAGAAGGGAGAGACAGACAACAAAACAAAACATGTAGACAGGTGTCAAAATCGTCAGGACAAATAGAATTATAGCTATGTGCATATCATTAACAAAATAAATAGAATAGTGGATCTGTACAAGCAAAATAAAATAACAGTATTTGTTAAGTGCTTAGCCTGTGCCCCTCACTGTACTAAGCACTTGCGTAGTTACAGGATAACACTAGTTTCACCCTTTTTTAAGTCCCAGAAATTAAATATTTGTCTAGTTTAGGCTTATTGATACTGAGAGTTGCGGAAGCAAATTTGCTATTCATTTTAAGGAACAAGTAGGAAAAGATGTGTAAGCTTCACTTTATTCAAGTAAGGAGCACAGTTATAGCACTTCTGTAGCACTTCTGTGCAGAATTTTTGCAGATTGCAGTTTTGTTAAGAATTAGTTATAGCATTTTAGACTGTGAGCCCACTGTTGGGTAGGGACTGTCTCTATATGTTGCCAATTTGTACTTCCCAAGCGCTTAGTACAGTGCTTTGCACATAGTAAGCGCTCAATAAATATGATTGATGATGATGATTTCTGTGCAGAATTTTTTACCTTAATGGTTCTAAACTGTTAACAGTGCCGTTTCAGAGAACCTTCCATTTTTCCCCTACCTTTGCATAACCACCAAACTGTATCAAAGTAGGTATATGTTGAAATACTTTTGTTTCCTTGAGTTTATGGTCAGTCAGCCTTGCACAGTGTGCTTCTGTTTTGATGGCAGTCACAGGAGGGACAGAGTCCGGATCTAATTCCCACCTGTGTATTCTTTCCCAGCACTTAGTACAATGCTCTGCACTCAGTAGGCACTTAGTAAATTCTGCTACTGACATTAATGAGAAAGGAAAACTCAGTGTTTTTATGAAGTGTTAGAATAACCTGGGTTACTGCTGCCTTTGGTAATTACTGTTTTCTGACCTTTTTCAGTTTATGAAAAAAGTCCTGGAAAAAAAGGTGGAAAAGAATTACAGGTATAGGGAATATCAGTTTTGATGGAAAAAGTTCAACAGAAAAAATGAAATCTATCATGAGAAAGCTAGGTTCAGTGTATTTTTGTCAAATGTGATAGCATATGGAAATGTATATAGTTAGCACAGTGCAGATCTATAATGTAACCTTTAATTTTATCTGACTCAGTTTTCATTTCATTAAATTTTTTCATGATATAGCAACAGTGGTTCTCAAAAGGAATATTTCCGTAAGTGGCTTGAAGGCATTAAATTTTCTTAACACAAATCGAGTTATTGCTACATTGATCTCATGGAATTTCATGTTATAGTAATGTTTCTTATCAAAGACATTTGTGGGTCACATATATATGCATATTTTATGTAATGTGTGTGTTTGTGGTGACTAGGGCACTGTTGAAAAGCACCCATTAATTCCTTGTATTTCTGATTGTTTGCCAGAGTGGAAACAGAAGGAAACTGGAAATAGTTTTGGTGAACAACAGTTAATTTTTTGAATGGTTTAAAAATGTGCAAGAGGTTAAATGAGAATTTCCTCCTTGTTCTTGAATTATAGCTTTAAAATATTATTCCTAAATTCTTTCCTGAAAGATTTAGGAATAATTATACAGCCCTTAAGTTTATCTGGCATTGCCTATTCTTTTAACAACTCTATAATTTTTATTTTAGGGAGAGTTTCCTGTAAATGAGAGCTGGATTTGATTTTATAATGTTATGAAGTGTTTGTTGATTATGAATTGTGGGGCTTGGGTTTGTTGCAGTTCTTTTATAGAATTTTAAAATAATTGTTTCTTTTCCAATATCAACCAGTGCAGTCACTCCATACCACATTAATGAGGATGTCAAGTCCTTTTATACTAGGATATTTCTCTTTCTCTTAACCCTCATTGCACAGAGCCTGTTAGTAAGTCTTTTAGTGTTCTCTTTGTATATGAGGTTGGAAACATCAAATATTTTCAGTATATGTACTTAATTTCCATCACTCACACACAGTCATGCCTAGTTACAGCCAAAGACGCTTCAGCAGTTCAAGGGATAGCAAGATAGCTGACAGTCTGGAATGCAGATTTATCAGAGCAAAAGCTATTGCATTTTAAATTGTAAATAGCTAATTTTAGTTTAGAAAGGAAGCATCATTTTTTACACATGTCCATAGCCTTGAAGGGTCAACCTTTTTTGATTGAAGTTCTCTTCCCCCTAATTTAATATTCATGCTGTTTGATTGTGATGATGTTGTTATACCTCATAAAGTGGTTTGGTTTAAAGTCAAAATTTAAGGTCTTCCAGAAATGTGTTATTTTTTTAGTAGAGGAGTCAAGCTTACTTTAAATAATAGGACTTTATAACAGATGTCTGGTGGTGTGACCACAGCATAAATGGATTGGAAAGAAGAGAAATTTCCTCTGTGCCCAGTGGAGTGCTGTGGGATCAACCCAGTGTTTTGCTAATTTAAGTCTCAGGATTTTTTTTTCACTGAGGCAGTTATTGAAACTTCTGTTACCCTTTGATTAGTAAATACATTGAAGAAGATTTTGAATAGGACAAAGGGCGTATAATCCAATGTTTTGTCTTAGAACTGTTGTTCCAAAAAATAATAAGTGAAAGTGGTATAGTTCCACCTGAAAAGGGATGCCAGCTTCGAAGCAGAAAGCAGAAGCCTTTGCTTTTTAGCAGTTCCCATAAGAAGTTACTATGGTCAGTAACCAAAGAACAAACTATATGTGTCACAGATGTGGCAGAGGCTGGTATTTGTGAACGATTCTTTTCAGCTACATCTGTTTGCACAGGAAGCAACACTTTTAAATGTCATTTTTGAGTGTGAAAAATGAGCATGTGAAAAATGTCTTAAAAGTAATTTTTATCTTAATAGAATTCTTTGGAATTTTTTCTATTGCATAGAATTAAAATAAAAAGTCTCTGCAACCTTGTACTAGAAGATCCTGGTTATGAAAGAACAAATGTGTATGGTTTCTCAATTGATCAGTTGATCACTGAAATAACATAAAGAAAAACTAGAGCTTTTACCAAAGGAATTGCCACCTGTAATCTCTTCCAGTTATCATCTGCCTGAAATGATGAAAGTCTGTAGCTGCTCAGTCTAAAGGAAGCATTTTGTAAATAGTCTTGTGTTCAGCAGACACTTCCATAGGGATTCTGTCTTGTATAATGTCTTTTAGCCACATGTGTATACTCTCCCCTCCATAGGTAAAGTTTATCATCAGTGATGTCATTTTTGTGGGTGAAAGATTACTCAGTATGTAAATTGGATTCTATCCAAGTATGAAAGAGGCTTTTATTCTGTTTCAGTAACTTTTTCTAAGCAAGGCTTATCTTCATTGGTTTGGTTTGTCTCATTGAATCAGTTTTGAGCACCTGCTGTGTGCTGAGTGAGCATTGTACCAAACATCTAGGGAGAGTACAAGAATTAGTAGACCTGATTCTTTCCTCTCAAAGAACTTACAGTCTACTCTGCACTGAATACTGAGTGACTGGTAGAGTACAGAGGTACAATCCCTGCCCTCCAGGAACTTGCAATCTAGTTAAGAGGACAAGCTATGAAATTGTTGTAGATAGGAGGAAACAGAATGGAAAAAGCTATTTGGGGCAAATAAATACTAGTAACGTCTATATGTCTGTATATACATAAGTACTGAGGGGAGTTATGAGTATAGAAATCTGTTGAGAGAAAGGTGGGTGGATTTTGCTACCTGAGATAAAAACATGGTTGGCTCCTGTATTTAATGTTCATTTTAAACTTGCACCAAATTTGATGGTAAAATTTTAGTGAACTGTATGTTGATCTGCTAAAACCCTAGCTCTTTACCAATCAACTGATTATGTTTATTGAGCATTTACTATATGCAGAGAGTTTTACTAAGTGCTTGGGAAAACATCATACAGTAGAGTAGGTAGACATGATCCCATCTTATTTTACCCTTCCACTTGACTAACCACCCCCAGAGCAGAATTCCACATTATCTCCTTTGTCCTCAAAGCTGATGTAAACATGTTTTGTGTATACAGATCATTTTACTTAAACCATCAGTTCCAATTCTGAGGTTACTAGTAAATTTACTTAGATTTCTGCTAAAGTAAGGGCATGAGGAGAAAAATGTATTTTTTCATATTAAGTAGAAATCCCGTGCAAGTTTTCAGAACAACTGGTCAAAATGAAGGGGCTGGAATTATTCAGGTTTGAGCTCTGAAAGTATTTTCCTGGTATTAGTTATATATTTGATCCCACAAATATGGCATCTTTGTAAAGAAATTAAAAACACATTGGAATGTTGTCTTTCTTCCATTCTTTGTCATGGGTGTTAGCCATGCTATATTCAGATATATTTGCATCTCTTTTTCTTGCATCTTGTCTCTTGGGGATTGTTGAAATAATTCCTTTCAGCAGATGCTTTTTGTCTTTTTTTTTAAAGGATTCTTTTTGAAAGGAAGATGAAAAACTTATACAGATGAAATTCATTACAAAATAAATGTAGTCACATCACATACAGTATAGATATGTAGGCAGGACACTCCAAGAAAAATTATACTGATGAACTAGAAAAAATAATTCCATGGCTTCAGTTTGGGTAGAGGGATTTTTTAGAAAGTGAAAATCTTTCTTTTTCTCCCTGAAGAGTTTTCTTATGTATAACTTCCTATTTCCTGTCCCAAAGCACTTCAGTGAAAGGGGAACAGCTGCAGTTGTCTCACTAACATTTTGATTTAAGGGGCAATTACCTGCTGCCTGGCTGGGATAGAGAATGACTTGACAATAGAGAGCAAGGTCAAATTTAAATGGAATTGCACGAGGCTCAGTCAGCAAAATAGTGTTTGGACTGAACATTGATTTTTGCCAGAAACTTTTTTTTACAACATTCTGCTGTTTGAATGTCCCCTCCCCACACAAATGAGGACTCACTTTAGCCCAACACCAACCTCCTCTCATCTCCTCCTCACCCCCAATTGTGGCAGCATGTAGAAAGGGAGAATGAAAGTGGTTTATCTTCTGGATTTTGTTCATAGGGGTGGGTTGTTCAGGAAGGGTTAGGCAGGAAGTAGACCTATCAGTGGTTAAGAAAAGCAGAGGGCAGAGTGATAACTTGTGGGGAGGAGGTGTCAAACTCCAAATAAACAAAAGTGCTAGGCTTAGAAAAGAAAACATTCACTTATTTATATTAAGCCAAATCTTAGGTACTGTATTTCATGGAGCAGGTGAAGAAAGTCCAGTAATCAGTCAATGCTTTTGAGCACTAAATATGTGCAGAGCCCTGTTATAAGGGGTTGAGAGAGAACAATACAATGCCCATAATGAATAACTGATATAACCTTCTAGAGGCTATATTTACACCTGAGTTTCAAAATGGCAAAATGTTTTGAGGTACTAAATTAAACGACTTAGCCCTTTTAGTGACAGACCTCAGGATTTTTAAGTGTTCATAATGGTGCTATCCAAGATTCTGTAACAGTTACGTTTAAGTATGTAAATCTGTGTTGTATTTTTTGGCTAGAAGAGAGACATTGCTGAGAGAGGCCAGTTGGGGCCCCAGTAGCCCTTATATAGTTTCTTGTGCTACTATGGCCATATGGGGTATTAGATCAATAGTCTGATCTGACCACTAAAACAATACAAGGACCACAAAAATGTCTAATACGAGAGCTGCTAAAATTCCTAATGCTGTTTTCAGTAGTTAACCAGCCAGAGAGTTATATTGCTGTTTGTCCTCTGTCTGTGGTCCTTTTTACTCCTTAGAAGAGTTCAGCTTTTCAATAACTGTAGAAGTGTGAAATGACACATGCTAGGGAGTGGGAAAGGAGGAGGTTTTGTTATACTAAACAGAGGCTTGGAGGTCAAAAAATGTATTCCCAAGCCATTATACCCTCCTTGGTGTGTGTAGCGACTTGCATAACTTTCTTTAATAGCTTGAATCAACAAACACAGCTTGAGGGAGTGAGACTACAGATTTAAAATATTTTCTTAGGTTAGTGTTTTTTCTATCGTTTGGAAACAACTTTGAAGTTCTGATACTATTTATTCCATGATTATATCTGAATAACTTCTTTATTGTCTTTCTGTTTCCAATTTATTGTGTTCTTAGTATATGGCCAAGGGGTTTGCATGGCCAGGATCCACCTTGGGTACCTGTGGACATTGTTTTGGGGATGGTGAGGGAATGGTGGGGGAACCACATCAGATTATTTTTTTTTTGGTGGCTGGGTGGGGGCTATTGTTTAAAAGTGGCCTCTTTCACTTTTGAGAACGGGTCCCTCTAGATGGTAAGCTCATCTTCTAGACTGTAAACTTGTTTTGGGCAGGGAATGTATCTGTTGTTGTATTATAATAATATTATTATTATTATTATTATGATATTTGTTAAGCACATACAATGTGTCAGGCATTGTACTAAGCACAGGGGTGAATACAAGTAAATCGGGTTGAACACAATCACTGTCCCACATGGGGCTCACAGTTTCAATACCCATTTTACAGATGAGGTAGCTAAGGCCCAGAGAAGTGAAGTGACTTGCCCAAGGAAACAGTGATAAGTCGTGGAGCCAAGATTAGAACCCATGATCTTCTAACTCCCAGGCCCGTGCTGTATCTACAATGCCACGCTGTACTCTCCCAAAGGCTTAGTACAGTGCTCTGCACACAGTAAGTGCTTAAAAAAATAATTGCCGAAAATCAGCAGATGAAATCTAAGATGTTCATAATTGCACAAAGCCTAGACAGATAACAGGATGGCAAATCCAATCTCTTGTTGGGACAAGTGGAGGCACACCAGAATGCAAAGCGGAGACTAAAAGGCTTGCTTTTCTGACTTTTGGTTTTGAGTTTCCAGGGCCTTAGCAGGGGAAGTGAAAAGGTGACCTTGCTTTTTCCCTGGCCAGAGCGGCTGTGCCATATGAAGCTGATAAAAACTGAAAGGGGGCAGTGGTCTAGTCCCCTGTCGTGTAGGTGAAATAGGGGATTGGCTAAGAATCTGGACTAACTGGTTTTCCTGGCTCTGCAAGTAACCATGGCTGAGCCAGGTCTTGAAGGCATCACGGTTCCTTAGGTGAGGGAGAAAAGTAAGAGTGCTTAGAATTCACTTTGTAGTCTTGGTGGATTTGGAGAATTTTAATGTGTATACTTCCCTTGGAAGGCCGATTACCTTGAATATGCATCAACAAATCAGGAAGCCATAGTCTACTACATATTCACATTCCAAGCCTAGCCCTTCTTCGTGTAGCTGTAGTAATCCTGCAATATACAGATGTTGGCAGCTTTTCAACATTGTATTAATCCTGGGAGATACTTGGTCATGCATGATAGATTGTATTTATAAACTGATGTCTATGGAAATAGTCAGAGACTTTGAAGATTCTTTATTATGCTGTATGTGGAAGTGGAAGTGTTTATATCGCTTGCTAGGGATGTATTGGACAAGCAGCCACAAGGCAAAATGTAGTCTCTTAATAGACTGCCAAACTTTCACAATGACACTTGAATGTTCTTTGGGCAGTTTTCAAACCCAATTTAAGAATATTCATCAGATGTTTTGCCAAGGTTCAAGAACTCTTCAAATATACTGCATTAGGGGGATGATGCATATGAAGTTCTAACCCATTTAAACTTCCTACACCTGCTGAATGTGATCTACATGGTAAACATGGATATTTTAGAAGTATTTGGATACCAATGTAATAACTTCGGTTGTGTGTTTTCTGGGAAGCCAAACACTTTATAGCCATTACTCCTTTAACTTCAAAGGCTTTTGTGATAATTAGGTAGTAGTGCCTTTGTAGATGAGAAAATAGACGCCCAGGAGAAAACAGTGATTTTTCAGACAATCACAGAGATAATTACTGGAGAGATTTAAAGTGAGGTGAATGACATTGGGTAGATGCTTCATGAATGTGGACTCTGGAAAATTTTGGTTGAGCCAAAATTTTAAAAATTAACTGTCACTGGAGGCAGTCTTGGTATTTGAACTGGGTGGTCAGGCCTCTGCTTTGTTCCTAGTAGAGCTTTGTCTGGAAGGAATGGAGTTTTTGAAGCTGAAACAGAGCAGGGAACTTCAGCAGGACTAGGAAAGCAAAAGAGAAATGCATATAAATGGAAAACCCCGAACCTAACGGAAATCAAACCCTCAATAGTAATATTAATTGTGATATTTGTTGACAGTTGACTGTGTGCCAGCCACTGTACTAAGTGTGGGGTAGAGTCAGTCAGATCAGACACAGTCTCTGGCCCACAGCAGAGAAGCATCATAATCTACTCAATAGAACACTGAGCTGGGAGTCAGAAGAAGCTAGGTTCTCTGCCACTTGTCTGCTATGTGACCTTGGGCAAGTCACTTTAACTTCTGTGCCTCAGTTACCTCATCTGTAAAATGGGGATTAGGACTGTGAGCCCCAGGACATGGACTGTGGCCAACTTGATAAGTACCCCAGCATTTAGAGCAGTGCTTGGCACCTAGCGCTTAGAAAATACCATTAAAAAATGGGTCTCAGTTTAAATTGGAAGGAAAGTGGGTACTTAATCCCCTTTTTTGCCTTTGAGAAAGCTGAGGCCCAGAGGAATTAAGTGACTTGCCCATGAACCACAGCAGGGAAGTGGCAAAGCTGGGATTAAAACCCAAGGCTCCTGACTCCCATGCCTCTGTTTTTGCCACTAGGCCATACTTTCCTCAAGTTTTCTACCTCTGAATTGGTCATAACCATCAAATCACTCAATTTATACCAGTTTCTCAAAGGCAGTTTTGCTGTGGCAAATTGGGCCGAATCCAATCCAGGTCAAACATAACCAGGCAGAACCCTGCTTCCAGAGGAGATGGTAGCCCCCAAAAAGTTTTCCTGACACGGTAGCATCAGGGCAGCAAGTTCCCAGTCCCTTTGGCCTTGGCACTAAAACATGTAGTTTAGTGACACTGAAGCCCTTCCGCCTGAAACTGGAGACTTGAAGTGTCCAAAGGTGACCGCACCCAAGTCAAATTCAGTTTTGAACTGATCTAACTCTGTGCATAAGATGATTATTATTATCTTTATTATTGTTATTTATGTTCTACTGACTTCCCCAAGCTAAGAGAGGATTCAGTGTGTGAGGAAGCCTAAAAGGCATGGCACTGCAGAGAGAATCCTGTAATATAATGGAACCCAATTTAGTCATTTTTCTGTTTGGAACCCCCTTTCCAGCACCCTGAGCCATAACACCCCTTCGGCTAACTCTAACTTATGAACTTGTTTACACCCTACTTAACGCTCCTCTATTGTCTGCTCACTTATTTTGAGCAAGTGAATTGTAAATATTTTTATATTTGTCTCAGAGTACCAGCTCTTTGAGGGCAGGGACCATATTACTTTCCAAGTACCTAGTACAGTGCACTGCATTAAGTTGGTGCTCAATAAAATGTTAACTGCTACTATTACTACAGCTATTATTACCATAAGCCCTATTTTCCTCTGCTGTTATTGTAGGAGATTTTTGAGTTAGGTGCTGTAAGTATTAGTGAAGGAAGACTAAGAATTTATGGCTTACAACTTCACCTTTAATGAAAGATATTTTAAGACAATTAAGGATATGCTGCTCTGCTGCACTGAAACCTCTTCTACTATAAATTGCCTTATATTTTATATCTGCTGTGATGCTTAATAAGAAGAATTCACATTGGCAGGGTCATTCAAAAAGTGAGCAGAGATGAAGGGACCCAAAACAGCCCCCAAAGAAAGTCTGCTGTATCATGGCAGTAGAGAAACAGGGCACTTTGTCTCCTTGGGAAGAGACACAATCCTTTCTAAAACTCAGTTCATATTCATATCTCTTTATAGCCATTAAAAATTTGAAAACTACACTTGTAGGATTCTTAGATTTAACATTGACCAACAACTGGAGCATTAAACACCCTTCACCAAGGAGTGAGAATTCAGAATTACTTTGCACTTCTAAGCATGCACTATCCAAAATACCATGGAAACTTTGAAGCAGAGCTGTGTTGGGAGCACAGTTCATAAGATGCATGCTTGCCCTTAAAAGAGCACCTAAAGAACTCTTAGTTTGTTTCAGAGAGTTTATCAAAGGGGCTGGCCAAAACTTCCAGATCAGCAATTACGAGTAGTTAATTAGGTTTAACTTCTGAGTAATGGAGTGGGGGATGGGGAATGTCACTTCAGTTTGCACTGTTCTTTTATGTTGAGGGAACATTTCTAAAATGCTGGGAAGAGCTAGGGAAAAGAGTTACAGAAGATAAGTTTTTTATAGTACTTGTTAAATGCTTATTATGTGCCAGGTACTATATTAAGCTCTGGGGTAGTTCCAAGATAACTGGATTGGACACAGTTCCTGTACCACATAGGGCTCACAGTCTTAATCCCCATTTTGCAGAAGAGGTAACAGGCACAGAGAAGTTAAGTGGCTTAGCCAAGGTCACACAGAAGAGGTGGCAGAACTGGGATTAGAACCCAGGTTCTTCTGACTCAGAGGCCCTGTTCTATCCACTGCTTCTCAAGTTGCAAACTAGCTGTGAAATCATTTTGCCTGAAGGGATTGCAGATCATTTCATATGTTTGCAGTGAACAGTACCAATGTTAATTGATGCTTGTTATTTGAATTCTGAGATAATATAGGAAGACTTTTATGGTTTTCGAGGCTTCCAGATTCCTTAAATATATTATATTGATTGAAATATAAGGTTCATCAACCAGTTTGAAGGTCAGTGATCTAAATGTAAACTCTTTAGTCCCTTCATAGTAGTACAGGTGAGAAGCTGATTAGGTTTTGTTTGGTCCCAATAAATTCCGTTGAATTTCATGGACTCAGCACAGTGGGGCCAATCCAATTCCCATGTGGGGGTCTACAGTCATGGGAAAACTAGGTATTTTTTTTCTTAAGTCAGTGAAATGGTACTGGCTGCTTTTGACGTGTGAAACCATGTGAAAGCATAAGATATGAAAGCCTTTTTATTTTGACTATGTCATTCGTAGAAACGAGATACAATTTTGTGTTTGAGGGAGACCAGTTTTTTCTTTGCTCCCTGCCCTACAGAGAATGGGAGACTTGCTTAATTTTGATCTTTGATTCTTTTAAGGAAACTGAATGATAATATATTGAATGATAATGAAGAGTAAATTTTAGGGAACCAAGTACTTTTCAGGGCAGTCATTGTTGAATTGGAAGTTCAGAAAGATAAGAATCAAAATGGTATGCTTTGGTATCTAATTTATTATTAATTTTTGATAGTTCACGTGTTGGTGATCAAAAGTCTCAACTAAATTTAAATGTAAGTTTAAAAAATAAAAAAATTCTGACAAAAACTCCTAGTTCACTTAATCCCTTTTTGTTGATTCACTAGAGTCTGAGTGGTGCCTTGTAATATTTTAGCTGGGGGAAGGGAGGAGAGCAGAGGGTGCATTTCCTGCCAGAGTCAAGTTGATGCATTTTCGTTCACCTGAAATGTGTGTCTCAATTTTTAAAATTACCTTTCAAATATCCTGGGAGTTAGGCTTCTTAAAGTTTGGTCTGTCCCTTAGTTTCTTTTCATTTAGTTAATTGTCTGAGAAATTGTGTGAAAGCATAGTGTTTGTCATAAATTGTTATTCTGTGGGAAAAATTTTCTCTGCTTTGTGTGTAATAAATACATGCCTTTCTTCACGTATTGATAACTTTGGACTAGTATCTGTTGAGCCTGTTTATGTTTAAAAACCAGTGTACGCCATTGTTTCAATATTTTTGATGCCTGCTTCCCTTAAAAGAAACAATTGTTTAAAAAAACACTTTAAGGTTATTTGTCCATAATTTAGCAGTGAAACTTAAGCATCTTTTAAAATTGGTGTGCAGTGATTTGATGACTCCCTGTAGAATTAAGGTGGTAGCTCAGAGTGATTTCTCAGGAAAAGCAAAGGATGCAAGGGGTCAGCTTTCTGTAATTTTAAATAGTTTTCAATATAAGCGTGGAATAGGCTGAAAGCTTGGTGAAGGCTCTTACAATCCCATCTCAAGTTCCTAATGGTGCCTTAGAAATTGATTGTGAAATGAGAAATGTGCTGAAGTAAATATCATTTTTCAGTATTATAATTTTTTTCTAAGTAAATTGATGCAGTATATTTTATGCGCAGTTAATTATTTTACTTTTAAAGAATCATAGGAAAGGTTTTATATGCTTGTAAAGTGAAAATGTCATCATTTGCTTGTCATAAAGTCTTTTTGGATCTCACTTAATTTTTATGCTTCACTTCAGAAAATAATTTAAATTTTCTTTTTGCTGCAAGCTTCCCACCTCCTTCTTCAAGAGCTGAAGGCTTAAAAGAGCATGTCTTTTGCTCAGTGATTTTTATGAAATTTTTTAAATAAGAACCTGTGGATCAAAAACAGATGATTAGGTCTGGTCATTCAGGGCTTTGAAAAAAAAATATTAAGGTCTGCAAATAGCATCTTGAAACTCGACAGGGAAAAATTCTGAGATGGGATTATTGAAATTTTGTGCAGCTGGATTGAAACTGAAATAGAAAGTTGGAAAGTAGATCTTCATAAACTATTAATCATTTGTAATTATCTTTTATCATCAAAATCAGTATTGAATGCTTACCGTGTGCAGAACACTGTCCTAAGTACTTGGGAGAGTGCAGATTTATGGAAGAAGGAGTTAGAAAGTCAAGCACACCCTTTAAAACAGTACAAAATTCCAGATAGATACCAATGGAGCTAAGGTCTGGTAACCCAGATAAACACACTAGAGAAATGTGATCACATTTCTTCCCTTTGCCCAGAGTCTAGATGTTTCCAAATTTCAGCATCGTTATAATTTTGAAGTTACTACCTACTGTACCAAATGATCTTTACTTGGAGTAATTGATGCAAAGCAGCCTTTCTTGTTTAACCCTCCCCTCAAAATCTTGCCTCCTCAAATGTTGTTTACCAGAACACTTCAGGTACAGATTTTGCTGGTGTAAAACTCTGACATACATAAAACCTCAGATTGTATATGTGTTGTACTTTAGGCAGAAATGTATTTACAGAATACCAGTTGTTTATTAAACCATTTAATAAGGACCCTAACTGAAATTTTATATAAAGCTTTGTCAAAAAATATCCTCTACCCCTACTCATGCCACTTTGGGATGATTAGTTTTCTTTCTACTGTTGATTTTAGGAATGAAGTCTTAAAAATTGCAATTTGTTAGGGTTGTGAGGCAGGCAAGTGGAGTATCTTGTGATAGAATTGCTGTAATTATTTGAGGGCACATTTTAATGAATGAATAATGATGTTGGTTCAGTCACAAAAGAATCAAGCCGGCTCCCAAGCTAGGTATTTGGTATCTCAAACAGCAGGTTAAAAGGTTCCTAATCTAAAACACGTTTTCAAAATCTTCTTTCCCTGATTTCCTTCACCTTCAGTGCATTCGGATAATCATATTTAACATACTGTCAGTGTTGCAGATAGACTCTGACTTGTCTCAAGGATTCGTTATGGTTTCCTGCTGATTAAGAATCTTGATTTAAATATTGATATCAGAATGGTATCCTTTACATGGGATGTGGAAGATTTTTAATTTTACTTCTTCCCTTTGTAGTTATAGAGATAGTTATTCAGCATGATAAAATTTTCAACCGTAATGTGCAGTTATGTAAGTAGGAAATTGGGTATTTTTCCAAGGTTTTAATGCCATCATAGGTAACTGATTGGTATTTTAAGGTTTTTCACTCCAGTTGACATCAACATAATGTACCTAGACTCATTATAAAATTTTTCTGAAGTTGAGTTGGTTATGTTGAGGGCTGTACCTTGGCAGAATGGTATGATACAAACAGGAACTAGGGTCAAAAGCCTGAAGGAATAAGAGGTCACAACCTTTCTCAGAGGAGGCATACTTCACTGATACTGGTATTTAAAGGGCAGTTGATTGCATGAAGGAATGTGGTAACAGGATTTAAAGAAAACATACAACCCCAAGAAGGATTAAAGCTAATTGTTTGGCCTTTTTTAAAAAGGAGAATTGAAGGATGTGGTTTTATATGGAATTATTCTATTTTACTTTAAGTGGACTATTTTTAAGTTCCTGGTTTTGCATATTGTAATGTACAGTAATTTGTGGTTTATCTACTGTGATTACTATATAAGGCCTAAATTTAGAAGAAAAACTTTAAACAAGTTTAAATAGCAAAACCTCACTGTGTATTTTTTAAACAATGTGGCTCATCCGGGTATACAGTATATGTTGATTTTCATCTACAATTTTTTTATTTGAAATACCATTCAAAATTAAGTCTATTCTGACTCGGAATGAATCCTCTTTGTAAAGTAGGAAAAGAACCAAACGTCATTTTGCAATTAAGAAGTTGTATCTGACTCACTCAAAAGTATTGAACTAGTGAAGCATCAACAGTCCTATCCCAAGCGCTTAGTTCAGTACTCTGCACACAGTAAGCACTTAATAAATATGAACGAATGAATGAATCTTCTCAAATAATAACTTGCAAATAGATAACAGAAAAAATACTTGGAGCAGTGTGAGTATAAACCTGAACTTAAACCAGCACATATAATCGTCTAACAAGAGGCACACAAAGAAACAGTGTTATTTATTGAGTGCATACTATGTGCAGAGACTGTACTAAGTGCTAGAGAAAGTGTGGTACACAAGCTGGTAGGACTAATCCCTTCTCACAAGGAGTTCACAATCTAGTGAGGGAGATATTAAAGTAAACTAGAGAGAGGGGGAGCTGTGGAGTATAAAGGTGTATATACATAAATACAATCATTGGTACTTATTGAGTGCCTTGTGGACAGCACTGTACTAAATGTTTGGTTAAAGTACAGTAAAACAGAGTTGGTAGGCATGTTCCCTGCCTGTAATGATGATGATAATAATAATAATGGTATTTGTTAAGAGCTTACTATGTGCAAAGCACTGTTCGAAGCACTGGGGAGGGGATACAAGGTGATCAGGTTGTTCCACGTGGGGCTCACAGTCTTAATCCCCATTTTACAGATGAGGTAACAGGCACAGAGAAATTAAGTGGCTTGCCCAAGGTCACACAGCTGACAAGTGGTGGAGCTGGGATTCAAACCTATGACCTCTGACTCCCAAGCCCGGGCTCCTTCCACAGAACCACACTGCTTCTCAAATAAGCTTCTCAATAAGATTACAGTCTAGAGGATATGCTTAATATCAGTCTGTTTAAGGCGTACAGGAGAGTTGCCATATTAGAAAAACAATAAATAGAGGCATGGAAATTGAAGGGTTTGCTAAATGCCATAATTCATTATGTAAATTTCCCAGGTATATTCAGTGCCTGTCAGTGATCAAAGTCATTTCCCACTAAATGCAAACTCTTTACTTTAGTCAGACTGGTGTGGAATTCTTGGATTAGCCATTTAAACTAGTGAGGTTAGATTACATTAAGGCTAAAAGGCGACCGGGATGGTATTTTTTGAGCTTTTACTGAGTGCAGAGCACAATACTAAGAACTTTGGAGACTGTGAGCTCCTTGAAGACAGGGAACAGATCTACCAACTCTGTTGGATTGTGCTCTCCAAAGTACATAGTACAGTGCTGTGCACGTGGTAAGGGCTCAGTTGAGAGTACAATATAACAGAGTTGGTGGTAGTAATAATAATAATGGCATTTGTTAAGCACTTACTATGTGCCAGGCACTGTACTAAGCACTTGGTTGGATACAAGCAGATCCGGTTGGATACAGTCACCTGTCCCACATATTTGTTAAGCATTTACTATGTGCCAAGCACTGTTCCAAGTGCTGAAGTAGATACCAAGGTAATCAGGTTGTCCCACGTGGGGCTCACAGTCTTAATCCCCATTGTACAGATGAGGTAACTGAGACACATAGAAGTTAAGTGACTTGCCCAAAGTCACAAAGCTGGAAAATGGCGGAGCTGGGATTAGATCCCACGACCTCTGACTCCCAAGCCCGTGCTCTTACCACTAAGCCACGCTGCTTCTCAGAAAGGTAAACACATTCTCTGCCCACAAGAAGTTTGCAGTTTAGCTGCACAAAAGTGGATCATATTTGATTGTTTAATTCACTTTTGGAAGGCAGAAGTCAGAAGAATTTAATGGGAGATGAAATTCTGAAAATATGTAAAATATTTTAGCCAGAGAAACAAGGGATAAAAATCCCTCATCTCTTGAAAAAGAAAAATCCCTCATTTCGTATTTTTTGAAGTTTCAACGAACAGGTGTAACTAGGGTAGAATGGCGCCCATAGATCTGTAATTGAACTAAGTGTGAAATCAGGTAAAAGTTTTTGAAAGAAATGTTTCATTTTTAGTGTTTTTTCATTTTTAAAGCCATGTTTCAGGTACGAGATTTTTGGTTTTCTAAGTTATGTGGGCTTTTTGGGTAATGAAAAGAGAAGAAATTGACCATTTCTATTTTGATATTCATGCCAGAATTAGTTCCAAATAGTGTTTTATTGCAGTTGAAGGTGTGTTATCGTTTTGTGTTCAATATTAAAATGTAGACAGAGTCAGGGAATATTCTCAGTAGCATTTATTAAGCATCTACAGTATGCAGAACACTGCACCAGAAATAACTACTGTGTTGTAGACATGCTAGCAGTATAGTAGTGCTGTAGAAATGTTACCCAGTGTGGAATACATTGTTTCCTCAATCAGATATATGTGTTTATTGACAGAGTGTGGTAGAGCAGATAGGATAGTTAGAACAGTAGACTAGTAGTTGAGACCTGTTTCTTCCAGTAACTCCAGGAAGTGAGCAATTTACTTACTAATCCCTAGTGGATCAAGCCTATTGCCTTAGTCCTCTTTCCCTCCCTCTCCATTTTCTAAGGATTAAGGAAGCAATGTGTTTGATCTACTGAGTATAAGCAAGCAAATTACTCACTTCCTGGAGGTGTATGAAGTAGAGTCCTGTAAATGGGCATCCCACATATCTGAGCTTGCTGGATGATTGAGGCTCAGACTACATTGCAATCAAACAAGCAGTGATGTTTATCGTGAGCAGACCACTGAACTAAACACTTGGGAGAGTACAGTAGAGCAGGTAGATACAATCCCTATTCCAAAGTCTCTCAGTCTAGCTGGGAAACAGACATTAAAATAAATTTCAGATAGGGATGCAACTGAGTGTAAGAATATGTGCCTAAGTGCTATGGAGGCAGAGATGGGTTGAGTATCAAAGTATTTAGTGGATTTGGACTTAAGTACATAGATGCTGCAGAAGGGAGAGTGAATAGGGAGGGGAGATATGAGATCTATCTGGGAAATCAATGAGTTTGAGCAAGACCTAGCGAACTCATCCACATATCCATGCTAGAGGAAGAAAATTTATATTTGATCAGGTTGAATTTTGCCTTCAAAATGTGATTCAATCAATCAGTTGTATTTATTGAGAGCTTACTATGTGCAGAGCATTGTACTAAATGCTTGGGAGAGTACAATGTAATAATGTTGGTGGGCAAGTTCCCTGCCCACAACAAGCGTCGATGCCCAATATAACATGGAATTCGTCAGCTAAAACAGATCTTGTCAGTCGTGGATGGGGGCCATTTGGGGGCTTTTAGTCTCAAGGGCTGCTAGGTAGGAGATGGTGCAGGTTGCTTGTACAGCATGACCTGCTGTTCAAAGGGGCCATGGTTCCCTTAAAAAGTTAGTAATGCTGCCCCAGCCCTAGCTACAGGTTGGAAAATCTTAGGGTGGGAGGGGCAGGCACCACATCTTCCAAGTTATTCTGTGCATAGGGAAGACTCGAGCAACCCAGTTTGTGCTGAAAGTCACACCAAAATGCCATTTAGTGAACTGGAAGATATCATTTTTGTCTTCCTAGTGGTCTAAAAGGGTTAGTGCATAAAATAAAAAGTGCCAGCAGTTGGTTCAGTACTTGATTTATTTGAAAGGAAGGTGCTAAAATAAGTATAAAATGAGGTCATTAGGGATTCAGGCACCAATTGTGGCATATCACTGGTCTCATGATGTCTGCCTTCTCTGGCTCAGGCTTGTCTGAGTCTCAAACCCAGAGGGGTATTTTTAGCATAAGTGATTCTGGAGCCAGATCAGCTCTGCCCTAGAGACAGAGTTTTGACTGTGTGTTGAGAATGCAGGACTCCATACTCTGTGCTTTGTGTCACCTCAAGGGTAAAAGTATGTGCCAAGTGGTTTTACTTCACCACGATTCTAGATTGAGAATCGTAACAGGAGGATGTTGGAGTTGGTGTTTAGAGCAGTATTTTGCAAGTCTATCTGAAGCCTCTATATTTCTAAACTACCAAATGCTCATATGGATTTTTGCTCCTCATCATCCTCAGCACTTTATTTAGGCTTACCATGTGGCAAACACTGATTTAAGCTCCAGGGAACATCCCAGCGCTTAGAACAGTGCTTTGCACATAGTAAGTGCTTAACAAATGCCATTGTTATTATTATTATATGATAGAGGTAAAAGACGTGGTCATTGTCCTCAGAAACCTTGCCATGTACGGACACAGATTGCCAAATGTGTAGGAAAAACAGTAAGAGCATAGCTACAAGTGTTAAGAGCAAGCAGTTAGACATATATGCCAGTTTCAATGCGGATGCAATAATCATTGATAGGGATGGACCCTGTGTGCCTTCAGTAGCAGTGCGAAGCAGCTCGGTCTAGTGGATAGAGTATGGGCCTTGGAGTCTAATCCCACCTCTGTCACTTATCTGCTGTGTGACCTTGGGCAAGGCACTTAACTTCTCTGTTCGTCAGTTACCTCATCTGTAAATGAGGATTAAAACTGTGATCCTCATGTGGGACAAAGCCTGGGTCCAATTGGGTAAGTGTATCTCTACCCCAGTGCTTAGTACAGTGTCTGGCACATAGTAAGTGCTAAACAAATACCATTAAAAAAGTGAGCATTTCTAAACTTCAGGGTTAAAACCAATTGAGTTGTTGTCAGTGATCCAGTTTTCCAGGAAAAGATTTGGGTTTGCACAATCCTTTCTGACCTGTTCAAGTGAGTGTCAGTAGCAATACCCCTGCTTTAATAATGACATTATTAGTAATAATAATTGTGTTTACTATGTGCCAAGCATGAACTGAATACTGGGGCAGATACGACATAATTAGGGCAGATGTGGTCCCTGTCCCACATGAGACTCAGGCTAAGAATGAGAGAGAACAGGTATTAGGTAGTAGTGGTATAGATGTAGCCTAGTGGAAATAGCCTGGGCCTGGGATTTAGAGGACCTGAATTCCACCACATTCCTACTGAGTGAGCTTGGGCAAGTAACTTCACTTCTCTGTGCCTCAGTTATCTCATCTGTAAAATGAGAATTCAATACCTGTTCTCTCTCATACCTAGATTGTGAGCCCTGTATGGGACAGGGACTGTAGTGACCCCATAGTCCTTGACACATAGTAAGCGCTTAACAAGTACCACAATTATTATTATTAGTAGTATTAATAGTAATATTTAATAAGTGCTTACTGCATAAAGAGCATTGTACTAAGAGCTGGGAGAGAATACACAGTTGAGAAATGGATTGATTGATTACCTTGAGGGGGCTCACAATTTAAGAGTATAAGTGGGGGAAATCATCAGGAAAGATGAGACATTAAAAAATAACACAAAATACAGACAAATACACAAAATAAAAAAAGTTAGCAGGGTGCTATGGTTAGAGAATTGAACCCCCATTTTTCAGATGAGGAAACTGAGGCCCAGAGGACTTGCTCAGGGTCATGCACCAGGCAAGTGGCATAGACAGAATTAGAACCCAGGTCCCCTGACTTTCAGGTCCATGGTCTTTCCACTAGGTCATGTTGCTTTCCCCTAAAGGCCTTTGCTTTTGGTGTTCCCTTAATCTCCAGTTACAGTTACATTAACCTTCCAGGAAAGTGTGAAGAATATCTACATGCAGTTTGTCGATTTTATACACTGATGGGTGTTAAACATTTGTTTTAGAATGTTCATTAATATAACAGATGTTAAATGGTTTGTCTTAGGACATTAAGTTCTCTTTGTTTAAATTTTAATATAGTTTAAAAAGAATTTATTGTATTCTCTGTCTTTGCTGTTAACTCTCTGCTGAGAGTATTTTGTTATGAGGATTGGGAAAGAATTGTGATTGAATCAAGGTTTAGGACTTTTTAGAACTTTGACCTCTGAAGTCTGTGATGCTGAGGAAGACCTGGGTGATGGTTTTGGGATAAAATGTGAAATGGCAACATATAGCTTTGGGGATGGGCTAGATATTTAAGAAGTGGTGTTTATTCACAGTTCTACCATGAGTGATGAGAAAATATGTTCCTTGACCTCAGATCCTGCATAGTTCTTTCCCCTTCCTTTTCTCTTTCCTCCCATGTTTGCTGCACAGAGAAAGTGTATGAAGCAACTGCAGTTTTACAAGCAAGTGGGAAATGTAGGAACCAATGTGAGTTTTGCAGGTTTTGACAAGCTAGTTCCCTTTTTGCCAAACACCAGACAATAGAGCAGAATGGTGGGTAGGCAGAAGCTGGGTTGGGACTGGAAGACCCAACAGGTGAGGTAGTATTTTTTAAATGATTGACTTCCATGAACTATTTTGCACTTAGATCTCTATGAATTGAGTGTGTGAAAGCTGCTTTGTTATATTAAGGAATCATTTGATCAAGATAAACCTTTTAGTGTTTAGAAGACAGCAAAATATAAGCATGGGAACATGCTGATTTCTGAGAATTTAGCACTTATTTAATGTTGTATTTGTTCTTGAATTAATTTGATTGCCGTTGGTATGCCTAGCTCAGATATGGGAAAAATGGAGTCATGGAGAGGGAAGCTATTACTTGTGATCAGTTTTTAAGTAAGTCCGAATTCTATAAGTTGTTTATCCATTGAGTCTAGGAATTAACTCAAGCATATCCATATTGGTAACTTCCCTGGATTGACAATGAAGGACAAGAACACTGTTATACTTCAGTGGTTAGGTTTTTTAAAATAAAGGCTGAGCATTTGACTTAATTCTCCAGCCAGGTTTATATGTAATTCAGCGTTAATGTCATGATGTGAAACAATGCAACATCCTTTTAGAAAGTGTCTTCAGTTTGCCCTGAAGATTAGCCATTACTTAAATGAGTGCAGAAAACCAGACTGGAATTCCATCTGATCCCACAAATGCTAACATCAAGCAATTGTATGTATTGAGTACTTCCTGTGTACAGTGCACTGTACTAAGCACTTGGGAGAGTACAGTATAACAGAGTCGGTAGACACATTCCCCACCCACAAAGACCTTGGAGTATAGAAGGGGAGACAGGCATTAAAATGAATTATAGGTATGTACATAGGTGCTGTGAGGCTGAGGGTAGGTTGAATAAAGAGTACAAATCCTAGTGCATAGGCAGCACAGAAAAGACACGGGGTAGGAGAAGTAAGAGCTTAGTTGGGAAAGCCCTCTTGGAGGAGATGTGATTTTAATAAGGCTTCGAAGGGTCAGGGTTGTGGGGCGGAGAGAGTGGTGGTCTGTCACATGAAGAGAAGCAGCAGGGTCTAGTGGCTAGAACATGGTCTTGGGAGTCAGAAGGACCGGGGTTCTAATCCCAGCTCTGCCACTTATCTGCTGTGTGACCTTGGGTAAGTCACTTCACTTCTCTGTGCCTGTTACCTCATCTGAAGAATGGTGATAAAGACTGTAAGTCCCTTGTAGTACAGGAACTGTGTACAGCCTGATTTGCTTTTATCTACCCCAGTGCTTAGAATAGTACCTGGAACATAGTAAGTGCTTAACAAATGCCACTATTATTTATTATTGCTATGATGATGATGATGATGAGAGAGGGAGTTCCTGGGCAGGGGGGTGGGGGAAGAGGAGCGTGGACAAGAGGTTGGTGATGAGATAGATGAAAGTGAGGTACACTGAGTTGGTTGGTGGGCTAGGATTGAAGGGTGTATGGGCAGTTTTGGTGTTCCAGAACTAGAAAAGGCATAAAAAAGAGATCTCCACAGCAACAGAGAGAATAATAATAATAATAGTAATAATAATAATAATAGTATTTATTAAGCGCTTACTATGTGCAAAGCACTGTTCTAAGCTCTGGGGAGGTTACAAGGTGATCAGGTTGTCCCACGGGGGCTCACAGTCTTAATCCCCATTTTTACAGATGAGGTAACTGAGGTACAGAGAAGTTGTGACTTGCCCAAAGTCACACAGCTGACAGTTGGTGGAGCCGGAATTTGAACCCATGACCTCTGACTCCAAAGCCCTTGCTCTTTCCACTGAGCCATGCTGCTTCCTGAATAATGGGAATTTAGCAGTTCCCTTCTGCTGTATTGTACTCACCCAAGTGCTTAGTACAGTGCTCTGGACATAGTAAGCACTCAAATAACACTGATTTATTGATTGGGGCTTATAGGTATTGTGAAAACTATTACGAACATTTCTGCTAGGGTAATGAGATATCAAGGCCTCAAGGGAACAGTTGAGTTCTAGGGTGATCCAAGGGGCTCATATAAAAAAAAATGGGAATTTCAAGTTTCCTTGGATACAGTGAACAGGTGCATTTTAGGAGGGTACATATTCCTAGATCTAGGCCAACTTTGAGGAGCTTTCTCGACAAAGTATGTAGTAGATGTACTTAAATTTACTCTTTAATAGTGAAGTAGTGTTTCTGTCAGAGCCTCTACTGTGAAAACTTGTTGGGCTATTTGTACTACTTCATGCCAGTTTTGCAATTAGCCATGTGTGTATTGGTGGGTACATGTGTGCTCAAATCATTTTTAATTTTAGGTCCAAAACAGGAAGTAGTGACTAAATTTAAGTATCTTTTTATGAGGGATTAAAAACATCTTGAGCTTTGGGGTTTGTTTTTGTTTTTGGTATCAGTTCCATTTAAATGTCATTGTTTTTTGTGGTATATAAACACACTGAAACATCAACTTCTTGTGACAAATAATTTTTGTCAATCATGTCTTTGTCTAGAGCAGGGACAACAGTACATGCTGCTTTTTTCTGTCTTTCTGAAGTGTTATTGTACAATTCTCTCCAGTAAACAGGAGATGGTTGGGACAGTCCCTTTGATAGTGTTTTTGAAGTGCAGTGTTCTTCTCCTTCCCCCACCCCACACAGCCATCCCTCCACTTCTCTCCTTTTTCCTGTGCATCTACCAGGGCAGCAGGAGCTCTGGAATATGTCCGGAGCAGCATGTTCAGGGCGCAACGGAACCATGTGGGATTTAGGAAGCCCAGTAGCTTCCGCTAAAACAGCTGCTTCTGAGTGACGGAATGGTTCCTGCTCAGCTCAGAAGATGGCAGCAGTAGTGTTGGCAGTTCAGTTCCTCCTCCCTTAACGGTGTGTAACAGTTTCCCCAGAAATGGCATTGTAGGGAAAATCCCTTGCTGAGTTTTTTTTCAGTGTAGCTTGCTTTTCAATGGAGTTGAGGCACCTAAGATTCTTAAACACTCAGTTCCAAAAATGTGTGCATACTCAACCCATCCTTTGGAACCAAGGGGATCTCGAGGTAGCCGGAAATTGAAGATTTTGATCGTTACTTAATGTCTACTTGTCAAATCTAGAATTTTGCAGCATTTGCACTGCACCACAATTAAGTTCAGCCTATTTTTAGGCTGAAAAACAGGGACATATTGTTTTCTTCTTCCCCTCCTCCGTTTTCTGCATTTATTTGGGTCTCCATTCTCACTGACATTTTTGGTCTTGTTTTGGTTCTGTTCCCTTATTCAGAATCCTGCCTTAATTGTTGGACTATTTGGGGGTGGTGTTGCTTCAAAGAATTCCTAAAGAGGACTTAGAGAAAAATGACTGTATATCATTCCTTTCCTGGCTTTAGATGATATTCTTATTTTCTTGTCATAATAATTTCTGGACAGAAGGTGATAATGTTAACTTGTTCTGGTGTCTCAAAGTTTGCTGCTTGTTTTCTTAACATTACATGGCTTAAGAACTTGGCTTCACTTTAGCATCTAATCTATTTTTCTTCTTTTGGACACTTGGAAAGCATTCCTTTCATGAAGACCAAAGTAGTTAAAGAAAATAGTAATAATAAAGTTGTGAACCAAGAATCAGAAAAGGAACCCTCCACAAACTTAACCCCTCCAATCTACTGAATCAGATGCAACTCAATTCAGACATACTTGCATTTTCACTGTGTTTGGCCAGAAACGTATTAGAAATTTAGAGAACATTCTTCTGACAACTGGAGCCTGTTGGCATAATGCAAATGAATCAGCTGGTTTTATTGAGCACCCATCCTGTGCAAAGCACTGTTCTAGGTGCTTAGGAGAAGACAATAGGGTTAGTTAAATGTTATTTATTGAGCACTTAATGTATGCGAAGTACTAAGTGCTTGGGAGAGTACAGTAGAGTGAATAGACATGATCCCTACCCTCAAAGAGTTTACATTCGAGTTGGGCACCAGACATTAAAGTAAACCTCAGGGAGGGCATGGAGCAGAGCATAAGGATATGTATAGATACAGTGAAGGGCGGGATGAGTATCAAAGTGTTCAAGGGATATGGACACAGTTGCTCTAGAGACACAGAAGGTGGGGAGAATTGGATGGGGAATTGAGAGGTTAGGAAAGACTTTTTAGAGGAAATAGTATTTTAATAGGGCTTTGAAGATGGGGAGAGTGATTTGTTGGCTTTGAAGGAGGAGGGAGTTTCAGGCAGGAGAGAGAGGGCATGAGCAAGTGCTCCACAGTGAGAGCAATGAGATTAAAGCATAGTGAATAAATTAATGTTAGAGCAAGTTGTGTAAGTTGGATTGTACTTGGAGCGGTGTGAGGATAAGTAGAAGGGAGAGATCTGATTGAGTGGATACAATCCCTACCCTCAAAGAGTTTATATACAGTCTTTTGGGGATGAAGAAGGTTAGGGGGATGAGTACATGAGTAAGTGCTTAAGTAATAGGGTATTAAGATATGTACGGAAGTACTGTGGGAGGTTGTGAGTACACTAGTGGTTAGGTGGTCCTTAAGTGGCAGTTGCGGGTAATAATCTAGGGAGATTAAAAGGGGTTGGTCTCTTGGATGAGGTATAATTTCCAAAGGACTTTGAAGATGGGGAAAGTTGCAGTCTGTCTCCCACACAGGGGGAAAGGCATGAGCAAGAGGTCAGTGGAGGGAGAGGAAAGAATGAGGCACAGATAGTAAGTTAGCTAAAGAGGAACAAAGAGTGTGAACCCAGGTATGTGGGGAGAAGTGAGGTGATGAGGGAGAGAGCTGATTGAGTACCTCAGATCAGTTGTTCAGGTGTTTCAGCTGGATGTGAGAAAGAGATTTATGCTGGACAGTACTTTAGAAAGATGAATACTGAACGGCAGAGTGAAGTGAGGACCGGAGGTGAGAAGACCTGAAAGGAGGCAGAAGTTGAAATGTGACAAGTGCCTGAACCAGCACAGTTTGTGTGTTTGGATGGACAGAAAGGGAGGATCCTAGAAATATTCTGGAAGTAATAGCTACTGAATTGGCAACAAATGGAATATAGAATTGGAAGGAGAGTGAAGAGTCTTGGATAATTCTGAGTTTGTGGGCTTCAGAGACAGGAAGGTTTGTGGTGATGTCACATGTGATGGGAAAGTTATGTGGAGAAAAGGATTTGGAAGGGAAAGTGGGGAGTTCAGTTTTGGACATATTAAGCTTGAGAAGGTCTGGTGGAACACAGGTAGAGATGTCCTGGGGGCAGGAGGAGTTGCAAGATTGCAGATGAGGGAGAGAGATTGAAATCTTGGGAATGAATGCACTTCCAAGGAAGGGAATGGAAATTGAGAAGAGAAGGAGACCTAGAACAAAGCCCTGAGGCATACCCACAGCTAGAGGTGGGGAATTAGAGCAAGATCAGTGTGGTTTAGTGGAAACAGCACAGGCCTGGGAGTCAGAGAACCTGAGTTCTAATCCCAGCTCCATCATTTGTTTGCCATGTGACCTTGGTCAAGTCACTTAACTTCTCTGCGCCTGTTATGTAATCTGTAAAATGGGGATTAAGACTCTCAGCTCCATGAGAGTCTTAAGAGAAGCAGTGTGGCTCAGTGGTTATGTAATCTGTAAAATGGGGATTAAGACTGTCAGCTCCATGTGAGTCTTAAGAGAAGCAATGTGGCTCAGTGGAAACAGCACGGGCTTGGGAGCCAGAGGTCATGGGTTCTAATTCCAACTCTGCCACTTGTCAACTCTGTGACTTTGGGCAAGTCACTTAAATTCTCTGTGCCTCAGTTACCTCTTCTGTAAAATGGGGATTAAGACTGTGAGCCCCACATGGGACAACTTGATCACCTTGTATCCCCCCCCAGTGCTTAGAACAGTACTTCACACATAGTAAATGCGTAACAAATGCCATCATTATCATCATCATGAGGGACATGAATTGGGTCCAATCTGATTAGCTTGTATCTACCCTAGTGCTTAGTACAGTGCCTGGCACAAAATAAGCACTTAAATGCCATTTTTTAAAAAAAGAAAAAAAAATCAATTAAGAACTGGTGAAAGAAACCAAGAAGGAACAGCTAAAGAGGTAGGAGGAAAACCAGTAGGGAATTGTGTCAATAAAGCCAAGGCTAGATGGCATTTCCAGGTTTATGGGGTTCAAAACTCCTGAAAGGACGAGAAGGAGTAGGATAGAGTAGGCTCTGTTAGATTTGACAAGGAGGAGGTCATGGGTAAAATCCCCACTCCTGAATCGCATGCTTAGAACTGTATCCTGCTTTCTTCATAAGCCAGAAAAGGAACTTCATAACTGATTAAGGACTTAGTGTTCTGAACACAGTAAGCGCTCAATAAATATGATTGAATGAATGAATGAATGAATCGAGAAGTCAAATGAGTAGATGTTCTGATCAATCATTGCCCTGTCAACTTTGTTGTCGAATTATAATGATAGTAAGTGTTCAACAAAGGCATTGAATTAGCTCATCATGTTACTTGCACATACAGGTCTTTGTTTCTCCTGGCTTCTTTTGAAGTTATCAGCAACAAACTCCCTTTGTCTCAGTTTGGATTTATATATGATATAATAATCCTTAAGTCAATATTCCAAAATTATTAGACTATAGAACATACCGTTCTAACTTCAAAAGAGTGTGTGAGTCAGTTTTCAAAAATAGCGTTGGCGAATAGAGAGTTACTTGAAAAGGAAATAAAGCAACCACAGTATAACACTTTTACATGTTCAGGTCTCTGAAAACGCACAGAGGTAATAGGAGGTCGTTGTGATTTTTTTAACATTTGGATATAGAGTTGCTTCATAGGGACTACGGGAATTACGTTCTGTTTATTCTTCATTCAAATTGTCAGTCCCTTGTGGGTTACAAGCTGTCTTAATTTATTTTCATTTAGTGCTATAGTGATAATAATGAAAATAACGTAACCAGAAATAATTACCAGCTAATACTGGTTTATATTTTGAAATACTTCTTCATACAAACAAGTAACGCAGACCTCTATCTTCTAGAATTCTATCTATAGAAAAGAATTTAGGATTGCCATTTCCGTGGGTTCCTCTTAGCAGCAAATGGTTGAATAAATCCTTTTGGTTCTCCTGAATTCTCCCAGTGGCTTAGTACACTGCTTGCTCAATAATGCCATTGATTGAATTGATATACACAAGACTAAAGGTGTCCAATGGAGTGACCTGATTAGGAAGGTTGAGGTTAGTGAGGGAATGGCTCCTGGAGATTTTTTTTTTGTTTTTTTTTTAAGGAGGGTTTTGAAGGTGAAGAGGGGTGTTGTTTGGCATCCCCTAGCCCATGTCCTGCATCTTTCCTGGGACGCCCTCCTTCCTAAAATCTGACAGACAATTACACTCCTCGCCTTCCTTCAAAGCCTTAATGAAGGCACATGTCCTCCAAGAAGTCTTCCCAGACTAAGCCCCTCTTTCCTCTTCTCCTATTCATTCATTCAGTCATATTTACTGAGTGCTTACTGTGTGCAGAGCACTATACTAAGCGTTTGGGTAGTACAAATCGGCAACATATAGAGACAGTCCCTATCCAACAATAGGCTTACAGTCTAGAAGGAGGAAACAGACAACAAAACAAAACAAGTTGACAGGTGTCAATACCATCAGAATAAATAGAATTATAGCTATATACACATCATTAATAAAGTAGAGTAATAAGTATGTACAAATATACACGTGCTGTGGGGAGGGGAAGGAGGTAGGGTAGAGGGAGGGAGGGGGCGATGAGAAGGAGGAGGAGAGGAAAGAAAGAGGGCTCAGTCTGGGAAGGCCTCCTGGAGGAGGTGAACTCTCAGTAGGGCTTTGAAGGGAGGAAGAGAGCTAGTTTGGCGGATGTGTGGAGGGAGGGCATTCCCAGACCAGAGGTAGGACGTGGGCCAGGGGTCGACGGCGGGACAGGTGAGAACTAAGCATGTTGAGGAGGTTAGCAGCAGAGGAGCAGAGTGTGCAGGCTGGGTTGTAGAGGGAGAGAAGTGAGGTGAGAGGGGAAAGGGTGAGGTTATGGAGAACTTTGAAGCCGAGAGTGAGGAGTTTTTCCTTGATTCAGAGGTTGATAGGCAACCACTGGAGATTTTTGAGGAGGGAAGTGACATGCCCCGAGCGTTTCTGTACAAAGATAATGCAGGCAGTGCCCACTCCCATCTGCATTACCCTGACTTGCTTTTTTTGTTCTTCCTCCCTCCTAGCCCCACAGCACTGAAGTGTATGTATATATCTGTAATTTATTTATTTGTATTGATGTATGTCTCCCCCCTTCTAGACTATAAGTTAATTGTGGGCAGGGAATGTGTCCGTTTATTGTTGTATTATCTTCTCCCTAGTGCTTAATACAGTGCTCTGCACACAGCAAGCACTCAATAAATAAGATTGAATGAATGAAAGTATGGAGTTGAGAAGGGAGGGCGTTTGTACTAGGGGAACAGGAGAGTTGGTGCATTTTGGGAAGAGAAATAGGTGTGAGCTGGGCTGTAGTGGGAGAGGAGAGTGATGAAGAATCTGGGATTGTTATCAGAACTTTCTCTCTACCTCCTCCTCTGTCCTACTACCCTCCTGGGCCAGACCACCTGCCAACACAACAGTAGTTACCATCATCTCCCCTCCAGGACCTGCTCCAAGGGAAGGCAGGCTTGATTGCCCCATCTTGATTGCCTCCTCCTCTCCCACCAACTCTGTGGTGGCAAGGGGTTCTCTCTTGTTCAGGTGTGTTTGTTGCCCCCTTGAATATTGGCTCCATTAAGTATGGGTTAATGTTTGTGTGTACCTGAGTGTGTGTAGGTATATTTAGCCAACTGAGTGATGGGTAGAGATGGGTGTATAGCCAAGTAATAAGGGGCTGAGACTATCTCTAGCTGAGTGAGAACTGAGGATTTATATAATTGTGTATGCATGTGAATTAATAATAATTGGTATTTGTGAAGCACTTATTATGTGCCAAACACTGTTCCAAGTGCTGAAATAGATACAAGATTGGACATAGTCCCTGTCCAATGTGGGGCGCTCAGTCTCAATCCTCATTTGTCAGCTGTGAAAACTGAGGCCCAGAGAAGTGAAGTGACTTGTCCAAGGTCACACAGCAGACAAGTGGCAGAGTATGACTAGCTGGGTGTGGTTGGGTTGTGTATAGAACTGAGGAGAGGCTGGAAGTATGTACATGTGAGGAAGTGTGTAACCAAGTGAGGAGTGAGGGGTAAAGTTAAGGGGGATGTATTGCAAAATTTTAAATCTTGAACAGTAGTAGTAGTAGTAGCATGTTATATGCCATATGGAAAACCAGCCTTAGAGCATAACTGTAAGATCACAGAGTTCTTTCAGATTTGTAACTCTGCTAAAAGGAAGCATATGTAGTTGTGTGCAAGATAAGAGAAATATAATGGGCTTTTGTCTGGATCTTTTAAAAAATATTCTAGCTATTAGTACTCAGTTAAGTAAACTAAAATGTTTGGTAATTCATACTGATCAGCACCACAAAGCATTATCATTGAAAAAGAGGCTGAAGGTAATGTTAGCTGTTCTGAAGTTTGTTGAGTTTGTTGGGTTTTTTTGTTTTTGTTTTTAAAGAATTGCTTTGGTTTAGACAAAAATATATCCACAAGCTTAAAAAGAAAACCAGGTACAAAAGGAAAACCCAGGTATGATAATACTTAAAGTATAATTAAAATATACCCAGAGCTTGTTGCCATTATATTTGTCATTGGGATAAAACCCTTCAGGGTGGGGCGTGGACTATAAGTGTATTAAAATGGTTTATTTCTAGCAGGAGTGTTGGAATAAAAGTGGAACCTTGAATTTTCCCATACGATACTGCCTTCTGCAAGAAGGCCAAATTAATTTTTTGATGTCACATCAAAGAATTATCATCATAATTACAGTTAATTACAGCAGTAGTAATATGGTAGGCTATCCACTTACTCTGCTCTTTGGAAAGCCTAGAGAAAGAGGCTTCTTGCTCCAAGAAAAGTATATTTTAAGCTAGGCATGCCCATGAGTGACTGAAAATGTGGTTTGCTCAGATGACTGCTTGTTCAGCTGAGTCTGTGATTTATCTTAGTGCCATCTTTCAGAATGAGCAAATAATTTCAGGGCATCATGATTTGGGATAAAGATTGAATTGATGCCCTGCCCTTTCTCCCACCCCTTCCTTTATCCGAGCTTAGTTCAAATGGAACAGCATGCGGAAGTCTGATATTGAAGGGCCAGGAATAAGGCAAAGAGTTTTTCACAACACATCCAGCCTCCGTAACCAGGGAGCATGTGCTCAGTGGGTATGGCCAAGCTCTGACCTGACTCCAGGTGGTTCTTAAGTGGGCCTGAACTCTGGACCAGAAATAACACCAAGTCCTTTTTAGCATGGAACCTCCTAAAATAGATGGCCGCTAAGAGAAAGGGTGCTGGGTGACTGCCCATTTCACTTACGACCTTCTGTTCCTTGAAGTGCAGTGCCAGGGTTGCCATGCTGTCACCCAAAACTCACAAGGTATATTTAGTAATAACAAAAACACAAATTACTTACTAATGTCCATGAGGCTGAAGCTTATTTCACCTCCAGTGCAACAAGATCAAACGTCTTGGGCAGAGTAATTTGAATATTTTAACCATGGCTGTCACGGGAAGGGAACAGACAATTACCCCTTGTCCTACATTTGCACCTCACTTAGTCCATGCCACAGCATTGTGCCTACGTTGCATATCAGGCTCAAGAAGCATCAAAAGAGAAGAGGGAGGTGGACCTACCACCATGCGGCCTGGTTCTGAAGAAGGTGATGGCATGGTTGTGGTAGAGCTTAGGGTGGTGCCATGAAGAGTGTAAATGTCAGATATGCTGACGGCACTACCATCCTTCCCATCTCACAAGCCCGCAACCTTGGTGTCATCCTCGACTCCGCTCTCTCATTCACCCCTCACATCCAAGCCATCACCAAAACATGCCGGTTGCAGCTCCGCAACATTGCCAAGATCCGCCCTTTCCTCTCCATCCAAACTGCTACCCTGCTCGTTCAAGCTCTCATCCTATCCCATCTGGACTACTGCATCAGCCTCCTCTCTGATCTCCCATCCTCATGTCTCTCCCCACTTCAATCCATACTTCATGCCTCTGCCTGGATTGTCTTTGTCCAGAAACGCTCTGGGCATGTTACTCCCCTCCTCAAAAATCTCCAGTGGCTACCAGTCAATCTGCGCATCAGGCAGAAACTCCTCACCCTCGGCTTCAAGGCTCTCCATCACCTCGCCCCCTCCTACCTCACCTCCCTTCACTCCTTCTACAGCCCAGCCCGCACCCTCCGCTCCTCTGCCGCTAATCTCCTCACCGTGCCTCGTTCTCGCCTGTCCCGCCGTCGACCCCTGGCCCACGTCATCCCCTGGACTGGAGTGCCCTCCCTCTGCACATCCGCCAAGCTATCTTCCTCCCTTCAAGGCCCTCCTGAGAGCTCACCTCTTCCAGGAGGCCTTCCCAGACTGAGCCCACTCCTTCCTCTTCCCCTCATACCCCTCTCTATCCCCTCTGTCTTACCTCCTTCCCTTCCCCACACCACCTGTATATATGTATATATGTTTGTACATATTTATTACTCTATTTATTTATTTTACCTGTACATATCTATTCTATTTATTTTATTTTGTTAATATGTTTGGTTTTGTTCTGTGTCTCCCCCTTCTAGACTGTGAGCCCACTGTTGGGTAGGGACTGTCTCTATATGTTGCCAACTTGTACTTCCCAAGCGCTTAGTACAGTGCTCTGCACACAGTAAGCGCTCAATAAATATGATTGATTGATTGATATGCTGTATCTGAGCCAAACTGTCCTAACCAAGAAACCAAACAGCACTCATTTATTCCCGTGGTGGTAATCGTGATTATGTGAGCTCTCTCCTTCCATTTTCCTTGCCTTTGAAAACCTGCTCTGAGCTGAATCCCATACTGAGGCAATATAATTATCTTATGGAGAAGATCTGGATGACCATCTCTTTGGAGGACCAGAATTTGGCTTTTGAAGAGACATCTTTTGTCTGAGTCATCTAGTCCTCTTAGAATATAAACTCTGTGAGGGCAGGGACTTTTGCTTTCGCTATGTCTCTCCCAAGCACTTAGTGCAGTACTCTGCACATGGTAGACGCTCAATAAATACCAGAGGTTGGTTAATTGTACACTAGTGAGACCCAAATCTTCCTTTAACATATGCTAAGAAGGTGTTGGGAAAGATGTCAAATTCCCCTAGCCATTGTGGGGGCAGGTCTTTGGAGGAAGATGTTCAAGAGCCTTTCTCTTCTTGTAGGAATTTGGAGGAAGATAATAATAATATGTGTAAGAGCCTTTCTCTTCTTGTAGGAACGAGGGGGAAGGAGGTATCTGCTCATTGATGCTGCCTTTCTCCCTGTCCCCAAGCTCAGAGAGCAGGGCTCTGCTGCCAACTAAGGAGATGGAGAGAATGGTGCAGGGCCAGGGCTTTAACCCTTACCTATGCCCACAGCCTTGATTGTTGGAAAGACCTTGCTTTCAGCCAACCCATGGGTTGTGGAACTTTTCAGGGCTATGTAGTTTTGAAATTGGAATGTGTCCTAATTGAAACCTTAGAAAATTTGACCACTTATCTTCATCTTGCCTCTCAATTCAGTCCAAGGTAAAGTCCACTCCTGACAGGACCAGGGAGACAGGATGATCTCTGGGAGCGACTCAGTCCTGAGGTCTGGCACTTGTGGGGTGAGAGCTGAGTTTCTGCACCTGGGGGCGTAGGATGGGAGATGGACTCTGTGTGTGTGTGTGTGTGTGTGTGTGTGTGTGTGTGTATGTGTGTGTGTGTGTGTAATTTCATCCTGAAATATTTGCACTATGACCTATTTATTGGTAGTAGCATAGAATGAGCACCCATATGATGTGGTGCACTGTATTAGACACTTGGGAAGTACAGAATAACAAAGAGACAAATTCACTGACCACAAAGGAAACTATACTCCAATAGGGAAGACAAGCATAAAAATATTTGCAAAACTGTCAGAGTCAATTATGCGGGCATTCTTGTCCCACTATTTGTAATTTTGTGTCTGTCTCCCCCACAGAGTGTGTATTGTGGTATAAAACCAGAGAAGTAGTCACCCCACTCTGCAGTACAAGATGATGCGGTTGGGTGTTTTTCTTGGCAGAAGTGGAAACTGAATGATGAATGTTTACAGCAGCATTTTTGGACAACGAAGCTCTTACAGAAAAGCCATCTCACTGGATGTTAAATGTATTGCCTAGTCTGAAAAGTAGGGCTAGAGCCCTAGAAAAAATGCTTTCTCCACTTGCATGTTAAGGTTTTGCCATGTGTGGCTGTCATCATGCCTGTTTCAGTGTCATCTTTGAAATACTATTCTACAAGCCTCATTATCCCACAGTAAATGATCCAAGTTTCTTCAGGGCTTATTGACTATTTGAAAACAGGACTGAACACAATGTAATTGGAAGTAAGAATTAATTGTGATGCGTAGGCTAAGGGGTGTAATTAAAAGCAGGGAATAGCAATGTGTTATTTTCCCACTGTGTTCATTTGATGTCACTGTTTAATAAAACAGTACTCAGTGTAATTTGAAATCTACTTATAAAATGTTGGGGTTTTTTTTAAATCATTTTATTTTACCAGAGGTTAGGTGAGCTCTGTTAGAACTTGCATTGTCAAACATTTACTGGGTCGCAACCAGAGAAATATCTGTTTGTGGGTGGAGAAAATAAACTTTTAAAAAGTAGGAACAATGCTTAATACAATGCATTTCACACAGTGGGCACTTAGTAAATCCCAATAGTATGTCGTAGAGAGAGAGAGAGAGTGCACACACATGTGCACCTGTGTCTGAGCATGCCCACACATGCACATATTTTAAAGAAACAAATCTCAGAATTCCAGTATTCCCAACATTGTTTTTCTAGGTTTTACCATCAGTCCCAATGTAGGTTTAAACTTTACTTTTATCTAGGATAACTATCGTGTATTTTTTCTACAGAATGACTGACTTTATTACTGATGTTGCCCCTAGAAGCAATTCAGGTTGCGGTTAATAGGACAGGAAATCCGTCTTAAAGAATGATCAGAAGATTTTCTTAGCCCTATTTTTCCAAAGTAATTGTAATATAAATTATCTAGAGTGATTTGAAATCTAGTGTCACTTAATAATTAGAAAGTAAGTCTACTGTGAAACCGAATTAGATCCAGCACTTAGGTTCAATGTCTTTTTATAGATTTAGAGGAAGTCATAAAACACTTCTAAAGGTACCAACTTAGAAGAGGAAGGGGGAGGTGGGGCTGAGTGGTAGAAAGAATAGCAATGCTGACCTCAGAATGGCCTTCCTTATTCACTGGTCACATGGAACAACATGGAATAATGTCTGCTTAATACATGACAGCAGGAGTGAGGATTCTATCTGCTCACATCATATGTCTCTACTGACTCCCTGTTATGTTTTTCTCCCTTGGGAAAAACCTAAGTGGGTTTCTTACAGTACCACTTGAAAAGAAATAGAAACACAGGGAGCAGAATTAGCTGACACTCGAAAATGTGGCCAAAGTTCTTGATTTGCTGATTCGTTTATATGCCAGTGATAATGCTGATAATAGAGAAGGCCAGGGATCCTTCCTGGGTGGGAAAAAGCGTGCAAATGAAGAGCAAGTCTTTTGGAAAAAAATGAGGGTGTTGTCAGTCAAAAATTAGGAACAGTTCAGTTTGGAGAGCTTATCAAATGTTTTCTGACAGGTAAAGTATTTTGAGTAACAAGTGGATCTTTCCAGTAACAAAGTCATATGAAAACACATTATTAAGTTTGGAAAAAAATAGAAGTCTCCAATTCTAGTTTACAGGATATTTATACCAAATTCTTGTTGCTGTTGAAAATGTAAAAAAAACCCTTAAAAAAACACACTATCAAACCTTTAAAGAAGTGTTTGAACTTAATTGTTTATTTACCCATTTGGGGGGAGGGAAGAGCTTAGGAAAGGAAAGTCAATATTGATGGATTTACCTAAAAGAAGGAAGGAATGGCTGTGCTCGCAAATATGCTGGCTATTTGAAAGGTGTGCCTTCCCATAGGGAAGTATTTCAGTGGAATGCAAGATTAGTGAAAAAATGAATCAGAATGACATGAAACAGTGCAGAGCCCACCAGTTTTAAGCAGCAGTTTTGTCGGGGGCGGGGGTCAGAAACCCATTACCACATTAAGAAGTTAATGTCCATATGCCTATGTTAATCTGTCTCAAAACAATTGTTTGCAGTCAGTTTGATATATTCAAGTCATCTAGAGTTTATTATGGATTCCTGAGCCACTTGATTGGTTCTGCTGCCTTTGGGGCCAAAGAGAGTCGGTTTTTTTTGAAGTGAGACATGCCTGGGGATTGTATTTGAACATTGGCTCTGGCAGCATTAACATAAACATTTGGGAGAAGTGCCCATGTACACCGTGAAAATATATTAATGTAATAATGCCTGAGGATTTTAAATTCATGTCTAAACTCCTTGGATAACAGCCCTGTCATTTCCATACTTAAAATCTGACCTTAAAGTGTAGAGCACTGGAGGCATTTGTTAATAAAATCTAATTATTCAGTTTCGCCTTGCATTGGTATGGTAAATTCAGCTGCCCTGTCAGGAATATTAGTACAGATAAGAGTATGTGGTTACCACCTGTTCATCTTGTTGGCATAATGTATTAAACTCTCAGGGTCTAATAAATCATTCAACAACAGAAGGGGAGTTTTCCACCTTTTAGTAAGAGACATTTATGATTTCATAGTATAAAAAGTGCAAAACGGTTGCTACCTATTCACCTCCAGACTTTAAGCTCCTTATGGGCATGGAACATGTCTGTTAATTCTGTTGTATTGTACTCTCCCAAGTGCTAAGTTGAATGTTCAGTACATAGTACTCAATAAATGCCATTGATTGACTTAAAGATTAAGCTCATTTTTACAACTCAAACTGCCTATCAAAACACCTGCCTTGAGGATATTATTAGTCTTTGAAATAGAATATGTTGATTTGAGAATTTGCACATTTCCTATATCAACTTCCAGGATTAGGAGAATAAAAAGACTATTCGACAGTCTCAGCCCAAAAGGCAAGCTTTTGAAAGGTGAACACAGAGCTCACCTCTGGTTTAAACATCTGCTGTACACAACCCTAATAACTATGATTTATACACTTCATTATTAAGGATTAGGTTTGAGCACCAGGCTCCAGATGTGTTTAGCTTATTGCAAGAAACATATTTATAATAAGTACACGTTTTGAAGTGAACTATTATATATGTTCTTCCCCATCTTCCCAGCCCATTCAATAACTGTGGCGTTGTTTAAAATCTTTCGAAAACCTGTCTTTGTTCCCCCCAGTAAAGAACATTGTTGAATTCCCCTGGGGTTTTTAGTTGGCTTTGAAAGAGATAGGTAAGATATACAAGTTGCCATTTAACTCTGTGAGATCATGTCTCCCTTTGGGAACTTCCTGAATTTAGGTCTAAAAACTGAATAGAAACCATTTTTGTAGTTTGATACCAGTAATAAGGAACTGGCTGAAGGAATAAAAATCAGAAAGCATGACTAAGTATGAATTGAATAAATAGAAAATGACCTCAGGAAATAGTCATTTGAAATAAATTATTTTTGCTATCAAGGAGAAAAAATGGCCAATAGAAATTTTGTTTCGTTTAAAATTTTTATCTTTAGTTTGTGATTGCTTTCTACTGTTCGGACAATAGGAACTTCGGAATGTGCTTAATTAGTTTGCATTCACACGCTAATTCTGGGGGCCCCACTGTCAGGCCACAATGCAGTCAGTATGCTTCCCCAGCTCTCCAGAAGTGGGAAGTCACTGGGTCAGATGATAAAATGAGTTCCTTCTTGGCCTCCTTCACTGAATCACTCCCAGACATAACTGGCTGGAGCCAGTAAACAGGATTATAATTGTTCGGTTCAGAGCAGCTTTGGTAACCTCTCCAGGGTATAGTAGCCACAGGGAATCCAAGCTGAGACAGGAGTATGTCTTGTGCTTCTCTTATACTCTCTCAAATGCTTAGGACAGGACAGTGACTCAGTGGACTGAGTATAAGCACCATCCTTACTATCTCTATCTTCTATCTCCACCACTGCTCCTTGTTGGGCCCCAGAGGAATGAAACTGTTCAGGGCCCTTTACAAGGATTTCGGTGTTCATTGTGAAAGGGGCGTCCTGTTAGGCTTAATGGGAACTCAGAGAGGGTCTGCAGCTATCAGGCCTCAAGGGACCTGCAAGAAGAAGGGGTCCCCTACCACAAGAACCCATCCTCATCCACATCACCCAGGGGAGGTGCCATACCTAGAATGCTAGACTGAGCCTCTGGTGGTCCTAGGGTTCCCCTGAGCCACTTTCTAGGACTTGGGGGTACTTATGGGGTTCCTTAGCTCCTGAGTTCCAAGCCAGCCGGGAGCCCTACCAGTGGAGCAGCTCAAGGAAACTGTGATTTCTGTATTTCATCTTGCAGCTATATATATGTGGCATTTGGTTTCCCATGTTAGTAAAATCAACACAATTGTTGACTTGCACAGGTAGAGTGAGAAAGTATGCATGCAGTGTTCTGTATGTCACCCATTTCGAACCACTTTTCACCATCACATTTTGAAGTGCTTGAAAAAGGATGCCTCTTTGAACCAGTTACAACTTAAACAAACTCATATGTAAATTGCTGGGTGAAAATACTTCCATCCAATACCAAACAGTTATTTTCTTTTTAAGTTGATGCCACTGTCAGTAAATTTTTCCTGTCGGTTGCCCCAACTGATTGAGCAACATTACGTGCCACACACAGGCTGATCCATGTTTGCTACTTGCAGTACTTGGAAATGCTTTCATTTATATCATTCAATCTCATGATCATTTTGAAGCCTTTGCTTGAAAGGAGCCACTCCTTTCTTGTTTGTACTGAGGATGGTCTTGCTGCCACACAACCTTTCCAGATTTTTCTGTCACACTGCAGTGAGTGAAGTTAGACTTTGCTGCATCCTCAAAAGTGTTTCCTCTAACTTTTGCGCTTTTAGTTGCCCATCCCAGCTCAAACCAGAGCAGCTGCTTGGGTATTTTACCCGGCAGTGATGTTGCTTGCGATGAGGAGAGCTTCAGTGCCATCGAGAAAGGTACTGTGGTAACTGCCTCCTTCCCTTCTTCCATTGAGTGTCCTCACTCCCAACATGCTCCAGACTTGTTGAGCCATGGAAATAAGTTGTTCCTCCGCTGCTAAGAGTCCTTGATTGTGATGTGCGCTGGGCTGGGGATAAAAGCTGCTTCCACATGCTCTCAGACCCCTCCATCCCCACCAAGAAAAGCGTCGTAGAAGCAGCCACTTTCTTTTCCACCATCAAGGGTTCCTGCTCCCAACGTGCACCAGGCTAGGGGATAAAAGCTGATCCTGCATACTCTTAGACTATTCCATCTGCACTGAGACTTTGAGACCATTTCATGTATTTGTGTATTTAATAATAATTATAACGATAATTCATTCACTCATTCATTCAATCAATTGTATTTGTTGAGCGCTTACTGTGTGCAGAGCACTGTACTAAGTGCTTGCGAAGTACAAGTTGGCAACATATAGAGACGGTCCCTACCCAACAGCGGGCTCACAGTCTAGAAGGGGGAGACAGACAACAAAACAAAACATTAACAAAATAAAATAAATAGAATAGTAAATATGTACAAGTAAAATAGAGTAATAAATACGTACAAACATATATACATATATACAGGTGCTGTGGGGAGGGGAAGGAGGTAAGGCGGGGGATGGGGAGGGGGAGGAGGAAGAGAGAAAGGAGGGGGCTCAGTCTGGGAAGGCCTTCTGGAGGAGGTGAGCTCTCAGTAGGGCTTTAAAGGGAGGAAGAGAGCTAGCCTGGCGGATGTATGGAGGGAGGGCATTCCAGCCCAGGCGGAGGACGTGGGCCGAGGGTCGACGGCAGGACAGGCGAGAATGAGGCACAATGAGGAGGTTAGCGGCAGAGGAGCGGAGGGTGCAGCTGGGCTGTAGAAGGAAAGAAGGGAGGTGAGGTAGGAGGGGGCGAGGTGATGGAGAGCCTTGAAGCTGAGGGTGAGGAGTTTCTGCCTGATGCGTAGGTTGATTGGTAGCCACTGGAGATTTTTGAAGAGGGGAGTAACATGCCCAGAGCGTTTCTGCGCAAAGATGATCCAGGCAGCGGCGTGAAGTATAGATTGAAGTGGGGAGACACAGGAGGATGGGAGATCAGAGAGGAGGCTGATGCAGTAATCCAGTCGGGATAGGATGAGAGCTTGAACGAGCAGGGTAGCGGTTTGGATGGAAAGGAAAGGGCAGATCTTGGTGATGTTGCGGAGGTGAGACCAGCAGGTTTTGGTGACGGATTGGATGTGAGGAGTGAACGAGAGAGCGGAGTCGAGGATGATACCAAGTTTGCGGGCTTGTGAGACGGGAAGGATGGTAGTGCCGTCAACAGAGATGGGAAAGTCAGGGAGAGGACAGGGTTTGGGCGGGAAGATAAGGAGGTCAGTCTTAGACATGTTGAGTTTTAGATGGCGGACAGACATCCAGGTGGAGATGTCCTGAAGGCAGGAGGAGGTACGAGCCTGGAGGGAGGGAGAGAGAGCAGGGGCAGAGACGTAGATTTGGGTGTCATCAGCGTAGAGATGATAGTTGAAGCCATGGGAGCGAGTGAGTTCACCAAGGGAGTGAGTGTAGATAGAGAACAGAAGGGGACCAAGAACTGACCCTTGAGGAACCACTACAGTAAGGGGATGGGAGGGGGAGGAAAAGCCCACAAAAGAGACTGAGAATGAATGGCCAGAGAGATAAGAGGAGAACCAGGAGAGGACAGAGTCTGTGAAGCCAAGGTTGGATAGCGTATTGAGGAGAAGGGGGTGGTCCACAGTGTCAAAGGCAGCTGAGAGGTCGAGGAGGATTAGGACAGAATATGAGCCGTTGGATTTGGCAAGCAGGAGGTCATTGGTGACCTTTGAGAGGGCAGTTTCCATGGAATGTAGGGGACGGAAGCCAGATTGGAGGGGGTCGAGGAGAGAGTTGGTGTTGAGGAATTCGAGGCAGCACGTGTAGACGACTCGTTCAAGGAGTTTGTAAAGGAATGGTAGGAGGGAGATAGGGCGATAACTAGAAGGTGAGGTGGGGTCAAGAGAGGGTTTTTTTAGGATGGGAGAGACGTGGGCATGTTTGAAGGCAGAGGGGAAGGAACCCGTGGAGAGTGAGCGGTTGAAGATGGAAGTTAAGGAGGGGAGAAGGGATGGAGCGAGAGATTTCATAAGATGAGAGGGAATGGGGTCAGAAGCATAATAATTGTGGTATTAAGTGCTTACTGTGTGCCAGGCACTGTACTAAGCACTGGAGTGGATACAAGCAAATCGGGTTAGACACAGCCCCTGTCCCACCTGGGGCTAACCCACTTAATCCCCATTTTACAGATGAGGTAACTGAGGCACAGAGAAGTGAAGTGACTTGCCCAAGGTCACGCAGCAAACAAGTGGCAGAGCCAGGATTAGAACACCAATCTTTCATCATTCCTGTTGTCTGTCTCCAATTCCTGGCCTGTACCAATCAGTCAATCAGTGGTATTTATTGAGCGCATACTCTGTACAGAGCACCGTACTATGCACTTGCGGGGGGTACAATATAACAGAGTTAGCAGAAACATTCCCTACTCGCAACAAGCTTACAGTCTAGAGGGGGACACAGATATTATTATAAATAAATAATTTATAATTTAAAGATACGTTCATAAGTGCTTGGGGGTTGAGGGTAGGGCGAATATCAAATGCCCAAAGATCACAGATCCAAATGCATAGATGATGCAGAAGGGAGAGGGAGACAGGGAAAAGAAGGCTTAATCGTGGAAGGCCTCTTGGAGGAGATGTGGTGTTACACAAGGCATAATTTCCACATTGAAAAATGGATCTCTGCCAAGTGTTTCATTTAAAATAGCATCAGAAAATTTTACAGGTTTCAAAGCAAAATCCCAAAGAGAAATCCTTTCTTGGTTTTATCTGACATGCACATTGGTTAGTGTGGTCAAGTACAAAAGGTTTACATTAGAATCTTCCTGAATGATATCAACAATTGCATAAAATAGAAGACCCCCAGTGTGGGTGCACACAAAAAAACTCCCCCCTTATTTGCATATACCAATTTAGACTTTTATTTGGGAAAACTGATCAAAATCACCTAAGTTTTAAAATTAAAATTTTTATTGTTCCCCTTTTTCAAAAAATACCAAGTATGTATTCTGTTTCTTTGAAAAATTTATATTAATAGAATTCTTGTATCCCTGAGCTTACAGAAGCAGCATGGCCAAGGGGAAAAAGCCACAGTTCTAATCCCGAATCCTCCACTTACTTAGTTCTGGGATCCTGGGAATGTCACTCTACTTCTCAGTGCCTTAGTTATGTCATGTACGAAATGGGGATAAAATACCTTTTCTCCCTCCCTCTTAGACTCCAAGCCTTATGCAGAACAGGGACTGTTTCAGGTCTGATTGTGTTGTATCCAGTCCAGTTATAAACACAATGCCTGGCAAATAGTAAGCATTTAAAAATCACTATTACTATTTGTCCATTTTAATGGTAAAATGAATCATTCTAGTTGCTTCTAAATTTTTGATCCATTTGGGTCCTTTTGATTTAAGTAATTAATCAATTAGTGGTATTTATTGAATGATTGCTGTGTGTAGAAAACTGTACTAAGTACTTAATAATAATAATAATAAGGGCTCACTACGTTTCAAGCACTGGAATAGATAGAAGCTAAATAGTTTGGACACAGTCCTTGTCTCACATAGGGCTCATAGTCTTAATCCCCCTTTTCTAGAAGGGGAAACTAAGGCACAGAGAAGTGAAGTGAGTTGCCCATGGTCACATAGCTGACAAGTGGCGGAGCTGGGATTAGAACCTATGTCCTTCTGACTCTCAAGCCCAAGCTCTATCCACTAGACCACACAGCTTCTCTTCACTTGCGAGAGTACAGTACAACAGAGTTGGTAGATACATTCCCTGCTCATTAGGAGCTTACAGCCTAGAGGGGTAGACAGACATTAACTTAAGTAATTTACAGACATATAAATATAAATGTAAGCTAGATTGGGCAAGTGGCCCTTTAGTATGAATATTGGGCATATTCTGCCGCAAATCTGTGAACTCTAGTTTTCTGTACAGGGGCTCCTGGTTAGTACTCTTCAATGGTTCCGTGAAAATAGAGGTTTAGTAAAAGTGATAAACAGATAATTCCTCAGAGGAGAAATATAAACTCCATTAAGGTGTTCTTGATATAAAAATTTGATCAAGTCATTGATTATGAATGATGAGGGAGTCTTCTGTTGAGAACAATAAATGAATCAGAGATCTTCTTTAAATGTCTGCTGTGTGACCTTGGGCAAGTCACTTCACTTCTCTGGGCCTCAGTTTCCTCATCTGTAAAATGGGGATTAAGACTGGGAGCCCCACATGGGACAACTTGATCACCTTGTATTTCCCCCCCCCCCCAGCGCTTAGAACAGTGCTCTGCACATAGTAAGCGCTTAACAAATGCCATCATTATTATTATTATTATTATTATTAAACACTTACTATGCGCTAAACGCTGGTGAAGTTACAAACTAATTAGGTAGGACACCGTTTCTGTCCCACATAGAGTCACAGTCTTAATCCCCATTTTACAGGTGAGGTAACTGAAGCACAGATAAATTGCACAGATAAATTGCGACTTGCCCAAGGTCACACAGCAGACAACTGGTGAAGCTGGGATTAAAACCCAGGTCCTCTGACTCCCATTCATTCATTCAATCGTATTTATTGAGTGCTTACTGTGTGCAGAGCACTGTACTAAGCGCTTGGGAAGTACAAGTTGGCAACATATAGAGACGATCCCTACCCAACAGTGGGCTCACAGTCTAGAAGGGGGAGACAGAGAACAAAATAAAACATATTAACAAAATAAAATAAATAGAATAAATATGTACAAGTAAAATAAGTAAATAGAGTAATACATACGTACAAACATACATATATACAGGTGCTGTGGGGAAGGGAAGGAGGTAAGGTGGGGAGGATGGAAGGGGGGAGGGGGAGAGGAAGGAGGGGGCCCAGTCTGGGAAGGCCTCCTGGAGGAGGTGAGCTCTCAGTATGGCCTTGAAGGGAGGAAGAGAGCTAGCTTGGCGGATGTGGGGAGGGAGGGCATTCCAGGCCAGAGGGATGACGTGGGCTGGGGGTCGATGGCGGGACAGGCAAGAACAAGGCATGATGAAGAGATTAGCGGCAGAGGAGTGGAGGGTGCGGGCTGGGCTGTAGAAGGAGAGAAGGGAGGTGAGGTAGGAGGGGGCGAGGTGATGGAGAACCTTGAAGCCGAGGGTGAGGAGTTTCTGCCTGATGCGTAGGTTGATTGGTAGCCACTGGAAATTTCTGAGGAGGGGAGTAACATGCCCATAGCATTTCTGGACAATGACAGTCCGGCCAGCGGTGTGAAGTATGGATTGAAGTGGGGAGAGACACGAGGATGGGAGATCGGAGAGGAGGCTGATACAGTAATCCAGATGGGATAGGATGAGAGCTTGAACGAGCAGGGTAGCGGTTTGGATGGAGAAGAAAGGCGGGGATCTTGGCAATGTTGCGGAGGTGAGACTGGCAGGTTTTGGTGACGGCTTGGATGTGAGGGGTGAACGAGAGAGCGGAGTCAAGGATGACACCAAGGTTGCGGGCTTGTGAGACGGGAAGGATGGTAGTGCCGTCAACAGAGATGGGAAAGTCAGGGAGAGGGCAGGGTTTGGGAGGGAAGACAAGGAGTTCAGTCTTGGACATGTTGAGTTTTAGGTGGCAGGCAGACATCCAGATGGAGATGTCCTGAAGGCAGGAGGAGATGCAATCCTGGAGAGAGGGGGAGAGAGCAGGGGCAGAGATGTAGATCTGGGTGTCATCAGCGTAGAGATAATAGTTGAAGCCGTGGGAGCGAATGAGGTCACCAAGGGAGTGAGTGTAAATCGAGAACAGAAGGGGACCAAGAACTGAACCTTGAGGAACCCCTACAGTAAGGGGATGGGAGGGGGAAGAGGAGCCTGCAAAAGAGACTGACCCATGCTCTTTCCACTAGGCCATGCTGCTTGCATGAAGGAGTTGATTGTAGAGCTAGGGGTTTGTACAGACCATTACCATTGTAGCCACTGCAGTCTTTCCTGCCCATTTTAGCAAATTATTTTTCAGCATTACTTTGGGGCTTGACCATTCCTTGGTGGTTCCTTGGCCAGAAACCTTCACCATTGCTGGTATGCCTAGTTGCATCAGCCAGAGCTCAGAGCCATGCTCTTTCCATTGGATTAAAAGCAGGGACACAGGCAGAATAATATATCAGTATACTGAGTGGGAAGAACACAGAGCAAACATAGCTGCATGGTCAACTAGCAAGGTGACTATGTACCAGTGAAATAGATGTTTTTAAGTGTACATAAAAGTATTCAATTCTCAGTGTTAGCTTTTGCATCCTTTTCAGCAAGAAAAATACCTTCTGCAAATATATTAAAGGTATATTATAAATTTAACACCAAGTTGAGAGTAAACAGCTGTAGAAATAGTCATTTAATTTCTATTCAAGTCAGGTGAAGTACCTCACAGGTTGAGGAAACAGTGTGAAGGGAGGCTCATTGTTTGAGCCAAGGTAAACTTTGTGTAATTGGGAAAGTGTGCTAAATGAAGTGTTGAAACAGGGTATCCCTGTAATGTGGATGCTGGCAGAGCCTGGTTATGTCAGTGTTCAAATTTCTTTTTGAGGAAGGAACTGGGGTTAAGTAGGAACCTTGCTTACATTTTCCCAAAAAGCCTAAGCCTACTCCATCCCAGAATCACTTGGGAAAGAACAGGAGCTCTCCAGTTATCATTCCACACACTCTCTCTCTTGCTGCTGAATTGGAATGAGGGTCTTCTGGAAGATCCTGCTATGTTCTGCTTGTATGTGAGTACTCAAGCTCGAGATAACGGTCCTTAAAAACACCTTAAAAACTTGGTTTCCAACAATAGGCGGTGCCTTCTGTCTGAGCAGCCCCACTTAGAGATGTGGTGATAGCTCCAAATGAGCAAGGAGTTAAAGCAGAGCTGGTGAGCTCCTATTTCTGCATCCGGTGATAGTCTTTGAACACTGACATGTGGAATCTCACTGTCAGCAGTGTCATCTTTGAATATGAAGGATTACATGTGTGTGCGCCTGAATTCACAAAGCATTAAATGTTTAGTACAGTGCATTACACACAGTAAAAGCTCAATAAATATCATTGATTAAATTTCTTGAGATTTTAAGAATGCAAAACCTTTCATTGCACACCTGAATCCAGAAAGGGAATTCCGTCAATCATCTTAAATAGAGTAAGTTACTGCTGGCTTTTCGTCCACGTCTATGGCACAGTTTTTTTTTCAAATCAGTCAGTGTATTGCATACTTTCTGGGTGCAGAGCACTGCCTTGAGGGCTTGGGAGAGAAAAACAGAGTAAGTAGGTGCAATCGAGTCTTTTTTTACTAATGAGCCTTATTTTTAAGAAAACACTTGTAAAGAGCTGTTACTTTCCATTTTATTCCCCAGACTGTACAGGTCTGGTGGAACGTGTCTGGCAACCCTGTTTTGTACTCTTCCAAGTACATAGGACAGTGCTCTGCACACAGTAAGCCATTAGTAAATACCATTGATTTACTCTTTTGAACATTTCCACCCCCACTGTAAATTCAGTTACACTGTTAAGACTATAACAGTTTTAGCCTTCCAGGTTTGCATATTAGAAAATTTAATCTCCAGAATATTTCAATTATTAATTGTTTCCCTGGATTCAAATAAGTCCCTGCTGCACAATTTTGAGCCTAGTGGGAGGATTTTTTTTATATAACACAGGTGTTTCCATAAAATTGAGTTTTAGCAACAATACTTCCTAAACAGCATCCAGAGTTGCCTATAATTCCACATCTGTACAGTTTGCTGTGGAATGGTCCATTTGCTACATCTGTTGGCCAAGAAGTTCAGTAATGCCAAAGAAAACAAACAAAACTCTGGAGGCAGAGGTTGTTTGAAGATGCTTTGACTTAATACAGTTTAACAGTATATTTTTTAGTATATTAAGTATAATATACTTTTTAGTATAATTGAAAAACTTTTTCCACCCTCTCTACTGGCTGGAAGGACGTGTGGGCATGTGTCCGATCTTGAATGAAAAATCAAGTGTTAAATGAAGTGTCAACTTTTTCTGTCACAAAAAAGTGCTTTTTCTGAAGTATCTTTACAGGCCAGCCTAATACACTTGACCTAGAAAGAGTTGTAGTACTAGTATTTATTAAATGCCTACTGTGTGTAAAGCTTTGAACTAACTGCTTGGAGAAAATCCACAGGTGAGAGTCATTGGCCCTAGGGCTCCAGGGGCTCACAGTCTAAGGACCAGGAGGGAAGGGTTTGGTGACAGAAATAATGGGGAGCATGATATAGTCAGCAACATCAAAGAAGAGTCCAACAAGTCTGCTGGTAAAGGGCCTCAAGGGGATGCCACCCAGCTCACATTCAGATCTTCCCAACATTTTAAAGTGAAATCCCATGGTCCTACCTGCACAGGGCATGCCATGCCCTGGAGGTCATCATGGGAAGGTAGCAGGGGCTCCTGTTAGTTTCGCTTGGCAGTGTGGAGGAAGGAGAGGATCTTGTGAGCGATTCAGAAATGTATCAATCTATTCTTCCACTTGTCCATTTTACACTCTCCACAGACATTTCAAACATCATGCCTTGGTATGGTTTAAAAACTGCGTAACTAAGATGGTGTTCCCACTATTTTACTTCCAGAACTTGCCCCTGCCTACTTCTCTATCTCCATGAAAGGTCATTCTATCCGTTGATGGAACTTAGGTCTTGTTCAACTCTTCACTAGTCTTTTGCTCTGCTCATTGAGCTTGCTCCCGAACTTTCCAATTATTTTCCCTGCACTTCGCTTCCCCCCACTACACCCACACATAGACACAGGCACACACAAAAACCTGCCTGCCTTTGGTACATCCTTAAAATCTGAAGGACAAGATACTTATATAAAATGCCCCTCCACTGAGAAATTTAATGCATCTAATCTCATGTCGTATTCGCTGAGATAAACTCACTCATTACAATGAAAGCCAAGATGGAGCTCATTCACATGATATGATTTGGTGGAAAAATTGGAAGCTAGCAAGAAATTTAGTAATCAGGGGATGAATTTTTTTACTGTAGGTTGGCAATGAATCTTGTACGTCTCCTGGCCTTCGTACAGAATCATAGCCATTAGGGTTCACACTGATTTAGGTATAAAGCTTTATGTCTCTGGCTTGGGGATATTTTTTGAAAGAAAGCCTTGGTTGAAGCACTGGAGTAAGGTGTTTTATGATAATTTAGAAAATGTGCACAAATGACCCAACAATAGGAGTGGCAGTGGGAAGGTAGCTACTGTGAACCTGCAAGGAGAAATAAATCACCAGAAACAAGTTGTATCTTACTCTAGCCAGGATGATGATGTTTGTGTGGATCTCATCACCCATATAATGCTGGATTTAGCCCTTCAGTGGACTTTGTCCAAAACCATAAAAGTGGCTAAATGCTCTCTGCCAAAAGCAACTCCTTTGGACTTTGTTGTGTAACATGCCATTTTTTTTATTATTTAATCTTTCAGGTGATCATTTGAAAGTATGTCCCCGAGGTTACACGTGTTGTTCTCAGGAAATGGAGGAGAAGTACAGCCAGCAAAGTAAAGACGACTTCAGAGGCTCTGTCGGAGAGCACTGCAATCTCTTGCAAACAACATTTGGCTCTCGATATAAGAAGTTTGATGGTATGTACTGAAACTTAAAATCAGTGCCTGATGTTTAATATATTGTGGTGTTTCTGGACTCTGCTTTGTGTATGAGGGGAATTGAACCTTGTTAATTCCTCAGTCCACAGAAATGAAGAAATATTGATGCTTAAAATATTTGTTTTAAGAAAAGATGCATACTCATCCTTTTCATTTTAGAAAGCTAGTTCAGCCATTAATTTTAAATTGGAGGTAGTTCTGTAAGTCAAAATTGGTAAAATATGAAGTGTAGATCATACATCAGGACAATCTTTAGGTCTCTAAAAATGTGTATTGGCTAACATTATTTTCACTTGGTGTAGTAGAAAGGATGCAGTTGATACAAGTGAGAATCAGTAGCCTAGGTAATGATGATGTCTTCTTTTAAAATAACTTGCCTGCAGTCTGATTTCTTTTAGAACCTACTTCATTTTTTTGTTATCATTGGTTCTATTAGCTAGTGCTGATTTTTGTAATGTAGTTATGTGGGCAGGTTATTCACTATGCCAATTGTATGAGGCCTATTGCTTTCTCCTTCCAGGTGCTTACAACCTAGTTATTTATCTACCGCTCATTAGGTGTAGAAACTTGCAAGTAGAGGCCTGCAGTTTTTGCTTTAGTAGTTTAATTTCTTTTAGATCTCGCTTAAATTTTTTGAGGACTTGGACTTTTGATTCTGTGCTGTCTTGTAATACTGGTTCCACTCAAGTATGCTAATTTCAGGAAGATTGTGATAGTCTTAAATTGGTATTCTCATTCCGAAAAGCTCACCAAATAAACTGAGCATTTTTTTTTCTTAATTTGAGGGAGGTTTTGTCTTTGTTTTTAGTGCTTTATTTATATTTTTGCAAGAGAGAGGAGAAATAGTTTCCTCCCAATTCCATTTCTTAAGAAACAGGTTGCACTGATCATTCTACTTGTCACCAGCTTGTAACTGCAGTAGTTGGCATGGACAGACCCATGACTTCAGCCTGTTTTCTGTCCCCATCTAGAAAGAGTTTAAATCAAGAGTAGGTTCAAATTCTTCTTTTCAGAAATGTGAAGTTAGTTGGGAGTAAAGTACATACACACACATATATGTGCAACTGGAAATATGAGGTAATACAGACCACTTTTCTAACACTATGTGAACACTTTACTCCCAACTAACTTCACATTTCTGAAAAGATGAATTTGAATCTACTCTTGATTTATATATATACACACACTCACAATTACCCACATTAGATATACACAGCAGCATGGCTCAGTGGAAAAAGCCCAGGCTTTGGAGTCAGAGGTCATGGGTTCAAATTCTGGCTCCGCCACTTGTCAGCTATGTGACTTTGGCAAGTCACTTAACTTCTCTGGGCCTCAGTTACCTCATCTGGAAAATGGGAATTAAGTCTGTGAGCCCCATGTGGGACAACTTCATTACCTTGTATCTACCCCAGCGCTTAGAACAGTGCTTTGCACATAGTAAGCACTTAATGCCATCATTATTATTGTTATTATTATAAGACTATATATAGTCTTATACACACACACGTGCAATTGGAAATATGAGGTAATACAGACCACCTTGTGTGTATCTGATGTAGGTAGTTATATGCATGTGCATTTACTTATTTTTTCATGTTGAAGTGGTCTTTTCACTTCCATCTTTTAAAGCCACTCTGGTATCTGGGGTCCAGTTAAATGGAAAAAATGCAAACCTGTGAAAATGACTCATTTGAGTGGTTAAACCAAATTGACAGGGTTTGCCTCTTCTGTAGTATCCTCAAACGGTTCCAGCTTCTTTTTATCTGCTGATTTATGTACTCAAAGGTTAATCTAGGCTGCTGTTAATTTTGTATCTTTTGAAACTGAAATGCACACCAGTTCTTTTGACTGTTCCCTCCATCCCTTTCTCCAAAAGCCCTTTAAATGTGATACTCACACATGGATGGGGTACCTCTGACAATAAGATGAAGCCCCAGTCCAGGGATCTGGAGGGCAGCCATTCATTCAATTATATTTATTGAGCACTTACTTTGTACAGAGCACAATACTAAGTGCATGGGAAAGTACAACAATTGTGTGTATATTTGTTCATAATTATATGATTTTCATTTGAAGATGATAATAACTGTGGTATTTGTTAAGCGCTTATTGTGTGGTGTAGATACAAAATAAGCAGATTGGAGCTCACAGTTTGAAGTGAAGAGAACAGGCATTTTATCCGCATTTTATTCATTCATTCATTCAATCGTATTTATTGAGCGCTTACTGTGTGCAGAGCACTGTACTAAGCGCTTGGGAAGTACAAGTTGGCAACATATAGAGACGGTCCCTACCCAACAGTGGGCTCACAGTCTAGAAGGGGGAGGCAGACAACAAAACAAAACGTGGACAGGTGTCAAGTCATCCGAATAAACAGAAGTAAAGCTAGATGCACATCATTAACAAAATAAATAGAATAGTAAATATGTACAAGTAAAATAGAGTAATCTGTACAAACATATATACAGGTGCAGTGGAGAGGGGAAGGAGGTAGGGCCGGGGGGATGGGGAGGAGAAGAGGAAAAAGGGGGCTCAGTTTGGGAAGGCCTCCTGGAGGAGGTGAGCTCTCAGTAGGGCTTTGAAGGGAGGAAGAGAGCTAGCTTGGCAGATCTGGGGAGGGAAGGCATTCCAGGCCAGGGGAGGACGAGGGCTGGGGATCGACGGTGGAACAGGCAAGAACGAGGTACAGTGAGGAGGTCAGCGGCAGAGGAGCGGAGGGTGCAGGCTGGGCTGTAGAAGTAGAGAAGGGAGGTGAGGTAGGAGGGGGCGAGGTGATGGAGAGCCTTGAAGCTGAGGGTGAGGAGTTTCTGCCTGATGCATAGGTTGACTGGTAGCCACTGGAGATTTTTGAGGAGGGGAGTAACATGCCCAGATGAGGAAACTGAGGCCAGAAAAGTTAAGTTACTTAGCTATGGTCACACAGCAGCCAAGTGTCAGAGTCAGCATTAGAACCCAGGTCCTATGACTTTCCAGGCCTATGTTCCATCTACTAGACCATGCTGCTTCTCAGCTGCTCACAGTGAAACTTGGTCCATGTGTGAATAAGTGTCATTGAAAGACAACCTTTTCTGCACTGAATCCATGAAAAGACAATAGGGCATACCCTCTAGACTTTTGTCCAAAACAGTTGGCTTGTAAATTCCTAAATTGGACTCAGGCACCAAGGATGCTGCTGCAAGATGCTTCTTCAGCAACGAGGAGACCAAATTGGGTGGGACTCTAAAATTTGGTAGGGGAAGAAAAGGGAAGGAGACAAGGAATATCCTATCTCTCTTTTAGCTGGGCAAGCCCTTGATTTGTCTTGTAGTGATGAATGGACTGAACCATCCATACCGTTTCTAGTTATTCACTTCCAAATAGTACACACTGTGAGATGACAGGCCAGTGTCACAAGTTGGTTATCAGTCAATCAGCTGCTTGCAGTCTGGCCTAGTGAAGAAAGCACAGACTGGGGAGTCAGAGGACCAGGGTTCTAAACCTGTCTCTGTCACTTACCCACCGTATGACCTTGGGCAAGTCACTTAATGTCTCTGTGCCTCAGTTTCTTCAACTGTAAACTGATAATTCATTTACCTGCTCTCCCTCCCGCTTAAGCTGTGAGCCCCATGTAGGACACAAACTGTGTCTGACCTGATTTATTTACACCTCAAACCCTTATTGTTCAGTGGGATCACCCTGCTGGGAGGGTTGAGGAAAGCTCAATATTTATGTGCTGCCCTCTCATTCAGAAATCCACGGGACCAGATAGACGGGATAGAGTGGATTGAGAGCCTTAAAGTGAGTGGAGAGGAATTTCTGTTTGATGCAGAGGTGGATGGGCATCCACCAGAGGTTCTTGAGTGGGGAGACATAGACTGAACAGTTTTTCAGAAAAATGATCCAGGCAGCAGACTGAAGTATAGACTGGAAGGGAGGAAGATAGGATGCAGGGTGGTCAGAGAGGAGGCTGATGCAGTAGTCAAGGTGGGAAATAATGAATGCTTTAGATCAGCATGATAGCAGTTTGGGTGGAGAGAAAAGGGATACTAATAATAATAACGGCATTTATTAAGTGCTTACTATGTGCAAAGCACTGTTCTAAGCGCTGGGGAGGTTACAAGGTGATTAGGTTGTCCCGGGGGTGCTCACAGTCTTAATCCCCATTTTCCAGATGAGGTAACTGAGGCCCAGAGAAGTTAAGTAATTTGCCCAAAGTCACAAAGCTGACAAGTGGCGGAGCCAGGATTTGAACCCATGCCCTCTGACTCCAAAGCCCGGGCTCTTTCCACTGAGCCACACTGCTTTTAGTGATGTTGTGAAGGTAAAACTGACAGGATTTCATGACAGATTGAAAGTGTGGGTTGTTTGATAGAAACGAGTCTAGGATAAGGCCAACGTTATGGGCTCGTGAGATGGGGAGGATGGTGGTGCTATCTTCAGTGATAGGAAAGTCAGGGGGAAGAGAGGATTTGGTTTGAAAGATGAGGAATTCTGTTTGAGAGTGAAACAGTGTGGTCTAAAGGAAAGAGCACTGGCATGAGTGCCAGAGGTTCTAGGATCTAATCCCCTATCCACCACTTGTCTGCCGTGTGACCTTGAGCAAGTCACTTCACTTCTCTGAGCTTCTGTTATCTCATCTGTAAAAAGGGGATTAAGACTGTGAGCCCCACGTGGGACAATCTGATTACTGTGTAACCCGTGCTTACAACAGTGTTTAGCATGTAGTAAGTGCTTACCAAATACCATCATTATTATTATTATTAGTTGAAGCCATGGGACTGAGTTCTCCAAGGGAGTGGGTGTAAGATGGAGAATAGAAGGGGACCAAAAACTGAGCCTTGAGGGACCCCCATTGTCAGAGGATGGGAGACTTTTTCCAAGCACGTAATACAGTGCTCTGCACACAGTAAGCTCTCAATAAATACAAATGAGTGAACGAATGAATGATTGAGAAAGGTTTAGAAGGAGTAATTAGAGATAAGATATAGGAGGAGAACCAAGAGAGGACAGTTTTAGTGTGAAGCCAAGGTTAGGTAATGTTCCTAGGAGAAGGGAATGGTCCACAGTATTGAAAGCAGCAGGTGGGTAGTGGAAGATTTGGATGGCATAGTGGCCATTGGATTTGGCAAGAAGATCATTTACCTTAAAGAGTGCAGTTTCAGTGGAGTGAAGTGGGTGGAAATCAGATTGGAGGAGACCAAGGAAATAATTGAGAGGAGAGGACATGGAGGCAGTGGGTCTAGTCAGCTCACTCAAGGAGTTTGTAGTTTGCACTCCTCCTTATTGCTCACTGTACTGTGCCCAAGGAGAAAAGCAGTCTTAAAACATGTAATTAAATGAGTACTATTTATTTATAAGCTTTAAAATGTTTTGTTGCTCAATACTGTCTCAATTTTATATTTGTGTGTTGCCCATACAAAGTTTTTCTACATATGGAGTCTTAAAAGGAACCATTACAAGAATGTGTTGTTTAAAGAAAATTGATTTATCCCAAGTAAAAGAAAAAACAAGTCATTCTCTTTTCAACAGCTCACTTAATTAGGAAGGGCAGGGTAGGTCATAAAGAGTTGCAGGTCAGGTGCAAACAGGAAATAAGACAGGTCAAAAAGGATATGAGGAATCCTTTGCATGGGATGTCACAGTTGTTAAAAGGTTCTTCAGATCTATCATACATGAATTCACCTAGGAAATGAGAAGGGACCACTTGAAGATGTAAAATGTACGTAGGTGAAAAAAGAAGTAGCTAAGAAGATGCTTAATGGTTTGTCTCTTAAGGCCAACTTGTACTTCCCAAGCACTTAGTACAGTGCTCTGCACACAGTAAGTGCTCAATAAATACGATTGAATGAATGATTGTATTAGGGAGACTCATAAACCAGTTTGTTTATTTTTTAAACTGCCTTTTCTAAGAGGATGGGTCAAAATGAGTAAAGCCTTACCCAATAAGCTAGAACAGAGCAAAATCCTGAAGACCCTAGTAGGTGCAGTGGAGGTGCAGTGCTGCTTTCAGGAATTCACTGTGAATTTTTACTCTGCTCTCCACCGCAACCTCCAAGGTCTTCCTCAGGGATGTATTCCCAACAGTGTGATCAACTGTCAAAAACAGATTGACACACAAATCCTGTGGGTACTAAAGGATCTACTCGCCAAGGCATAGTGTCTGTCAAGATGGGGCACCAGGCCCAGTTGTGCTTAAACAAATTCCCTTAAAGAATAAATAATAATAATAATTATGGTATTTGTTAAGCGCTTACTATGTTCCAAGCACTGTTCTAAGCACTGGGATAAATACAGGGTAATTAGGTTGTCCCATGTGGGGCTCACAGTCTTAATCCCCATTTTTCAGATGAGGTAACACACTGAGAAGTTAAATGGCTTGCCCAAGGTCACACAGCAGACAAGTGGTGGAGTCGGTATTAGAGCGCATGTCCTCTTGACTCCCAAGCCTGTGCTCTTTCCACTAAGCCACACTGCTTCTCCACCCTCAAAGATGCAGCATTTGATGAGGAACACCTATCGGGCCAGGGCATGCCATCAATTTATGGATAGTTTCAGAGAGGAAAAAAAATAATAAAAAGATGGTATACACCCATCAACAACCCATTGATGTGCAAGAATCCTCACAAGCAGAGGAATAGGATCTACTGTGTGGACCATAGCAAAAAGGCATAGAATAGGCAGATCATACATCACTACACACAAACACATCACATCACTTCTCCTGAAGTTAGAGTTGCTTGGCCAGATGTCCACTGCTGCTGGAAACCTCAAAAGAAAGACTGGAGCAACTCTATGCTGCATACACTCCCCCCTTGGTGTATGGAGAAGGCCCTCCATTACTCTACTCCATTACTCTATTTATTTATTTATTTTATTTGTACATATCTATTCTATTTATTTTATTTTGTTAGTATGTTTGGTTTTGTTCTCTGTCTCCCCCTTTTAGACTGTGAGCCCACTGTTGGGTAGGGACTGTCTCTATATGTTGCCAATTTGTGCTTCCCAAGCGCTTAGTACAGTGCTCTGCACATAGTAAGCGCTCAATAAATACGATTGATTGATTGATTGGAGAGTGTTCGGGACAATGAGGCTTCTGAAATGCTTCCATGTGGGAGCCCCTCATCTTCAGGGGGAATGAGTCCATCATCTTAGACTTCTTGAGGATGAAGTTGAGGAACAGTGCCTGATGCCTGATCCCTAGGCTTGTGGTAAGTGAGCAGTCCTTTGAGGATCTCCTTCTTCTTCCATTTTCTTTAGGACCTCCATACAAGCTAGATACCTAGAGAGTCTGTCCTGTATTCAAAGTGAATGAGAGGGCAGCACATAAATAAAAGTCACAAGGGTTTGGGGTGTTGGGGTACTAGAGGCCCAACCCTTTTTCCTTAGGAAAATGGTCTCTGGGTCAAACTTCCAAAACACCTTACCATCATTGCTTTTGTAGCAAAACTGTTAAGATTTAAGCATTTCATTTTTAAAGCTATGCAGTGAAGTTGTACCAGTAAATGCTAACATATGCTTGAAAGTAGGGCAAACAATTTTGTCTTGCCCTTCCCATCCGGATTTCATATTCAATAAGTATGTTAGTATTGAGTTCTTGGGTTTCTCAGCACATCAGGAAAACGATTATGAAACTCTGGATCGTTTCTCCCTGGTGTAAATTACAAATGTGGTAGAGGCAGTTAAAGAAGACATTAAAACTAACAGGCAAAAAGGCATAGAGCAGCCAGACCATACATCACTACACACAAATATATCACATCACTTCTCCAGAAGTTAGAGTTGCTTGGCCAGATATCCACTGCTGCCTGATACCTGAAAAGAGGAACTCTGTGCAGAACTACAAAGTAGAGAAGCTGATGTATATTTGCATCTTTCCTTATATCTTTTCCAAATGACTATCTGTCAAGAAGTAACCTTGTGCACCTTCATGTAGAGCCAGCTGGAGGGTGGAACCCGATGTCTTTCTTTTTTCGTTAACGGAGTGGTATCTATTAGGATTTTCCTCAGAGAGAATTGTGTGGAGAATTGGGAGTCCTTTGTATCTGCATGAAAATGAGCATTTAAAATTTGTGTATTTACAAATGCCACCACAGATTGGGCAGTCCTAATTTCACATAATTTTCATGTTATAAATTTTCTTTACTTTCTCTTCTCACCCTTTTCCCTGTTTCACAGGACCCACTTCCACATCCACTCCTCCCTACGCCATTGAACAAGGAAATATACTGAAGGAAATTGTAATAGCCAGCTACTCCCCCTGCTGGCTCCCTGTGGGAGATTTCTTCCTTGTCTATTGTTGCTCTATGTTGTGGCACTGCCAATTAGCATACTTTAATTATCACTGGAGTAGGCTAGTAAACACCTGGGTTTTCTTGCTGTAAGTGGGACACCAAAGGATTCTTATCTCGGTGAAGCCTAGTTTAGAGCAGGGGAAGAACTTCAATGAAGTGTTTGAAATGGGAGAAGTTAGTAGTTTACTACCAGTCTTCTGTTAAATCTAGGAATTAGAGACATTTATTTAAAAATGCTTAAACACCCACAAAAACTAGCAGGGTAAAATGCATTTAAGGAAAATAAAAAAGAGTATCGTCAATCCATTAAACATACGCTTCTAATGTATTGGGTTCGGTTTAAGATTAAGTCATCAGTGGTCAGAGAGATTGTCACAACATACATATAGTATGTATTTTTAAAATCAGAGAAAACTGTCTTATGTTAAGTGCACTTGTGTGTGAAATATATAACTTTTAATGCCCAAATAGAATGGAATCCTTTAGTAGAACTTGACTCAACTGTAAAATCAAGCGCTTAGTACAGTGCTTTGCACACGGGAGGCGCTCAGTAAATATGATTGAATTTATTGTCTTAAAATGCCATACTAATAATTTGTTATTCATTTACGAAGTCTTTGTGTGTCCAGTGATATTTTGGAGAATGAATAAAAGCAAAATGTTATAATGTTTTTTGTTAAATACCACATCTTGTACCAGATTTTGTTTCTAGTCCAGGGCATAGTACAGTGCTTGGCACAAAGTAAGCCCTAACCAAGTACCATTATTATTATTAGGAGTAGTAGTATTGTACACTTAACTATGTAGTAAGTAGTATTATTATTGTACACTTATTATGTGCCAAGCCCCAGGATAGATACAAGATAATCAGGTTGGACCCAATCCCTGACCCAAATGGGGCTCACGTTTTAAGGTGGGAGGGAGATTAGGTATTTAAATAATCTCCATTTTGTAGATGAGGAAGCTGAGATGCAAGAGAAGTCGTGACTTGCCTATGGTCACACAACAGTGAAGTGGCAGAGCAGAGATCAATCAATCAATCAATCGTATTTATTGAGCGCTTACTGTGTGCAGAGCACTGTACTAAGCGCTTGGGAAGTACAAGTTGGCAACATATATTAGACCCCAGGTCCTCTAACTCCCAGGTCCATGCCCATTTCACTACGCCATATTGCTTTTTTGTTTTTCAACTATGCATAACAAATTGTGTGCTGATTTAAACAGAATTATTGAATTTGTCTGTTGTTTTTAACCCTGCATCTTAGTATGTGGGGTTTTTTTTTTGGTAGTTGGGTTGAACTTCCAACTGCTTCTTGGGCAGCAGCTATACTAGTATACCTTGAAGCCGTAAGCATGTAGTACAGTGCTGTGCACACACTAAGCGCTCAATAAATATGATTGAACTCTCAAGTAGACACCTGATATTCAGCTACTGTACTCTTAGTTTTCACTAACTGATTTTTAACAACAGTTGTAGTACTTGGAAATGATGAGCACAGATTTAGATTTCTAATTTTGAGATAAGAAACAACAGCCCTGCCTTTTAAAGTCTTCATTAACTTCAAACCTACAATCAGATCTTGAGGGTAGGGAGATAGCATGTGTGGACTGAGAAACAAATGTTGCTTTGTTTCTCTCATCACAGATTGTTTACTTTGATTCCTATCTTTAAAGTGTTCCATTCTTGGTTTTTCCAAATCTTTTAAGAGATTTAGGTTCTTATTGTTTCTGAATAATTCATTTCAGGCTGAGAATGTAAAGTCCCTGATCTTTAAACATTTTGAGTTCCTTTAAGAGCAGAAAGGTATTGATTTATCATCTATGAAATGTATGTGTTTAGAGTTTACATGAATTTAGGTGGTGATAATTTCATGAGAACAGATTATTTGTACCATGCTGTAAAACGTGTTTTTTACAATGCTGTTAAGCAGAAAAGTAATCTTGTTTGTACACATCCTTTGAGGAGAATAAGTAAACTTTTAGTACAACCAAAAGGTGTTAATTTATAGTGCAACGCACACAATTGAAATTGAATAGAAGCTTCTACTTATCAAGTTCACAATTTAATTGTAGAATCTGTCCTAGTTCATTAATCATTTAACAGTTCTTTGTTTTTCAAAATTGAGAATGTCAATTTACCAAATTGACTTTGAGGGCTGTTTTTAAGACCATGACAAAACTGGGTAGCTTTTGGATGCCTTTTAATCCAGGAACTTTTGGTGTGAGGTGAGAAGCTCAACCCGTTTCTCAAAGGCCAAAGTTATGGAAAGAAGCACATTTTATTTGTTATTTATTCTAATGCACTGCATGGTAAATTTGAACAAAAACTAGGGTGTAATGAGGTCCATTAAGTTTCCATTGGAAAATAAACTGCTAAAAACCCTGAAATGTTTTTTAGTTTTCTATATGCCCCAAGGTCTCTAAATAGTTACATCTTGCTCTTTCCAGTATGCACCCTTCCTGTTTGTGAACAGTTGGGTATATCTTCATTCCCCTTTTTGTGAGGAATGCCTGTTTTATGTCTCCCTCTTACCCCACCCCCCTAGCTCAATTAGGGTATCTCTGAAATATTAGGAAGTCCATAGTAGTTGGGCTGGGTAACTACTTTCCACCACGGAGGGCTGTTAGGAATAAAGGCACCACACAAATTAGGTGTTTTCATCAGTTGTGTATTTGATGATATATAAAAGTATGCAGCACTGTACTAGACATTAAGTTTCTGACAAAACAATGTAACAGGTTTATGAAGATCAACTGGGTTCAACAAAATCTTGGCCTTTTGACCAGGAGTAGGTCTTCAATTATAGCTCCATTGTGCTTCATTCATTCATTCAATCGTATTTATTGAGCGCTTACTGTGTGCAGAGCACTGTACTAAGCGCTTGGGAAGTACAAGTTGGTAACATATAGACGGTCCCTACCCAATACCGGGTTCACAGTCTAGAAGAGGGAGACAGACAACAAAACAACACATATTAACAAAATAAAATAAATAGAATAGTAAATATGTACAAGTAAAATAAATAGAGTAACAAATCTGTACAGACATATATACAGGTGCTGTGGGGAGGGGAATGAGGTAGGGCCGGGGGATAGGGAGGGGGAGGAGGGGGAGAGGAAGGAGGGGGCTCAAATATTATCTGTTAAGCACTTACTATGTGCCAAGCACTGTTCTAAGCACTGGGGTAAATACAAGGTAATCAGGTTGTGTCCCACGTGGGGCTCACAGTCTTAATCCCCATTTTACAGATGATGTAACTGAGGCACAGAGAAGTGAAGTGACTTGCCCAAAGTCACACAGCTGACATGTGAGGGAGCTGGGATTAGAACCCATGACCTCTGACTCCCAAGCCCGTGTTCTTACCACTAAGCCACGCCATTTCTCTTGCCACACCGCTTCTGCTGTGAAGCAGAGGGGGGCAGCATCAGTGGTGATCCCCATTTTTGTAGATAGCCTGAGACCACTGATAATGCATGTCCCAGGCATGAACCAAAGAAACCTGATTTTTCACCGAACTTAAACATTTGTAAGATATACAGATTCTTTAAACTTGCTGGGTGTTCTGACACTCTGTTAATATGGATGCACTTAGAAGTTTGTTTTTCTACTCCCTTTGAGCATTTGGAAGATTAACACTTGAATTACGGTGAGTGGAGTATAGGGAAAAGTTACGTAATGGGATTGTATATCTTAAAATGTTTTCTGGATGGGGACACATGTAATTAAAAATCAGTTTCATGGAAATTCTCATTACATTTACGAGCTGTGAGCCCATTCCGAAGGCATATAAATGTGTGATCTCTCTGGACCCTAAATTAAAGGGCCTGAAAAAATTGAAGGAACGGAAGTAAGCTTTCAAGGTGATTAAGTGTATTAGAAATTAATATATACCACCAACTAATCTCTAAAGTATAAACTAAACTAGAAAAATCTCCTTTGACAGGAAATGCCAGTCATGGGAACTAAAGTAGAGGTTCGTGCTGATACTGAACAGAGGACATTTAGGTTTTGAAATCAATCTCTTCTTCACTGGATCATTTCTCTTGTACTCCTAAGAGGTTGCATTATATATAGCTAAGTAAACCCCCGAGCCCCATGACTTTAATCAGGAACTCTAAGAATGTTTCACTTTTTCCAGAAAACTTTCTCTGTACTAAAGCTGTTGTTTGTACTGGAGCACTTTGAAGCCTAAAAGTATGAACTTCAACATACTTTATACATTTTAACAAGGTTTAAATTCAAACAGGGCCAAAGATGTTTTTTTCCCAACAGCTTCAAGGCTCCAAGCATCATCCCCTTGAGAATTAAATGCACAGACCCATTTTATTAAAAAGTATTTATTGAATGTGAGTCATGAGAACCCAGATCAAAAATCAGAACATTTAAACATTAAATGGTATACATTGAGAAACAAGCCTCCTAGTGTTTTTCATACACAAATATGGGTAGAAATGGCTAGAACTCACCCAGGAGCTTTGAACAACGGTGGGTTTTCCTATTAATTTTCAGAATATAATGTCATATCATTGAGTCTTTGCACTTAATTCTGTTTTGGAATTTACAGTAGTATTACATGGTAGCCAGGTTAAACAATAATTGGTTTGTCTCTTATGCGGTAAGTTAATTTTTATTTATTACAAGTAGAACATGTGTTCAAAATCAGTCATTTGTCTTTGTCAGATGATGAATTCAATCTTGTTTCAGAAAAAAGTTGTAAACTAGTCTCTCATCTTCAGATTTGGTTTTTCCAGATATAACAACTGCTGATATTCATACTTTGAATTTACTTTGTATTTCTTTAATTTTTATAGATTTTGGTAGTCATATTTTCTAAGTAATTTAATGGGGTCCTACTTACGAATTTGATAGCCGGGAGCCTTATTTATACAATGATGAAATTCTATAACAACTTTAAATGGTTGGTTTAACTCTTAACCACCTCTTCGTTCCACAATATGTGCTCTGAAAACAGATAAGGGGTCTGGTCATCTTTGTGTGTGTGCACAAATAAAACATTATATCTAATAAAACATTTTACCCAATATATGGTATTGAGAAAAGAGTTAGGCACAAGCTGGCTTCATATAAATTCAGTTATAGCAAACTGTTTCCTGATGATAACCTGTAGACTATCCTGGTACCCATTTTAATTTTTATTTTACTTGCTCA